>NC_080404.1:23868333-24177291 GCF_030265065.1 Corythoichthys intestinalis | reverse complement strand
TTCTCATTGCGTCCCGAGGACCCCGCTGTGTATTAGTTCCGCTTTACTTGACATATTTCAATAATCATTGACATAAACAAACCTATGGACATAATATTGCTAATTAGCAGAGCTAATATAATTTACATCACAGAGAGCAAATCTCCATTTCAGCCCCCCCCCCCCCCTTCAAAAAATGGACACCATTGCAGTTTGCCTCATATTATAAGTAATCGATATGCTATCACATCTTATTTCAATGAAACTTTCAATGAAAAAAGTTGACAAAAACAAAAAGTAACCATTTTAAGTAAATTTTAAATAGGCTAATTTTCTCATTGAACATGTTTATTTACACAAGAACTTTCGTCAAATTTCAATGTAACAGAACTTTCAGTTGAGTAGATTTTTTTTGTCCCCCTGGGAATAACTTAACAATTGCTATAAAACAACAAGTGCTCTAAAAAATTAAAAATATGAACTTTGCCCAAGCAATTTGCACGACAAGCTAAAACAGTGCATTTGGCGGGATGTTCCCTCCATTTGCAATTTGAAAGAAATCGCCATGCTTTACCTCAGAGGTGCGTCCGCTGTATTCCAAGTGCGCCAAAGGTCATTGCGCAAATATTCAGAGGACAGGAACAGGCAGAGACGACAAGTAGGCAGGAGTGCACATGACCTAATCCTCTTCCCGGTATATGTCCTTCACATGTGCTCAAGCCTGTAATCTTCCAAAGGGGGGAGCTTTCTTTTCCCCCCAATCCCGATTGCCTGTAATCTTCTCTCTTCCTGGGTTGACGGCTCGCCTGCTCAGATGACTTTCTTCCAAGTTAAAGTGAGGCGTCCGGGGGTGTTGGAACCGTTCTCCCTTGCGGAGAGGGGAGTTTTCCGGGTTGCATTCCTGCCCTGACAGGTGGCTCGGATGTTCACACATACATGCACTCACACACGCACATCCATTCACACGGCTGGAGACACAGTCAGTGGCATCTGGAAGGGAGACGCACAACCTATGATTCGTCCTCACTCACACTCTCTCTCTCTTTCTCTTTCTCTCCCCCCTCTTTCCTTTTGTTGCTCGCTGGCGCCACCCGATGTTGGTTTATCTCTCAAGTGGACTCCTGCTTTGCTGGTACGAACAACGTTTGAAAAAAAAAATTGTGAAATACAGTACTGTATTAAGACTGCAGCAATCAAATTTGTTGGGATTCAGAATGTTAACTCTTAAAGTGCCATGAGAATGATAGACATCCAGCCCAGCCTCCTAAAAATATATCAAATGGTTTTTTTTCTTTTCATTTTCATTTCATTTTTTTTCTCCATTGTATGTAATTGACTCTCCTATACAGTAGTACCTCGAGCTACGATCGCTTCGACACATTATCTTTTCGACATCCGACGTGAATTTCGCCTCGCCATTTGTTTCTACATCCGACGACATGCTCGAAATACGACAAAATGACAACACCGCAGACGGATGCGCGGCTGATTTTCTTGTGAGAGAAATCAACACAGGTTTCAAAAAGGTTGGTACACGTGGTGAAACAAGGAAAAAGGTGATGCTTACCATAGAAATGAAGATGCAAATTATAGAAAAATATGAGCATGGGGTGCGCATCCGTGAACTGGCTCAACGATACATCTCCACGGTCCTCCTCCCACCACCGTTCACCAGTCTTTATAAGTTACAGTGTATCACAAAAGTGAGTACACACCTCGCATTTCTGCAGATATTTAAGTATATGTTTTCATGGGACAACACTGACAAAATGATACTTTGACACAATGAAAAGTAGTCTGTGTGCAGCTTATATAATAAAGTTAATTTATTTTCTCCTCAAAATCTCAAAATATAACCCTTAATATCTAAACCCCTGGCAACAAAAGTGAGTACACCCCTTAGTAAATGCGTACATCCCTAAATGTCCAAATTGAGTACTGCTTGTCATTTTCCCTCCAAAATGTCATGTGACTCATTACAGGAGTGCTGTCAGCATTGCTGTAGAGATTGAAGAGGTGGGGTGTCAGCCTGTTAGTGTTTAGACCATATGCCGCACTCTACATCAAATTTGTGTGCATAGCTGTCACCCCAGGAGGAAGCCTCTTCTGAAGACGGTGCACAAGAAAGCCCGCGAACAGTTTGCTGAAGACATGTCAACAAAGCACATGGATTACTGGAACCATGTCCTATGGTCTGAATTACTGGAACCATGTCCCATGGTCTGATGAGACGGGCGGGCTTTCTTGGGCACCGTCTTCAGAAGAGCTTCCTCCTGGGGTGACAGCCATGCAGACCAATTTGATGTAGAGTGCAACGTATGGCCCGAGCACTAACAGGCTGACACCCCACCTCTTCAATCTCTGCAGCAATGCTGACAGCACTCCTGTAACGAGTCACATGACATTTTGGAGGGAAAATGACAAGCAGTACTCAAACACGGAATGACGTTTGTCCCAAAAATAAAAGTGCGTTCGATGTTCACAAACACAGCTCCAACAATTCACAGGCAAAATCGAATATTTAAAAATGTCAAGTCATGATAATTCACCCACATCATGAAAAAAAAAAAAACGTGAAATTTGCGGAAATATTTGTGGATTTGAAAATCGTACGTGAAAAACACTTATGTATTTGTGAGAATCGCGGAAGTATTTGTGAATCTGAAAAACGTGAATCACGAATGTACGTGAATATTTGACCATTTCTTGTGGTTTGTCTCAAAAATAAATGCACGCGGCCACTGATTCACAAATGCAAGTTGAATTTTTGCAAACAATAGTTCATGATAAGTGCACGCACAACATTAAAAAAAAAACGTGAATTTCGCAGATATATTTGTGGATTTCAAAAACGTGAAAATTTCAGATATAATTGTAGATCTCGAGAATACATGTGAAAATCCCAGATATATTTGTGGATCTACAAAACATACTGTACGTGTGATTCGCGGATGTATTTGTGTGAATATTTTTTAGACAAATCTCTCTCCATAAATTGAGGCAAGGCGGTGTAATGTTAACTCAAAAATATTTCAAGAGCATGAACAAAACAAAGTACAAATAAAAAACCAGGGGTCAAATTGCAAAGGCAAACAAAAGCCTAACTAATAGTGATGTAACGCGCTAAGCCTTCGACGTGTGTTGAGTATTGAAAGGATAATTTCACGAAGTGCATACTAAGGCTAATCGATTAATGGATTTTGAACAGACACAGACTTTTCTGGTTAAAACGATATTAAAAACTTTCAAATCGGTACGTTTGATTTTAAAAACCGCACCATTGTGGTTTATCTAAGCCGCACCATTTTGGTTTATCTAAGCCGCCGTAGTTTCTTCTGCATTTCTGCTTCCTTCCACGAGAGCATGCCATCTTAAAAAAACAAGCACAATAACAACCATGCCAACCGGCAATTCTGCTACTTTTGCTCTGCTACTTTTGCCCAGCCAACTTTGGACAAATTGCATAACGCCATGAGTAAGTGTATTATCTCATGATGTACTTAAAGTATTATTTTATATGTCGAAGGACTGAAGTGGATTGTCAATTAAAACATGTACCCTTTAAACGTTCAATACGTCCTCTTTTACTTCGTCTGCACACTTTCATGTACAACACAAGGACAGACAGTTATATAGCGCCACATCTGGCTGAGTGTATATTGCACTATACCACATGTATGAAAGTACATGCGTGTGCGTGTCTGTCCCTCTGTCTCATTTTCCTGTGAAGATTGCTGCTAATAGATTACAGTAACTCAAAGCATACTATGTTGTTTTTTGTTTTTTTAATACAATAACATATTTTGGCACAATGCATAGGTCTACATTTGAAAATTGAATCTATATGCCTATTGTTCACTGGCCTATTACTGTGTTTGACCTGACGTCTCTTGTAAAGATGAGGTGCTCATAAGCCTAAGGGATCATTCGATTTGTTACCTTCACTGGGGTGCATATTTGTGTTTGTTTAGACAAGGTGACTGCCACCTTGCATATTGTTATTATTGAGTGACAGTTTTGCACTAATCATTAACTTATGTAATTAAGACCAGAGAGAAATGTGACAGCACATCATCCTGAGCCTGGCTGCATACCAACTTCACCTGACTGACTTGATTGACTGGCTGGCTAGCTGCATGGCAGACTGACTTGCTCGTAGACTGGTAGGTTTACAGACTGACTGACTGACTACCTTTTGTCATGTTTGATATTGTTTCAAATGGTACATGCACTTTATTCTTTCATCAATTACCGCTTTAATTAAGAACATAGCTGGAATCTGTTGTATAAATCAAATGCTCTTAATCCCAAGGGATTGTTCTGTGTGTATTAATAGAGTTAAATTCACTGGTTTAAACAGAAGACAATCCGAATACTTTGTCAATATTTTTTATTTTGCCAAGAAATCGTAATCAAAATCAGAAAATCGGGTTTGAGAGAAAATAAAAATTTCTTTTGAGGCAACCTCGAACAGCCCTAGCGTGTACCAATGCTCACTTCATTTCGGGGAGGTGCCAAAAACAATCACGTCCGCAGCCTCGCTTCCCGGCTGTATCACGTGATTGTTTCAGATAATGTAGATTTTGACTTGCGTTTTAACTGCTAGCTACAGTAAATAAACACCTCGGGCTACGTTGAAAATGTGGCTGTTTCAAGGAGAGTTGAGATCAGGTGAGAGTTGGGAGTGTTACGGAGAGTGAAAGGTTTAGGATTGAGGAGAGAAGGAGTAGCACAGTAGTTGATAGGATGGAACCAGCAAGGAAGAGCACTTCCCCTGTGTGGAAAAACTTTTGTTTTTGAATAAAGGTGAATGAAATTCCCCCCACGCTGTCGCTACATCAATGTCCAAATTACTGAAGAATAATTTGTGCCGCTTTTCAAATTACACAAGCACATTTACCGTCCTCTGCCTGATTACCCTCATGCCATTTTCAGAAAAACATTGCACAACCTGCCCTATTATGATACCAACATTTGGGGAGTACTTTTCACACACACTACATTTAAAAATATATATTATATACATTTGTGATATTCTACGTAAATAGACGATTTGGTCAGACAATATTTTGTAAGATCGTTCCTTCCAAACAGACGCACACACACACACAAACACAGCGAAAATCAATAAATCATACGTGTCTGAGAGACAACTGTGATTATACACTTAGCCTGTAGGTGGTAACCGTGCACACATAAAGCTTCGAGAAAGATTCTCTAACAAATTGGCTCAAGTGGTTAAATGCCTCTTGAGGCTTCATCTCATCACCACAACAAGCTATTGAACTCGCTGGTAAAAAAAAAAAAAAAAAAAAAAAAGGCCGGTCGAGGGCACAGGAAAACACTTGGCATGGATGCAGACATTGACGATGATGCTGCAAGAAGGGACTGTATATGGGGATCTTAAATACTGACATTGGGTAACGAGACAATAAAGAGGTGTGGGGGTGACAAGAGAGGCAGTGGATTGGTCAACATACAAAGAGCACGTACAACAGGTGAAATCACAAGGACAAGACACACTAGGGCACAAACTACAAAGAACCCAAACACAAACCCCATACTGCATGAGGCTCAATATTGGTTCATACCCTAAATTAAAAATATTTTTTAAAAGACTAGTTTTTCTTCTTAACCCGAAATGTGTTTTTCAATGCATAAAAAAAATCTGAATATAGAAAAACTTACTCCCGTTTGTTTTTAATTGAAAAAGGGAAAGGAATTTTATTAAATGATTGCTGCCAGATCTCCGAGGCCAATATTTTAAAAATGTGTATATAATGATATAGTATGTTTTGTGGGAGTTAGTAAAAACAGCATTGAACAATGGTAGCCAAAGTGTTAACATTGTTGTCTGGGAACTTCTGTCCCTCTCATCTGAATGAATCCATCAATCAGCTGCAAAGGTGTTAGTGGCATTTACCCAAAGTGGAAGTCCGTTTGGTAACAACATGGCACGCAGTCTCCGTTTCTGCCCGAGGAGATGACGTCCAGCTGGACGAGAAACATGTTTGTCCCCACAATGGCTGGCGCAATTGGCCACCTAGCCCTCAGGCACAAACATTACTGTCGGCGTCCCATTGTGAGGCGCTGAAAAGGCTTGGGGGCAGGAAAAAAAAAAAAAAAAACACGCTGTTATCATCCACAGGTGTTAGCCAAACTCATCAGATAGAATCATTTGTGCCAAAGTTTGCAGACAAAATAGACTGGAGGCAATTGTATGATGGGGAGGTCACCTCAGTGGACTCAAGCTGAGACTACAAATGGATAAAAAAAAAAGAAAAAAAAAAAAGACCTCACCTCAAATGCCTCATTGGGAAAAAAAAGTGGGTGTCACAGATTGGCCTTGAAAAAATATTGACAGGAAAAAGAATACGGCAAGAGATATGGAACATATACCATGACACGGCCTGATAAAGAAAGAACACAAATTTATAATTCTTTTTTTTTTCTTTCATTATTAACTCATTGGCTGCCATTGACGGCCTTAGACATTTGTTCATCCACTTCAAATGGATATCTTTAAACAGTAACTAGATGAGCGTTCTGAGAGACCATCACCCCACCAAAGCAGCCAAATTCCAAGCGCCGCCAGAGTTATATTGTATTTAAAGGTGCTTTATGGAATTTGTCCCCTTTTAGACGCGACTGCAACCTCCAGACTTAAGTGTAACTGCATAGCGCGCATTGTTGTACAGTAAGTGCACGAACATATACCAACGAACTTTTGGCTCTTCAAATCGGCACCAGAAACATAAAAACAGTTAGTGGCAAGCAGAAAAGTGTTTTTGTCAAGCGGATGTAACTTGTCAGGCGTAGTCAGGTCTGACTGTGTAACCAGGCCAGGATCGTCTACGGGAGCCAAAAAGGGGGAATAAGAGACAGACAAGGTGATTTGATTTAGTTGGTTAGTTATATGGCAAGGGTTAGATTGTAGAGGCATGCCAGAGTAGAAAAGTAGAACTCGAAAATCCCGTGTAGTACCTTTAAGTATGAACATTTCTAAAAAAAAAAAAAAAAAAAAAAAAAAAAAATCTCACCCTTGTCATCATATGGCCAAAGCTGTAAATTTGAGTTAAATAGACTAAGTAAAGCCTGAGTTATACTCCTGGGTTGCGGTGGCGGCGAAGTGACTACGGTGTCAATGAGCATTCAATAGTTCATGGTGAGGGAGCGCATTGCGCTGTAATTCACCGCCAAACCACTAGAGGGGTGTGGCATTGAGTTTGTAGTTCTTCTAATTTAACGAAGAAAACATAAACAATGCAAGATGGACCGCTTGAATGTGGATCTTAATCTCATCAACACTGAAGAAATGTTGATCATACAAATGTTGAGGCGCAGGCGACGCAGGAGACAGTTTCGAGGCGGTCTGTCCGACTTTTGCCACGCAGAGTTCTAGCCTTGGATGGAAAACAGCAAGCTGTGGCTGCTAGCTTCAAACTGGCGTCAAGCACTGCGTCCAGCGTTATGTCTGAGGTCTGCAAAGCCCTCCAGCCTGATTTGTTTGCCGTGTCCTACAACCAGCCAGTGGGAAGCCATAGCAGAGTTCTGGCGGCTATGGAACTTCCCAAACTGCGTTGGAAGCCTTGATGTTAACGTTATTATAAAAGCACCGAGGCACTCTCAATCAGTGATGATGTATTGAGTGGGAACTGTCTGTTGTTGAAAATTAAACATCAAAACAACTCTCTTGACACCAAACCTGTGCTTTATTCTTCATATACTTGAAGTGTGACAAGTAACTAAGTCACAGACTCACAGTAAACATATGTACACAATAAATGATGAAGTGCACCAACCAAAAATACGACATAAAGTGATAAAAAGCTGTCAGTTTTTGGCCGACTGGGTCACCGCTTTGTGTGGCCATTGGATTCCAAACACACAATTACTTGTCTTGGTGGTTTTTCCATTATATTTAGTCAATCGCTGGATGACCTCCAGCCCCATATTTTCAGCAATCTCCTCCCACGAATTGCTTGCCATTTGTCAATCTTCATAATGTCTTGACGAGACATTATAGAAGTTGTCGTACTTGCTCTTCGTTGATACTCTCGTCGGCTTGGTCCATTCTTGCATGTAACAAAATCATGTTTGACAATGGCAGTGAGTTCGCGATAAACCGGAAACAACAGTCTGAGCGGACCGATCGCAGTCCATTTCCGCCAGGTCATATGCGTTGACGTCACGCGAAGCCAGAAAATTCTGGAGGTGCACGCCAGGCTACAGCGGAGGGTCGTAAATCAGGTCTTCCTTGACAGCGCAGGTCTGACACAATGTCACTTACAGTTACAAATCAAGTCAGAAACTTTGGCGTAATTATTGACTCAGACCTAAAATTTGATAGCCATCTAAAGTCAGTCACTAAATCTGCATATTACCACCTAAAAAATATAGCCACATTACACCGGTTTACCATTTCTGTTCGGCTGTCGCCGGTTCCGTGCAGCTTTGGCCGGGGGGACTAAATTCCAACAAGGGTGAGGCAGCATTTAGTTATTATGCTCATCACCTCTGGAACAAGTTACCTGAAGGACTGAAGTATGATCAAACTGTTAGCTCCTTTAAATCAGGGCTAAAAACGCTTTTGTTTAGCACTGCATATCCATAACTGTCTATATATTTCAATCTATTTGCTTTCTATTCCTCTTGTGCTTATCTCCATTGCTGATTTCAATTATCAGCAGGAGCAGTAGTATTTGTTTTATTTTTTATTTCTTTTTTTATTCTGTTCATGGTTAAATGCGATTTTTATGTATAATTTTATTTCCTATTTCGATTGTCTTTTTTTTTCTCGATCTATTGATTTTAATGTGATTTTTATTATCTTCTTGTGTTGTAAAGCACTTTGAATTGCCTTGTGTTGAATTGTGCTATATAAACAAATTTGCCTTACCTTTGCCTTGGCTGACGCAGAAGCATAACTCGGCCTTAAGGCAAGTGATTCCAAAATTCCGTTTGAGAAATCTGTGACCTTTGACATCATTACGACTCCAAAATGTTATGAGCTCTTCCATTTGATCAAACATGCATATCCTGCAAGTTTGATAATAATTCTTGTATCATTTTTGAGTAGTCCTGACCATAAAGACAGACAGACATATAGACCTGAATACATACAGTGGGGCAAATAAGTATTTAGTCAACCACCAATTGTGCAAGTTCTCCTACATGAAAAGATTAGAGAGGCCTGTAATTGTCAACATGGGTAAACCTCAACCATGAGAGACAGAATGTGCAAAAAAAAAAAAAATCACATTGTTTGATTTTTAAAGAATTTATTTCCACTTTAAAGTGGAAAATAAGTATTTGGTCACCTACAAACAAGCAAGATTTCTGGCTGTCAAAGAGGTCTAACTTCTTCTAACGAGGTCTAACGAGGTCTAACGAGGCTCCACTCGTGACCTGTATCAATAGCACCTGTTTTAACTCATTATCGATATAAAAGACACCTGTCCACAATCTCAGTCAGTCACACTCCAAACTCCACTATGGTCAAGACCAAAGAGCTGTCGAAGGACACCAGAGACAAAATTGTAGACCTGCACCAGGCTGGGAAGGCTGAATCTGCAATAGGTAAAACGCTTGGTGTAAAGAAATCAACTGTGGAAGCAATTATTAGAAAATGGAACACATAAAAGACCACTGATAATCTCCCTCAATCTGGGGCTCCATGCAAGCTCTCACCCCGTGGCGTCAAAATGATAACAAGAACGGTGAGTAAAAATCCCAGAACCACACGGGGGGACCTAGTAAATGACCTACAGAGACCTGGGACCACAGTAACAAAGGCTACTATCAGTCACACAATGCGCTGCCAGGGACTCAAATCCTGCACTGCCAGACGTGTCCCCCTGCTGAAGAAAGTACACGCCCAAGCCTGTCCGCGGTTCGCTAGAGAGCATTTGGATGATCCAGAAGAGGACTGTGAGAATGTGTTATGGTCAGATAAAACCAAAATATAAGTTTTTGGTAGAAACACAGGTTCTCGTGTTTGGAGGAGAAAGAATATGTCAGGAAATGCGTGGGCAGGCAGGTTGTGTGGACCCAAATGCAGGGAATCAATAATGCAAGGCAGGTGGCAGAGAACTCAAAAAGGTTTTGATTATAACTAACAAAAAGCACAAAGTACAACCAAAAGGACTGGGGATCAAAAAGGCAAGGTTCAAACAAAACTTACTTTATCGGAGGGACTAATACACGCGGGCTTGGACAGGACTTCGACATCTACATTGACATAGACAATGACGCAACAAGGAGTGAAAAGAAACTGGGAGCTTATATACACACACACACAGACAAGGGGTAACGACACAACAAAGAACAGGTGACCACAGGAGGATGCAGTTGGAGGATACACTAGGAGGCACAACAGGTGAAATCAATGGGCAAGCACAGGGACAAGTCATACTAGGAGAAAACCAACACAAAACAGAATACTGAATTGCATCCCAAGAACACCATACCAACTGTGAAGTATGGGGATGGAAACGTCATGCTTTGGGGCTGTTTTTCTGCAAAGTGACCAGGACGACTTATCTGTGTAAAGGAAAGAATGAATGGGGCCATGTATCGAGAGATTTTGAGTGAAAATCTCCTTCCATCAGCAAGGGCATTGAAGATGAGACGTGGCTGGGTCTTTCAGCATGACAATGATCCCAAACACACAGCCAGGGCAACAAAGGAGTGGCTTCGTAAGAAGCATTTCAAGGTCCTGGAGTGGCCTAGCCAGTCTCCAGATCTCAACCCCATAGAAAATCTGTGGAGGGAGTTAAAAGTCCATGTTGCCAAATGACAGCCCCAAAACATCACTGCTCTAGAGCAGCGGTCCCCATCTGCCGGGCTGCGGACCGATACCGGTCCGTGGCGCATTTGCTACCGGGCCGCAAAGAAAAAATAATTTAATAACGACCGCATTCTGGCCGAATTAACCCTGTGCCCCTGCTTAACCCACCAATATCTCTGTCTACTCTAGATATAATACAACGGGATCGATTACAATGTTGTCATAGAAGTCCATTGATTGGACTGCCAGCAGTAATCTTGTTTGCGTATATAATATATCTATGTGCGCTTGTCCTCGATAATAGCGTATTACTAGGCCGTGGTGCAGAACATTTGTTCCCGGAAATAATTAGTCACCGCACGAGCGAAGATAACAGGAAAACAGACGTTTTTGGAAATATTTTTACGCCGAAAAGCATATTTTTACGGCGAAAAGGGCACGTGACGAGCCTACAACCTCGAAGACCCAAGAACTGCGAAGGAGTGGATTCGTGACCCGTTTGTGAATAAACAGAGAATACGCAAATGACGGCGACCTTATTAAACGTACATTTGAGACAACAACTCTACCGAGGTTCTGGATTAAAGTCATTCTGGAATATCCTGACATCGCGACAAGAGCATTGAAAACCTTGCTACAATTTCCAACATCGTATCTTTGTGAAGTGGGCTTCTTAATTAATGTTTAACGACAAGGTGAAGTCCTTAATGTTGAGCGTGGTGTGCAGCTGTTGTGTGAAGTTTACATGGCAGGATGAATCTGAGGAGAACTTTTCTACAAGTCCTTCCATGATCAAACCTAAATTAATATTTCTCTTTCAAGAAAGTTTGTAGTGTTTACTTTGGAATCGCTGCATTTGCGCATTTTGCGGCTATGGTTAACATTACGCGCATGCTCAGAACGGCATCGTTGCAATTTTTGATGGGTTGATAAAATCGTCAGAACACCGGTACATGAAAAAAAAGACCCAAATAACACCGGTCCGTGGTGCAAAAAAGGTTGGGGACCCCTGCTCTAGAGGAGATCTGCATGGAGGAATAGGCCAAAATACCAGCAACAGTGTGTGAAAAGCTTGTGAAGAGTTACAGAAAACGTTTTGCCTCCGTTATTGCCAACAAAGGGTACATAACAAAGTATTGAGATGAAATTTTTCCACCATGATTTGCAAATAAATTCTTTAAAAATCAAACAATGTGATTTTCAGTTTTTTTTTTTCACATACTGTCTCTCATGGTTGAGGTTTACCCATGTTGACAATTACAGGCCTCTGTAATATTTTCAAGTGGGAGAACTTGCACAATTAGTGGTTGACTAAATACTTCTTTGCCCCACTGTAACCTCTGCCTTCTGTTTCACCCACTGGCAGAGGTAAATATTCTCTGATTTCTGTTGTGCTTGATCTTTCATTGAGAACTACAGCAATTTTATTTTCATGAGGAAAATGTCAATGCACATGATTTACCTTGAGGGGGGGCACAAAATGTTGTGGAGGGCCGTATCTCCCCCCTGAGCCTTGAGTTTGACACCTGTGGTCTATGAGGTGGAATCAATTGGGAAAAATGCCACTTCAAAAATGAGTAAGCCATTTTTTTTCTCACAAATTTCTTTTTGCTTATGACAAATAAAATATATATCTTGAAGTAAAATTTGACTTAAAATAAGCAATTTTACTGAAACTATTTTACTGAAACTATACATTAAGAGATTGTATCTTATACTAAGTGTGATGAGATATATTTTACTAGTAACTAGACGCATATTCTTGGTAAGACCAATGGGTTTTTTGCAGCGCAAGCCCTAAAACACAAACCATGACACGAGGAGTAAATGTGTTTAAGAATTTCAAGTAGACCTACCCGTGAGAAGTGAGTGACGATTTTCACAAGCAATGGAATGAAAATCCATTACATAGCCCACTTTTTCAAAGCCATAAACCCTTTAAAACAGCAGACTATTTGGCTTAAAGCCTGTCCCCGATTGTCCTAAACAGCACGAGCACAATAATGGGCAAAAGGTAGCTAGAGGCAGTGCAGGTGCGAGGCGACTGATAAGAAGTTTTATCGGCTAAAGAGCGCAAATACAGTGAAAAGATCACATTAGCATACTTTGAAAATAAACGTTTTCTTGTTCCTCGGGGCTCTTAACTAACATGTTGGAGTACAGCATGTTGCTAATGGCACCGTTGTGAGAGGTTGATGAAAAAGCAAACTGAATAATTCTGGGGAAAAAAACATGCAATGCAAGCCATTTAAATTTCAGAACAAAAAAAAAAGTCAAGAGAAAAATATATTTGATGTTTTAGTGCCAATTTGTCATGGCAGAAGTGTTTTTGGGGATGTTTTTTTTTTCTTCTTGTCCTGAGAGCCAAAATTTGAGTTACCCCTGAAAAATATGCATGGTGATGACCCCAAAATATGGGGGTGCACATGTCCATCCCTAACAATCTGCTCAATTGTGTCGTTTAGAATTACTTTGGGTTTTGACAAAAGCAATAAAAAGCCCTCTGAGCTTGCCAGCTTCACGAGAATGTTTCGGTTACTTCTAGAGACCAAAAGCTTTTTGTGCTTGCCACAAAATGATGAAGACACCCCCACCCCACCACCCAGAAAGAGCTCAAGTTAGAAACACATGAACACAGAACACATGAACAAAACACCAGAAGGACACTGTGAGATTTCGTACGCCATTGAAAATGAACTCTTTTCACTAAAGTGGCAACAGTACTTTCTTGAACAGGAGTGCAGTACAGTTTTACTAACTGTCCTTGTGAGGTTTCGCATAATTGGTTGACTGCATGATGTCTCAATTGGACCTAAAACGGCAATAACAGAGGAGAAACAAGTTTATTCGTAAGGAAAGAGAAGAAGAAGAATAGAGGTTTCATTGTTATTTCAATAAACTAACTCATTATTTAATTTCAAAAAAGTGTCTGTCAGTTCTTATGATTGGTGAAATTAGCATTTTGTACATGGCACTCTTTTTCAATCAACTCCTGAGATGATTCATGTTGACAGATAGCCACCAAGACAACCCACCCACCCACACATCCCTAGAGTCATCAATAAAGCAATAAAGTGCAGTTCCCGTCCTCCTCCGTGCTAGTCTTTCACAGTGTGGGCAAGAGAGGAAACATGATTAAATGTACATAAGACCTCAGTATGGCAAACTGTCCTCCATGATGAATGGCACTCTTAAAACTGGGAGAGCAACATGGCTGCATCACCAACCAAGTGTTGTTCACCTTCTGAAAGTAGGAGTCTAACGCCCTCCAGTGGAGGACCAACGGCATAACTAGTGCCCGTTCATATTTTTGTTTTGTTGAGCTAGTAATATATATGCAGTCCCCTTCAAAGCATACATAAAAAAGTTGTGTTTTTCATAACTGGCTATGAACTCAAAGAATTGGCATTGCATAGCTAGCAGTAAAATCGATATACATTAATGAGGGGGGAATGAGTCATTTACACAAACAGTATCTGGCTCTCATGTGGAGGAAGGCAAAAAACTGAGTACGAGTCACCAATTAGGACACACAATGTCAAATGCTTACTTGGAAAATGTTTGTCCAATTTCCAGGCCACCTTAAAATGTACTGCCACTTGTGGGAATTCGGTACAGTTAGTCATTGCCACAGAATTACAGAAATAGCCGTTTACATATTCATTTTTACACTAGTGGCCAATAAGAACCCGAGAAGGGCTAACAAAAGTTGGACGGTGTCCCGGGAACAGTGTTGCCAACTTGGTGACTTTCTCGCTAAATCTGGCGGGTCTTTTTTGTTTGCTTGTTTGTTGTTGTTTTTTTTGTCAAAAGTGACGAGTGAAATCTAGCGATTTTTTTCTGTTTAATTTTTTACTCACTTTTTGCTTCTCCCATCACGTTATTCCAGAGCTCTCTCCTACGTCGTCCATTACAATGGCGTATCGCAAGCAACACGTCACTTCCGCTCATTAATATTCATGACGTTAGCTACTGTTGCTAAGGGGGGGACACGCCACCGTTTGTCCCTAATAGACCCCATTCACGTGACGTCACAACTCCGCCCCCTTGACTTGAGCCGCCATATTGTCTATTCCTCCTATTACTGTGTGTTTTTCTGCTTGTCTAAGGAATCACCGCCTCGTAAACGGACCCAAAAACCTTCCTGACAATCGTTAACATTGATTTATCAAAATGGTGAAGGCATGTGTGGCAGTTGGTTGTAGTAACAGAGAAGATAAACGGTCATTTTAGTAGTTGCTGTGTGCCCATTGTTAAAAGAGCAAATCTCTAAAGCAGCACGGTTTGTTTATCTCGGTCCATAATGCGTTTGTGTTCACAGCCGTCAGACAGCGGCGAAAACATCAATATGATGCAAACACGATAGCAGACATCATCAGACGGAGACTACGAAGCTCATCGCCACGGTCGCGCAGCAAGAAGGTGAGCGCAGCAACAGGTGTTGTGCCGAAAAATGGCCGCCCTGCGTGAAATGGCCCCCTGACGGGAGCGCCCACACAGAAACTACTTTCTTGTACCGTGAATATGTATTATTTTACTCTGCTTGAACTAATAAATGTCATACCTGTGTGATTGTCATTGGGATATGGTCGTGAAAACCTATAGACTAATACATTTCTGTTCAAAGATGTTTATGTGGCCTAGTCCACGACCACGATTTGTTGCTAAAATACAGTACTAATATTTTCTGTAATTTAATCATTTATTTAAAACTGAATTTACAGTCGTAAATCCAAAACTAATGCTTCCATGAAAACATTTGTTTTCACTTCAATAAAGCGTTATAAATAAGTGCGCCCGTTGTCGAACCGCCGATGAAGTTTCATTTTACAATCGTGACAATGGTGACGCTCAGCTGCACAAATGTCGGTTTATATTTGGGCCGGTGCCGATTTTGGGTACCCGACGCCTCATCGTAACATCAACTGTAGTATGACGGGAGTTTTTTGCATGGGACAGGACCGGACGGGAGGAAACATCGATTTGGGCATCAAATATGGATCTGGCGATCGATCGACCAAAGCTTTTCCAATTGACGGCTTTTATGCAACTCATCCAATGAGTTTACAGCGTCTGAAAGCATCGGGGCTTCCATAATTTGCAAGTGAATCCACCTTTAGAAACTACGATGATAGACAATACGGACACACAATGACGGACAATATGGCGGCACAATACAGCGATCACGTGATTGTGTGACGTTGGTGATTGGGGTCTATAGGAAATGAATGGAAAACGTGTACGAAGAAGGTGTTTACAGAGCTGAACCTACCAATTCTCTCCGAAAATGATGTCCCTGGTGCCAAATTCACTGACAATGATGTGGATGAACATAAAAATGGTCAGTTAAAGAGATGGCTTGAGTGTCGAGGGCTGAAAAAGACGAAAAAAACGAGCCGACCTAAGCATAGCCTTAGCTTTTTTATCGACACATTTTTCTTACGCGATTGACAATGACATTTTCCTGTTTCAACAAGCTATCCCTTACCACCAGCCCTGTCTTTCTTATATATTATATCCTCTAGTTGTCCTACACGTCTGACCATTCTTGGGGGTAATTTAGTTATTTTTGTATAGCGATCGCAACTGCTAGTCAGTGACAGCCAAATAACAATTTAGATTTTTTCATTGATAACAAATCTTAATTCTATAATTTATTTACACTTCCCCCGTTACTAAAGTTGTTTAATTCTTTTCAGGTCATTCTTTGTCGGACAGAAGCAGCACTGCAAAACGTCACACTAAAAAATAAGTTGAAAATATCAAAATGGCTTACCTCTTTGTCCTCTGAAAGACCATACCAACCCAACAAAATGTTTACTGCATATGAAATGTGAATGGCTTCACCCTGGCTTCACCTATCTGGCGTTAAAACGTCCGCGCAAGTTGATTAATTCTTCACATTTTTTCCTCCGAGTTTAGGCTTCGGTAAACGTATGAAGAAACATCCTTCATATGTCTCAATGTCTAGAGTTGTTTCCACATGTTCCAAAAAAGCAATGTGTGATCAGCATGTTCGTTTTTTAAAGATTACCGGAGAAAAGTAGCCGTATTAACATTGTTTCTATGCGAGGGCGGGTCTATAATGTCCCACTCTTGCTTTACTTCCGCTTTACGATGCAACGTCACGGTCTAAAAATAGCATGCGTGCGGTACGCCATTAACTCGAATCGGAATTAACACTTTATAGGCATTCACGGATAGAAAGATTTGTTTTTTAAAGATAAACCTGATTAAGAGTTAAAATAATTTTATATTAAAACCCTTCTTGTTTTCGTTTTTATACAATTTGTAAAATTAGTTTAACTAGTAGGTTGCAATTGTTGTTGACGTCGCAGGGCAGTGACGTCAGTATCTTACGCTGCCAGGCTTTTAGAGTATGACTCTAGCGACATAAATATGTCATTTGTTTGTCGCGGTCCGCGAACGCGCAAACAAGGTTGGACTTACAACAGACACAAAAGGACTGAGGGAAGCGTACAAGGGTTTATTAAATACAAAACAAAAACACACGCGATCGCGGTAAAAGGGAATAACAAAAGGGGTCCGTGACAAATAGGTCGACGGGGATCAAACACGCGAAAACCTAGCGGAGGGCAGAGAGCCAAAAAGACAAACAAAAATACACTCAGTACCTGCACAAGGTAGAGGATCACAAAACTAAGACGTCCGACAAACTCGAAGGCAATTACAAAGCGACTCGAAAGCAGTACGTGTTAATGGCGACCAGCAAGGGAAATATCTCGGCGTCCTTCCAGTGGATCGCCTACGTCTTTATACTGTTGTTGATGAGCAGTGATTAGCTGCAGGTGCGACGTCGGAAACGCCCCACAGCTGGCTCTGCAACAACACAAAATCTGACCAGGAGCAGAACATGACAGTACCCCCCCCTCAAAGGGAGCCCCTTGGCGACCCACCTGGTTTCCCGGGACAGCGCGCATGAAAGTCTCGGATGACAGAGTGATCCAGGATCCAGGAGCGGGGGACCCATTGGCGTTCTTCAGGACCATAGCCCTCCCAGTCGACCAGATATTGAACCCCCCTGCCCCTCCTCCTGGAGTCTAAAATGGACCTCACGGTGTAAACTGGGTCACCATCGATCAAGCGTGGAGGTGGAGGAGGAGTTTCTGGGGGGCAAAGCGGACTGGAGGAGACAGGCTTCAGCAGGGAGACGTGGAACACTGGATGGATCTTAAGGGATGGAGGGAGCCTGAGTCTCACGGCCACCGGGTTGATCACCTTGTCCACCTCATATGGTCCAATGAAACGGGGACCCAGCTTCTTTGTAACCCCGGCAATGTTCAAGTCCCTGGTCGAGAGCCATACCTTTTGGCCGGGTCTGTAATGAGGGGCCGGTCTTCTGTAGCGATCAGCCAATTGCTGGTTGCGCACTGCCGTTCTCGAAAGCGCCGCTCGAGCGTCACGCCAGACCTTGTGGGCTCGTCGCAGGTGATGTTGCACGGAAGGAATGGAGATGCACGACTCCTGGGTAGGGAACACAGGAGGCTGGTAGCCATATGCAGTCTTAAATGGGGACATACCTGTGGCCGTGCTGACGAGCGTGTTGTGTGCATACTCCACCCAAAGGATATGGGAGGACCAGGAAGTCGGGTGCTTGTGGCAGACGCACCGAAGAGCAGCTGCTAGATCCTGATTGGCCCGCTCGGTCTGGCCATTCGTCTGAGGGTGGTACCCTGACGACAAGCTCGCAGTAGCCCCCATGGCTTTGCAGAAAGCCTTCCATACTCGTGACACGAATTGAGGACCCTGTCTGACACCAGGTCCGTGGGAATGCCATGGATGCGAAAGACGTGACTCACGAGCAGGTTTGCAGTCTCTAGAGCAGTCGGTAGCTTGGGCAGAGGAATGAAGTGGGCCATCTTTGAAAACCTGTCAACAACTGTCAGCACCACCGTTTTCCCCCGGGAGACAGGAAGGCCAGAGACGAAATCCAAAGCGATGTGAGACCAAGGACGAGACGGGATCGGTAGCGGATGCAGGAGGCCAGAGGGAGACTGATGGGACGACTTGTTGCGGGCACACACTGAGCAGGCCAGAACAAATGCTCGGATGTCCTCTCTCATCCCAGGCCACCAGAACTTCTGGGAGATCAGGAACCGTGTCCGTGAGACCCCTGGGTGGCAGGCCACCTTTGAGGTGTGTCCCCATTGCAGTACCTCTGCCCTGTGTTCCTGGGAAACAAATAGTCTGTCCTTGGGGCACCCGACTGGTACGTTCCCATCCTGCAAGGAGCTGGCGACCTTCCTCTCCACTTCCCAAAGAAGTGCCCCCACCACACGGACCGCAGGCACAATGGGCTCCGGAACAGACTCCTGGTGGACTGGGCTGAAGATCCTAGACAAGGCATCCGGCTTCGTGTTGCGAGACCCAGGACGGTAAATTATGGTATAGTTGAAGCGGGTGAGGAAAAGCGCCCAGCGTGCTTGACGGGAGTTCAGTCGTTGAGCTGCCCTGATGTATGCCAGGTTCTTGTGGTCAGTGAAGATTTCAAATGGCTCTGACGTCCCCTCCAGCCAATGCCTCCACACCTGCAACGCCAGAACGATGGCTAGCAGCTCTCTGTTACCAACATCATAGTTTTGTTCAGCAGGACTGAGGCGACGCGAGAAGAAGGCGCAAGGGTGAACCTTCTGGTCGACTGGGGATCGCTGTGACAGGACTGCCCCCACTCCTGAATCCGAGGCATCCACCTCTACAATAAACGGCAAATCATTATCTGGGTGAGTGAGGACCGGTGCACGAGTGAAAGCTTGTTTTTGTCAGGAATGAGCGGACAGGCAGTTGGTGTGGACCCAAATGCAGGGAAACAAAAAAGGCAGCAAGGCAGTGAACTCAAAAAACGTTTTAATAATAACTAACAAAAATCACAAAGTTTAAACAAAAGGACTATGGATCAACAAAACTTACGTAAACGGATGGACAGGTACGCGAGGGCTTGGACGGGTCTTGACTTTGGCAAGGACAGACATAGACATTGACGTAGACAATGACGCAACAAGGAGTGACAAGGAACTGGGTCATTATATACGCAGACAAGGGGTAACGAGACGAGGAACAGCTGGGTAACACAGGTGGATGCAGATTGCAGGATACACTGGGAAAACACACACAGGTGAGAGCAATGGGTAATCACAGGGACAAGTCACACAAGGAGAAACCAAACACAAAACCTAACAGTACCCCCCCCTCAAGGGACGGATCCCAGACGTCCCGAGGAAACAAAAAGTCAGAAGGTTGCTCAGAGGAGGGAGCAACACCAGCCCGTCACAGCCAGTCAGGCGGGCGTCCAGGACCCCAGACGTTGTGCGACCGCACGGGCCGATCAGGCGGGCGTCCCAGACGAGGCAGTGCTCGGTCTTTCATGCCGCCAAGCCGTGGCAAGAAGCGGGGAGCAGCATCGTCAGGGCGAGGGTCAGGAACTTCGCAGTCTGCTGGCGGGACAGCAGCGGTGTCGTCTGCTGGCGGGACAGCAGAGGTGTCGTCTGCTGGCGGGACAGCAGCGGTGTCGTCTGCTGGCGGGACAGCAGCGGTGTCGTCTGCTGGCGGGACAGCAGCGGTGTCGTCTGCTGGCGGGACAGCAGCGTGGTCGTCTGCTGGCGGGACAGCAGCGTGGTCGTCTGCTGGCGGGACAGCAGCGTGGTCGTCTGCTGGCGGGACAGCAGCGTGGTCGTCTGCTGGCGGGACAGCAGCGTGGTCGTCTGCTGGCGGGACAGCAGCGGGGTCGTCTGCTGGCGGGACAGCAGCGGGGTCGCAGGAGACTGCTGGCGGGAGCACAAGACTGCGGGGAGTCGGCGCGGGAGCGACTTGACTGCGGGGAGCCGGCGCGGGAGCGACTTGACTGCGGGGAGCCGGCGCGGGAGCGACTTGACTGCGGGGAGCCGGCGCGGGAGGACCTTGACTGCGGGGAGCCGGCGCGGGAGGACCTTGACTGCGGGGAGCCGGCGCGGGAGGCACTTGACTGCGGGGAGCCGGCGCGGGAGGCACTTGACTGTGGGGAGCCGGCGCGGGAGGCACTTGACTGCGGGGAGCCGGCGCGGGAGGCACTTGACTGCGGGGAGCCGGCGCGGGAGGCACTTGACTGCGGGGAGCCGGCGCGGGAGGCACTTGACTGCGGGGAGCCGGCGCGGGAGGAACTTGACTGCGGGGAGCCGGCGCGGGAGGAACTTGACTGCGGGGAGCCGGCGCGGGAGGAACTTGACTGCGGGGAGCCGGCGCGGGAGGAACTTGACTGCGTGGAGCCGGCGCGGGAGGAACTTGACTGCGTGGAGCCGGCGCGGGAGGAACTTGACTGCGTGGAGCCGGCGCGGGAGGAACTTGACTGCGTGGAGCCGGCGCGGGTCCATGCCGTCGGCGTGGACGAGCACGCTGAGGCTTCCGGACGATGTTCTGTGGCAGACTGGGTGGCACATTACATGGTGAAGGAGGGTAGTAGGAACCACGGCCCTTACCTGGGCGCCCCCGCTGGCCACCACGCGGAGGTCCAGTGTAGATAGCCAAACGGGAACCCAGGTAAGGGTCCAGGGAAAAAGGCTGGGAAGGGGACGTGGTATGACCGAGGCGTGACAAAAACTGAGAGGGTGAAGAATAGGGCATGGCATCAAAATCTGGGTAGGAGTCTGTGTCAGAAAGAAAATCATATGAACTGTGATATTCTTCAAAATCAGAAAAATCGGAATCTAAAAAAATGTGGCGAGGCAGAACATAATCAGGGGAACGGGCGGATGAACGTCGGCGTGCACGCCGGTGCCGGATCTTTCCCGCTGGGTCCACAAGTGGTTGCGTCATTATGTCAGGAATGAGCGGACAGGCAGGTGGTGTGGACCCAAATGCAGGGAAACAAAAAAGGCAGCAAGGCAGTGAACTCAAAAAACGTTTTAATAATAACTAACAAAAATCACAAAGTTTAAACAAAAGGACTATGGATCAACAAAACTTACGTAAACGGATGGACAGGTACGCGAGGGCTTGGACGGGTCTTGACTTTGGCAAGGACAGACATAGACATTGACGTAGACAATGACGCAACAAGGAGTGACAAGGAACTGGGTCATTATATACGCAGACAAGGGGTAACGAGACGAGGAACAGCTGGGTAACACAGGTGGATGCAGATTGCAGGATACACTGGGAAAACACACACAGGTGAGAGCAATGGGTAATCACAGGGACAAGTCACACAAGGAGAAACCAAACACAAAACCTAACAGTTTTAGCGCTACAAAAGCAGCCTCAGTTTCGGGGGTCCATTTGAATGGAATTTTTATGGATGTAAGCCTTGTCAGAGGTTCAGCCTTCTGGCTATAGTTGCGAATAAAGCGCCTATAGAAGTTGGCAAATCCGAGGAACCTCTGCAAGGGCTTCCTTGATGTTGGAAAAGGCCACTCGACCACAGCCTGTATCTTGGCTGGATCTGCTCTCAACTGGCCCTTCTCCACAACGAACCCCAGAAACTGGACCGTCTGGGCGTGGAATTTGCACTTCTCCGCCTTGACATACAACCGGTTCGCGAGCAGCCTCTGTAGAACCAGCCGAACGTGCTGCCTGTGCTCCTCGAGGTTTCTGGAAAAAATAAGGATGTCATCCAGGTAAATAAAACAAAACTGGCCGATCATGTCTCTAAGCACATCGTTAATCAAATTTTGGAACACCGCAGGCGCATTAGTGAGTCCGAATGGCATAACCAAGTACTCGAAATGGCCAATGGGGGTGTTAAAAGCCGTCTTCCACTCATCCACTTCCTTTATCCGTGCCAAATGGTAAGCGCTGCGCAAGTCAAGTGTGGTAAATACGGACGCGGACTGCAAAGGCGCGAATGCAGAGTCCAGGAGAGGTAGGGGGTACTTGTTCTTAACAGTGATATCGTTCAGGCCCCTATAATCGACACATGGGCGAAGTGTTTTATCTTTCTTTTTGATGAAAAAGAACCCTGCTCCGACAGGAGATTTGGAAGGCCTGATTAGCCCGGCCGCAAGGGATGACGTAATGTACTCATTCAGGGCCTCCTGCTCCGGTTTGGACACCTGATAGAGTTTGGAAGAGGGCAATTTAGAATTGGGAACCAGATCAATCGAACAATCGTAGGGGCTATGTGGTGGAAGCGACTGTGCAAGGTCTTTACTAAAAACCAACTTGAGGTCATGGTATTCACGGGGTATTAAAGACAAGTCAATCGGTTCTGGTTTACGCGTTACAAACTCTCCAGGAGAAGCTGAGGCCGCGCGCAAGCAATGCGAGTGACATTGAACACTCCAATTAATTATTCTGGGGACCTCCCAGTCAATGTCCGGGTTGTGCTGCTTTAGCCACGTTAAACCGAGAACAACCGGAGCTAACTTGGTTGGCATTACAAAAAACGTTCGACGCTCGCAATGGTTACCAGATACAACCAATGTGAGAGCGTCAGTTTCATGCGTTATGGTGGAAATTAAGTCTCCATTAAGGTCCCGTACCTCCCGGGGCTCCTTCAGTTCGATTAAGGAACCACCAAGTGAGTCTACAACCGAATAATCCACAAAGCAGTCGTCAGCTCCCGAATCAACTAAAACAGTTACCTTACAACTGCGATTGTACCCCGTAACAATCCCAGGTAATTGCAGTCTTGTGCTCTTGAGTGGTCTTGCCGTCCTAGCGGTCGTGGGTTGGTACTCACACTGTTGTGGTGGCGTACCCCTTGGAGGGGACTGCCCCGCTGCATGGCTGCCGTCCGAAGTCTGTACCTGGACCAGACGACCTCCTGAGCTTGCATGGAGGTTCGCTGGACAGGAGGCGACGCGATGGCCGGGCTCACCGCAGTACAGGCATAGTCGCGACAAAATGCGTCTGGTGCGCTCTCTTGCATCGAGGGTCTTTCCGCCGAGCTGCATGGGCTCCTCCTGTGTCGATGACTGCCAATCGCGGCCGGGCGAGGGAAGAGCAGCTGGAAGAGAGGTCGCCGTGCGCGCCGCTGAAGTACCTCTCCCGATGTCTGCACTCCCCGGTCGGCCCCGCCACTCCACAACTCTCTCGCGTTCCCGTTCACGAAGTCGATTGTCCAAATTTATAGCCAGTCCAATAAGATTCTCCAAATCCGCCGTTTCATCGCGGGCTGCCAGTTCGTCTTTCACCACCGGATTTAGCCCCCTCCGGAATATACAGCGTAAAGCCGCACCGTCAAAACCGCTCTCTGCTGCTAGAATGCGGAAGGAGACTGAATAGTCAGCGACGGACATTTCGCCCTGATTCATGTCTAGCAGGCGACTCCCAGCCTCTTTGCCCCGAATGGGGTGATCGAAAACCCTCCTCATTTCCTCAATGAAATCAGGAAATGAATTACGAAACTCAGGGTACTGGTTGCTGATCGCCATGGACCATGCTGCCGCTTTACCGGTGAGGAGGCTCATGACGAACGCGACCCGGGATCTATCGGAGGAATATGTGAAGGGTTGTTGGTCAAAGACTAATGAGCACTGATGCAAAAACTGCCCGCACAAGCCGGGTTCCCCACCGTAGCGTGGTGGATGCGGAATATCTGGCTCACGCCAAGGAGCGTAAACCTGGGCTGAAGGTGTGGTGAGGGGAACGTGCATTGGCGTCGCGGGTGAAGCGGGACCGTGAGCGCAAACCCGGTCTACCCTGGTCTCAAGAGAGCACATAATAACGGTAAGCGCTTTAATCGCTGACATTATCTCATGGAGAACGCGATCGTGCGGGTTAGTATGCTGCCTCGTGTCCGAAGACGCCTGGGCTATGTGCTCGTTGTCTGCGGAGTCCATTATTGTGGCCGAGATATTCTGTCGCGGTCCGCGAACGCGGAAACAAGGTTGGACTCACAACAGACACAAAAGGACTGAGGGAAGCGTACAAGGGTTTATTAAATACAAAACAAAAACACACGCGATCGCGGTAAAAGGGAATAACAAAAAGGGTCTGTGACAAATAGGTCGACGGGGATCAAACAAGCGAAAACCTAGCGGAGGGCAGAGAGCCAAAAAGACAAACAAAAATACACTCAGTACCTGCACAAGGTAGAGGATCACAAAACTAAGACGTCCGACAAACTCGAAGGCAATTACAAAGCGACTCGAAAGCAGTACGTGTTAATGGCGACCAGCAAGGGAAATATCTCGGCGTCCTTCCAGTGGATCGCCTACGTCTTTATACTGTTGTTGATGAGCAGTGATTAGCTGCAGGTGCGACGTCGGAAACGCCCCACAGCTGGCTCTGCAACAACACAAAATCTGACCAGGAGCAGAACATGACACTGTTCAACCCTTTCAATTTGAACCCGGAAGAACATTAATGACCATTACAGCATGATCGATATTTCAGAAAACGAGCAGCAAAAGCAAAATGCACAGGAAAGACGGGATGAGATGAGACGAGAGTAGGACAAAACTGGTGTTCTGCCAAAATTTGCTACTCCAGCGA
The DNA here is from genome assembly GCF_030265065.1 of Corythoichthys intestinalis. Classification (NCBI taxonomy): domain Eukaryota; kingdom Metazoa; phylum Chordata; class Actinopteri; order Syngnathiformes; family Syngnathidae; genus Corythoichthys; species Corythoichthys intestinalis. Next base: position 24,152,096 of record NC_080404.1, on the reverse strand, counting down.
AATGTCTACAAGAGGCGAATTTGACACTCAAAGTACTACCGTGCGCTTTCAGCTTGTTAGGCTATATTGGCTCAGTGAAATTGTGTTAGTAAGGCCTGAAACCACGGCAACAATCCTCCTCTCGTTGGTGCACGTGACCAAAAACCACCTCACTGACTATGCCACTCCACCGTCTAAATATCACTATGCCACAGAAGAAAAAAAAAGACCGACACAAAAACACTATTTATTAAAAAAAAGACTGGAAAGTGTGAGTAGAAAATTTTTGGGGCACTAATTAGCAAAGTATATGGCGGAAAACACTCAGGCACTTTAAGTTCCGCTCTGAGACCCCCAATTTGGCCAAACTCAACATTGTCCTATATGCATGTGTGATACATTTTTGGAAAGCTTAAAACCTCAATTTTCTGGGGGAAGAAAAATTTTGAACAGGAGGGCTTTTTCTTTTTAAACAGCAAAACCCTAACTGGAGGTGGGAGCATGAATTAACGACATATTATCGCGTACTTACCTCTTTTCGATCCAAAAACTCCATGTAGCATGTATCACCGAGTGTGAAGACACAGCTGTGAATGGCCACAGCCGGATTTTGGGGGTTTTTAATGGGTGAAACATGGTCATATAAGAAGGGTTGCGATGCAGAAATCGCAGACATCAAGGAGTGGTCGAGATTTTCTTTTTCAAGTATTTACCCTTTTAAACCCTTTTTTTTTTCTTTCAATTTTTCTTTGTTTGGATCAATTATTTATCATCTAAAATATTGGGGAAAATGCGACGGTAACAAAAAAAAAAACAAAAAAAAATTAAGCCATAGTTACGAGGTAGATATCCATGACTTAAGCTACGTTCATACTACAGCTCTTAATGCACGAATCCGATTTTTTGTCATATCCGTTTTTTTGGCGTGCCCGTTCAGACTGCCTTTATCCATTGAGACCGTTCAAGTATTACGCATGCGTACTAATTCGCGGTCCGACACGCGCTGAGCAAGACGACCCGCATGCGCAGAAGCATCAAAACAAATGACACACGTCATCCGTCATTCCAGGGATATCATATTTTGCTTTTCAAAAGGAGGACACAAATAACAGACATAAATAATCCCCGTTTAGCCTTATATTCAAAGTTTATATGGATCGATAGCATGCACGCACGGTCCGTGCGCGTCACACACACATATGGGTAGTTTGCCCCGACCTCGGCCGTGTAGGCGATGTTGAAATATTGCTCACTTGGAGCAGAGAGAAAACTGAGCATTCTCAGGCTTATCCTCAAACCATTTTTATTTTTTATGACTGTTGTCAAGCTCAGCCCTTCCACAAAAGCCATGTTCACTGCAAGCTAGGCGCTAATAACGCACAGCGGCACCGCTACGGTAAGCGTCTCTCTCGCTATTTGATGACGTAATTGCTGCATGAAATCCGATTTGGGAGAGTGGACAGTACAGACCGCCGCGACAGTCTGGAAAAATGTGGCCCAGATCGGATTTGAACCACATACGAAAGTGACCCAGATCGGATTTGAAATGGTCCAGTTCTATGCGACTTGTCACGTTCAGACCGTCAAGTTAATGCCTGACTCGAGTCGGAAAAACGCGAAAAAATCGGATTCGTGCATTAAGACCTGTAGTATGAACGTAGCCTTATTTACAGACACCATTTTTTTCGTTGTGATATAGTTTGAATAATTTTTTTAAAGTCGTTTTTTTTTTTTTTAACTAAACATTAGACATCAATTAATGATTCTAAGCTAAAAATGACAGACATTTCGAATAAGAAATATAATTACTTACCTTCTTTTCATTGTTGGGTTGAAACGAAAGCGGTTGCACAACATCGGTAAACGGAGGTTTCCAGAGTAAAACAGACACATTTTAAAAAGTTCTGGGGGTTAATGCACCATGAATCTGCTATGGCAGCATATAGACTTGTTTTCCGCCATATACAGTATATTATAAAGCAGAGTTCATGTAAATCCACTTGAGTGGAACAAAATCCATTTTCCAAGCACTTTTTCCATGGTCCCAAGACAGCCTTTGTTTTGTTTAGATGCATACAGTCAGAATATAATAAAGATGCCTTAAGAAAATACTTAAACGTAGTAATATCAAATAACTGTGGTTTAAATACGCTACGTGACTAATGTGATCAACACATCAACATCACCCCGAGCATATATTTTTAAATTAATGGTAATATTTTATGTGTTTCTAATAAGTTATTTTAGTAAAAGAGAACAATTGTGGCTTATTAGAGCCTACAAGTCTTTAAGTCTGAGGTTCCCTTTAATTACCCCTAACACTCAAAATAACTAAACAAAAACTTGTATTACACGTCATACTAACAAAATAAAGAAAAAACGGACGAGACAATGTGACAGAACTAAAACAAAACAAAAAACGACTGGAGACAAAATGGCGGATGAGACTCTTGCATCGTAAAGTCGAAATACACATGTCGGGTACGTCATAACCCAGGGACTACTTTCTTTACTGGAGAGTTGGCAACACTGTTATTTTCTGTCATTTCCAGTCAAATACCTGACTCAAGACGTCACTCATATGATAAATTTCTGTAGTCCAGATTGTGATTTACACTACTTTTTTTTTTTGGGGGGGGGGGGGGGGGGGGTGAGAAGAAGCCACAATGTTACACCTAACAAGAGCTTAATAAGTAAATAGCTGTCCTTGTTCTGGAAATTTGGAACATGCCTGAATTAGCTAATATCAGCACAGAGCTAGGTTCTGTCATTTTCAGTCATCAAATACTCAACTAGTGAGAAACCAGCAGTGGTTTACGTCACCCATACGATTAATTTATGTGGACCATATTGTGATTTATGCCACTTTTGGACAGAAAGTGAAAAGACATCACAAAGTTACACCCATCAAGAGCCCAATAAGTGAGCAGCTGTCCTGGATGCCTAAATTAGCTAATGTTAGCACAGTGCTAGTTTCCGTCATTTCTAGTCATTAAATACTCGACTAGTGAGAAACCAGCAGTGGTTTACTTCACCCGTATGATTCTTTTATTTTGACCATATTGTGATTTATGCCACTTTTGAGTGCAAGTGGAAAAGAAACCCCACATTTGCACCCAACAAGGGCCCAATAAATCTTTAGCTGTCCGGTGGGTGGTTAAATGAACTAATGTTAGCACTGTGCTAGTTTCCGTCATTTCCAGCCATAAAATACTCGATTAGTGACAAAGCAGCAGTGGTTTACGTCATAAGCAGATTTTAAGGGGGGGGCCCCTGGTGGCCAAAAAGTGTCATTGCATGCGATTGCCTTTCCTACACACATTTATATATACAGTGGTACCTCTACATACGAATTTAATTCGTTCCAGGACCCTGTTTGTAAGTCGAAATGGTCGTATGTCGAGCAGGATTTTCCCATAGGAATACATTATAATTCCATTAATTCGTTCCAAAGCCTAAAAACATACACTAAATTCTTAATAAATACTGCTGGCACTGTTACAAATGGCAATTAAACATAGAAAAACAAATAAGTTATAAATAAATAATTCAGAATAATATAATAATAAGAAGAATAATTAATAATTATTCCTGTAAATAATGTAACGAATCGGATTCTAATATGGCGGACACTTTTTACTGTCCCTGAACGCACCGCGAAGGTGACGTCTCAGTGAGATAGGTCGGTGCGGTAGAGATAATACTTTCGTTTTCTTGAGAGCGGTCAACTGCTTAAGACAATGGGCGTTTTGTGTTGGATAAGTTCTTAAATAAATGATAAAAACGTGACGAAGCTGGCGATTTCCTTGGCAATGTTACCACAATAATAATTGTCACCTTAACTTATAAATAGTGGCGAACGGTGGTCGGAAGAGGACCATGGAGCTGTATTGTTGAGCCAGTTCAGGGACGCGCACCCCAAGCTCATATTTTTCTATAACTTGCATCTTCATTTCAAAGGTAAGCATCACTTTTTTCCTTGTTTCTCCAACTGTATCAACTTTTTTTGAAAACTGTGTTGATTTCTCACACAAGAAAATCCACCGTGCGTTCGTTTGCAGTGCTGTCATGTCGTCGTATTTCGAGCAACTCGTCGGATGTAGAAACAAATGGCGGCTCAAATTTTACGTCGGATGTCGAAAAGATCGTGTGTCGAAGTGATCGTATGTAGAGGTACCACTGTATATATATATATATATATATATATATATATATATATATATATATATATATATATATATATATATATATATATATATATATATATATATATATATATATATAAAAGTTGTAAAGCAATAAAACTGCTACAAAAACGAATGAAATGAACAAAAAAAAAATTTTGATAATGGGTCAAAATTATTTTTCGAACAGATCGTGTGACTAGCACCTTAGACGGTCATTTGCTTTGCATAGAATTTATAAATTATATATATATATATATATATATATATATATATATATTAGGGGAGGGCAATTTTATTTTTCAAATGATTTTTTTCTTAGATTGAAAATATTTTTGGGGGATTGAATGATTTAGGCACAAATGTCCTACCCATAATATTGGCCCAAGCACAAAAAGAATTGCTTCAATCAAAGAAAACTTTTTCGATGAAAAATTAAGTGTTCAAATGCAAAATTTTTGATCTCAAATATTTTTTCACATTCAAAAACTTTTTCTATGATTTAAATTTTTCTTTTTTTTTTTTGAAGTGATTTTTCTTTTTGAAAATATATTTTTTTTGAAGCAACTTATTTTATGATTGAATAATAAAGACAAAAATGTCCTAGCCAAAATGTGGCCCAAACACAAATAAACATTACTTCCATCAAAAAAGTTGCTTCAATCAAAAAAGCTTGACTTCAATCCAAAAAAAAAAAAAACAAAAACAAAAAAAAAACAATAATAATAATAATAATAAAAATCAAAGAAAAATAGCCGTCACATGCTTTTTTTTTTTTTTTTTTTTTTTTTAGTTTTTTGAGTTTCAAATTTATTTTTGTATTCAAATACATTTTTGGGGGGGTGAAAATATATATTTTGAATGAAGCAACTTTTTTTTTTTATAGAAGCAACTTTTTTTTGATTGAATACTAATATTTAGTATTAAGAGAATCAATCAAAACAAATCGGATTGAACCATTTTTAGGTCTACAATGTTTCTAATACACCAACTACCAACATAGTGTGCGATTCCTTTCATAATAATTAGTTGTTGACCAGTCAATTCATCGAGACCGAGTGCACCAGTTTTTTTCAAAGCTTGGTTTTTCAGCGCCATTGACTTCAATAGACAACTAACCCATTTGTAAAGAGAGAGGCTGGCAGTGATCAAACTATTGCTGCCAGCCCTCCCTGTGCAAATGGATTAAACGTCTATGTCAGTGAGTTAACTTCTATAACACAAATGAAAAATATAGCTTTGGATTGAGTACAACTTTGAAGTCAAACTGCTCCCCAAACAAGAGCCTTTAACACCTCCCCAAATTTCACAGTCTGACTGGAAAAGCGCGAGACATTGAATCATCCTGCATTTTCATTGGCCACTCACCAGCCCACCTCCGCAACCCCCGGCAGATTGTTCCGGTATGAGCAGGCCCCATTCCCAGATAATCACACACACACACACACACACACACACACACACACACACACACACACACACACACACTTGCTATCATCTCTGAGACAGTTGTGCCGTCCTTTCATGTGGCCACAGCGCCTAAATAATCCCTGCTGATGGGCTTTTCATCTCCCAACAGGAAGTTGCTAGTGGCGACAAAATCTGGGTTTCATTTGGGAGCAAACTACTAAACTGTCACCCTTTAAACTTGACTATTTGGAAACAAAACAACAAAATATACTATTAATGCTCTTTATTTTAGATTTTGGCGTGACAATAGCACACTTTTGATAGCAACAATCCCATCCGTACCTTTCGCTTTATAGGGTAGCCTATAAAACATGACAGAAGGCACTGATAAACTGTTTAAAAAGTCATGCTGACACATCTTTTGTTGCAAGTATAGAAAAATGTGTGAACGTAGAATATATATTTATATAAAAGAAATGGATAAAAACTCTTAGTGTAACAAAATTTCGCTATTTCAGTGACTTCGTAGTTTAAAAAATAAAGTACAGAAGCTCCTCCTTTTGTCCATTTTCTGTGTGATTTTAGTGTCTTTCATGAAGCTAGCATGTTTGAGGAATGTAGAACTGAACCGAGGACCCTCATAGTAGAAAAAAAGTTAGTTTCCTTTGGTGAAATCCTGAAAACAGTCAACACGTGAATATAAAAGCACCATCAAAAACAGAGAGGCAGTTAAAAAAAAAAAAAAAAAAAAAACAATTTGTGAGCTAAGATTTAAGACTATGCCATCATTGGCAACCATTGCTTAGCTAGCTATGCTAGTGCTAGTGAAAGGCAAGACAATGAATTGCCGTTCCACTGTTTGGCATTCGCCTAATAATAGTAATTGTCCAGGTTGTTTTGGCATGTTTTGGGAAAACAATAAAAGTACAGTTGCCTCGATTCAATTTTTGTTGATTTTTTACAACCTACATAGCTGAGAATCTGCACAGACAAACTGCGCAAAAAAATACAATTTTTTTGCTAGCACATCGGTATTGCCCATAAGAATGTTACAACATAATCAAAACAATTTAGACATTTATTGTAATATTTTAACAGTAATTAACCTATAAATTTTGCAAGGTTTTCTTGGGGGGTACTACAGGTGAACCCTGCGAATCAGTGACTTCTATAGAGTACCAATTTTTTTTTTTTTTCCTTTTTAAGAACTGTTGGTATCGAACCACTAAGGGGGTTTTCTTCCCAAAAACTAAACTTTTAAAGAAATTTAAGAATTTTTTGGGGTGGGGGATTCACTGTAATGCATGAGTTTTTCTTTTTTTAATGTAAAATAAAGTTGTACCTCAACTATAAAACCAAGTGGTACCTCAAAGCGCCCCAAAATCTTAAGTTTTCTGAGTAACAATAGGTCACCTTTTTTTGTTGTTTTTAATAAAACTAATTTATTTTTTAACAAAACGAAACAGTATTTCTAAAAGATGACAATATTGGTGAGTTTTTGCATTTCCATCGATTTGATTGGTTAACCCAATAAATATATTGATTCAGATGTGCTGCATAGTCACATCGCTTGTAGGTGAAACCTACGGAAGGCGCTCATGATGTCGGTTCCGTATGTCTATGTTCAAGATGACTCAAGAATGAATAAAGGAATTATTATCAAACTTGATGGATATGATGCAATATAACACAGACGAGGTAATTCCATTTTGTGGTAGCAAGGTCATAGGTCAAAGAAGGAATTTCAACATAACTTGATATACGCCTATTTAATTCAAATAAAAACGAATTGGAGATCTAGTGCCGTTAATGGCTAGCACCGAATGAGCGTTTCTTTCCAAATGAACCAACTTGACGTACGAGTAAAAGGAGTTCAGAATGAAACTTGCAAAATCAAGGCACCGCTTTATGTGCTCTCAGGGGGTTCCCCAACCCTCGAATGTGACAGATTCCAAGAAATACAGTGATGTTAACTCTTCCTCATCTTGCTGTGGTTTGATTAATTCATTGACTGCCAATGACGGTGAAAGGCGTCCAATCAGAGTCACTTGCTCTGCACTTGCACTCTGTTGCTGTGAATTGAGTTTATCACTAGTAGACGTCCAATCCATTTGAAGTGGGAGGGTGGCAGTGAATGAACGCTCCTATTTCAAATGGACTGGACGTCTATCGCCGTCAATGGTAGTCAATGAGTTGGGGGGCGAGGGGAGCTCCATTCATATGAGTGTCTGTTCGCCTCGACTTTTGCGGCAAGCACCGTAGACCATCGAGAGAAGGAAGGCCAGGCAACAGAGGCAGGCGAAGACGGCGGCCGTCAGGTAAACCTTGTAGAGGCAGGGGTGCTGGTACAGCTCCAGCGTGCAGTATGAATTACGCTCCGTCTTGTACGCCATCACTCCCACCGCGGGCAGGTACAGCGCGGCGGCTGCCACGTCGTGCGCCAGGTTGGCGCTCAGCCAGCGGGGGCCGCCCACCACCGGCACGGCATCCTGCTTGTCCAGCAACGTGACGAAGAAGAGGCCCAGGCACAGCAGCCAGAAGAGCACCGCCACGAAGAGCACAAAGTGGATGGAGCCCTCGTACTTGTTGGCGGCGATGGTGACCCACAGGCCGGCGCCCAGGACGATCTGGAGCAGCCGGACGACCCCCGGGAAGCTCCGGACGAATTTAGCCATGTGCTGCCTCACCTGCGACGAAGCTTGCTGGGTTGCCATGATCGTCTTTCTCCTCCCCCCGCTTGTTGCCGAGCAGGGCGGGTGCCTTCTGCCAGCTGCACACAGCTGGCGTCGTCGGACGGAAAAGGACGACGAATTTGGAGGAGGTCGAGAGAGAAAAAAAACGAGACGCCCCCTCCTCTCGAAAAAGAGAGCAGAGAAAAAGAAGGAACTGACTGTTCTTTTTCAATGAAAAGCACGTCTTCTCGTGGGGTTCGTCTTTTCCGCTTCCTCTGGTCAATGTAGCGTCTGTGTTGTCGGGGTGGGCCGGCCGAGGAGGAAGAGAAGGTGGGCCCACATCTCCAGCTCCTCCCTTGGTCTGTTGGGATTGCCAAATTCATTCCATATAGCAGCAGGACTAGGGGTGGACACTCCCGATACGATACGATTTGCTGGGCTCACGATAAATATATGGTGGAAAACACTCAGGTGACTTGAAGTTCCGCTCTGAGGCCCCCAATTTGGCCAAATTTCAAAATTGTCCTATATGCATGTGTGATACATCATTGGAAAGCTTAAAATCTCTATTTTCTGGGGGAAGAAAAATTTGAACATTTTCTGTCACCTTAAAACAGGGGTCCCCAAATTACGGCCCGCGGCCACATTTGGTCCGCCCCCCTGAAACCCCCCCCCCCCCCCCAAAAAAAAAAAAAAAATTTTTAAATAGTGTTATTTATTTCCTGGCTTTTTTCCGTGAACAACCCTGAGAGGGTTATTTGGTTATTATCTATTTAATTAATAGTGTTATTATATTATATTATATTATATTATATTATATTATATTATATTATATTATATTATATTTAGGGCTGTCAAACGATTACAAATTTTAATCGAGTTAATTACAGCTTAAAAATTAATCGTAATTAATCGCAATTCAAACCATATATAAAATATGCCATATTTTTCTGTAAATTATTGTTGGAATGGAAAGATAAGATCCAAGACGGATATATACATTCAACATACGGTACATAAGTACTGAATTAGTTTATTATAACAATAAATCAACAAGATGGCATTAACATTACTAACATTCTCTTAAAGCGATCCATGGATAAAAAGACTTGTAGTTCTTAAAAGATAAATGTTAGTACAAGTTATAGAATTTTTATATTAAAACCCCTCTTAATGTTTTCATTATATTAAAATTTGTAAAAAAAAATTAATCAAAAAATAAACTAATAGCTCGCCATTGTTGATGTCAATAATTACACCATGCTCACTCATTATGCTGAAAGCCATAAAATCAGTTGGACCCAAGCGCCAGCAGAGGGCGCTAAACACCAAAAAACAAGTAACAAGCGGACATTACACTCTGCTGTCATTTTAATCTGTTTGAGCGGAGCATGTGCGTTAATTGCGTCAAATATTTTAACGTGATTAATTTGAAAAATTAATTACCGCCTGTTTACGCGATAATTTTGCCAGCCCTAATTATATTATATTATATTATATTATATTATATTATATTATATTATATTATATTATAAATTGTATTTACTTTTGTTCAGCGAAGAATCCAGAAAGGGTTATTTGATTGTGGCTTTCTGAAAAACAATGCATTTTTACATTTAGGCACTCCTGCAATCGTCACACCTTTTCTGTTACAAACTGACCCCGGCCCCTCATCAGAGAAGGGAAAGGTTATGTGGCCCTCACAGGAAAAAGAATGGGGACCCCTGCCTTAAAAGTAGGTCAAATCAGGTGAGTGAAAAATGAATTTTTTTCCTTTAAGTTTCTTATTCGAAAAAAGGGTTTTGGACACCCATCCTGGTACATATTATGAACACCTTAAGAGGATCCCCTTTTGTCTACTCAAGTCTTTGATAATCAAGATGCATGCAATAAGTCGTGGGTGGATGTAGGATAATAAAGGAAATTGGTGTGTGGGTAAATGTAGATTTAATTTAGCCTGTGTTTTGTTTTGTAAATAAACATAGCTAAACGGGGAGTAGCTGTATAGTTAATGGTAAGTTTACTGCAAACAGTTTTTGATTTGGCTTGATTTTAATCTGTGCAAAGAAAAAAAACATTTCCAGGGGAATTTTAGGGGTTGAATTCCACTACCATAATATTTTAATTTTTGCAGTGGGCTTTTAAACATTTTTTTCAATTATGATTAAAGAATGTGAACGCGAGATAATGACAATAAAAGGCTCTATATGCATAAAGGGGACATATAAATGTGAGTACATAACACTATCTATTTATTGTATTTATCCTTGAAGCCCAGGACCTAGGCTTTATGATTTAAGCATCTAATGCCGGTAGTTGGCTGGGATAGGCTCCAGCACCTCCGCGACCCTGGTGAGAAAAAAGCGGCATGGAAATGAATGAATGAATGTATCTAATACATCGATCATCCCATAATAAGCAATCCAAATGGCAAAAAGGGTCGAAAAGATAATGGACAACATGCTAGTCAGTTAGCCTGCTGTGTCCATAATTCTCGCGCTAGCATTTGACTACAATGTATGTCTTTTTGTAGCTTTCCGGTAACTCGGGTGAGAGCATGAGAGAGCATATAAAGACCCATGATTTTAATGAGATATTATCACATACTTAGCTTGTTTCAATCCAAAAACTCCGTGTAGCATGTATCACAGAGGGTAAAGACGCAGCTTTATCATCTAAAATATCGGGGAAAATGTCACAGTAACAAAAAAAAAAAAAAAAAAACAATTAAGCGATAATTATGAGGTAGGTATCTGTGACACTATTTTTTCATTGTTACGTAATTTGTATAATAGTTTAAAATATGCGAGTGAATAATTTTTTTGGCTCGTTTTTTTTTTTTTTTTTTAACTAAATACTAGACATCAATTAACGATTCTAAGCTAAAAATTATAGACATATCGAATAATAAACAATTTAGGGCTGTTCCGATCATGTTTTTTTGCTCCCGATCCGATCCCGATCGTTTTAGTTTGAGTATCTGCCGATCCCGATATTTCCCGATCTGATTGCTTTTTTTTGCTCCCGATTCAATTCCAATCATTCCCGATAATTTTCCCCGATCATATACATTTTGGCAATGCATTAAGAAAAAAATGAATAAAACTCGGACGAATATATACATTCAACATACAGTACATAAGTACTGTATTTGTTTATTATGACAATAAATCCTCAAGATGGCATTTACATTATTAACATTCTTTCTGTGAGAGGGATCCACGGATAGAAAGACTTGTGACTTTGTATATTGTGACTAAATATTGCCATCTAGTGTATTTGTTGAGCTTTCAGTAAATGATACTGTGGCCATCCCAAATGAATGATGGGAAGTGGAACCATGACTGTGCGTCGTGCTACCAGTTGATATATCTTCTCTGCGTTGGGACATAACTTAAGGTGTTAAGAAAAAGATCAATTGCCACCTTGCTTCCCCACATTGATTCCCATGATATTTGTAATCATAGGGAGAGGGATTGCAAGGCTTTAGCCAATTAAAAAAAGGCTCCAAAGGCTGCTAAAATTCACTCTACTCATTTTGCGCTGCCTTTTATCTCTCTATATAGGTGAAACGGCATCATTACAGATTGAGCGCGACAATGAGTTAGAGGGTCGTGCAGCGCATACATTAATTGCGTTAAAAATTTAAAACGTGACACATTTTTAAATAAATTAATTGCCGCCGTTATCGGGACATTTTTTATAACCCTACCTTAAGCCTAAACTAACGACTCTGGATGAGTGTAACATATTATGTCTGTAACATTAAATACAATTAGAAAATGATTTAATTAAAAAAAAAAAATATATATATATATTTAAAAAAGGCATGGCCGATATTTTTTTGCCGATTCCGACACTTTGAAAATGACGTGATCGGACCCGATCGATCGGGATGCCAATCGATCGGGACATCTCTAATAAACATAATTACTTACCTTGTTTTAATGGCTGGGTTAAAACAAAATCGGTTGCGCGGTAACTGTAAACGGGGGTCACCAGTGTAAAACAGACAAATTAAAAATAGTCCGGGGGCATAATGTGCCATGAAACTGCTATGGCAGCATATAGAGATATTATTCTATCAAACACAACCTCTTGGCCCTAAAATACAGCCGTTTATTTTAAAGAGGGATGCAATAGCAGAAACTGCTTTTTCAACCTTGTCTGTGTTTTCCGCTATATATTTTTTTGCTCTTTCAGGGATAGTGGCCACTACAGTGAACAAAGTCGACACTTAAGTTCTTTAACACTATGGGGCAAGTGACTATTTTTGTAAATAAAAAAAAAAAAACTTAAATATTAGCTTTTAAAAAAAAAAAAGAAGAAGTAATTATTGTACTTCATGTTATTTTCTTATAAATATATTGATAGATTTTTATAATATTATGAAATAATAAATTGATACAATTAAAATGAATACAAACAAATATACACATTGGTGACGGCCCTATGTCACACTCTACAGTTTTTATCATAGTACTTACGATGCAAGTCCTTGATTGTGATAGCTGTCCAATTCATTTAAAATGGGAAGACTGTCCGTGAATGCTCATGTTTCAATGGCATTGACAGTGCTAGAAATCCAAACCATTTTCACTGGGAGGCCTGTCAGTGATATTTCCTGTCGATTTGAGTACTAGAGCTACACAAAGAAAGAAAACATATAGAGAGTATGAAGTAAAATTATTACAAGAATGAACTCGTAATATTAAAATAACAAAGTCATGCGTTATAATACTACGAGAAATAAGTCGGATGGTTACGATAAAAGTTATCTTATCTAAATTATCCATGATGCATCCATATTACGTAACGTAAATACACATAACAACTTTAATCCCATAGTAATACGTAAAATAATGTAACATGACAATTTTTTTCCTCATAATACTAAGTAAAGATACGTAGTGTTAGAATGTACTTTTATTTCATAATATTACAATGTATGTTTTTATTTTCGTAATACTGTTTCATTAGATTAAAAAATGTTACAAATTTGTTTTATTTATTCCTATTTTTTTTTCTTTGTGTAATACTCTTGTCATATAAAACAGCAAATAATGTGATTTATATACAGTACAAGCTGATAGATCAACTGCAGCTTAATCGACTATCAAAATAATCATTTGTAGCGGCCACAGTCTAAGATAAGAATGTTTCTTTTTTCGCAACCTTGTTGCTAAGGAAATTTCGTCAGTGAGGGCGTAGCTTCCTTTCGCAACACTGCGCTCATTCAGTAGTAGTGTTGTCTGGAAGTGTGTGTGTGTGTGTGTGGGGGGGGGGGGGGGTCTGCTGTAAAACCACACAAAAAAATCTCTCACCATGTTCAGGAACTATAAACTGCAACACACTACAAAGCCTCACTCTGTGCCAGTTGGTGGTTTACACAGACAGGAAGTGTCAATCTGCGGTTCCTGCTGGAAGTTTTGTGCTGAGCTTCTTTTTTAATGCACTTGTTCACTGTGTATTTTCCCCATGCCATCCTTTTTCCCTGCCTCAGCTGTGGAATGTGCATCGCTGCAGTATGCAATGCAAGAGCATGGTTAACGGGGTCGCTGCTCTGTGTTTTTGTTTTTCTGGCTGGGTGGGGAATAAAAATGGGTGTCAGCAAGGAATAAAATAAAGTCCAAGATGGAGAAAGTGCTGTCCTTCACTTCGGGTGTGGAGAAAAATGACAGGACACTTCTAGTTATGAACTCAATGAACCAATGTTCATTCGCTGCCACCCTCCCTCTTCGAATGGAATGGATCTGCCAGTGATAAACTCCATTATATTCAAGCATGGTTTGTCCACAATTACATCTATAAAGTATAAAACAGGTACTGTATGCTGATCGTACGCTGATCATGTTTGAGTGCCATTAATGGCAATCCAAAAGTCCAATCCATTTTGATTGGGAGGGGCAAATGAATGAGACATAATAATTAATGTATGTGTGATCCTCACAAGGCGCTTGGAGGATAAAAACAAATATACAAGCAAAAACCTTACAAAAAATATGAAAATATGGCATCTGATTTATATCGCAGCGCCATATGTCTCACAACAGTACAGTACAGTACGTAAAGTATGTAAAGTCTGAATATTACGATTTAGCTATACTGCAGAATGTGCATAAAATTATGAAATATTATGACTAATGTCGTAACATACATCAGTACCACTTTTTCTCGTAATATTGCAGCTAGAATTGTAACATAAGGCTTTTTTTCTCATAATATTACGACTTAATTCTCGCAATATTACCACTTTAGTCTCGTAAATTACTATTTTAATCTTATAATATTACCACTTTATTCTCGTAGACCTAAAAACATTCAACCCTAATAGGGGAGACGGGCAATGTGAGATATCTTTTATATTTGCTGTCCTCCAACCAAGCTAAAACAACAAACCAGTATATTTCCCATAAATTTAGGATATTTCTTATCAATGGAAATGATCAGGATGTACTCTGGATGAATAATATTGAAAATATAACTAGTCTTAAAAAAATGGTATTGGTATTGTCTCTGACTTTACCCCATCTAAAGTGCAAACAGACGAGAAAAACGAACGGGGTAAAGTGAAGTAATGAGGGGCAAACTGATTCAGTTACCTTCTCCATCTTAGTTTCAAAAATCATGATAGCAAATGTTGTGAAAGTTAGAATCGTAACAGGTAGCTTGACAATAAGAATTCAGAATGAAGGTCACAATAGTAACGGCATCCTTGGGTTAGGTCGTGTCATGCCACGTCGCTTCCTGTTTTATTTTGAAGGCTTCTCCCTCTTCGTAGTTGCGTACTTGCCCTTCCTCTTGTCACCTAATCACCTGTTGTTTCCACCTGCTCCTCATTACCTTGTGTGTATATATAATGCCCCAGTTTCCCTTGTCTTGTGCAGAAGTGTCTTTCCTCCCAGGTCAGTCCCGTCAGCCTCTCGCCATAGCCTATCATAGTTATCCTGCATATTATCCTCCATTTGGAGCGCTTTATGTTTGAACATTTTTGTTCCTAGCCATCTTGACCTTTTCCTCCATTTGGAGCGTTTTGTGTTTATGCCTTTCCTCCCTTTCGGAGTTCCTTTTGTTTGAACTTTTTATTGTGGTTGTCCTGACTTATTCCTCCGTTTGGAGCGATTTATGTTAGTACTGTTCCTCATCCCCGCATGTCAGCGGAAGAACCTCTTTTCTAAATAAAAAGTTTTTGCCTGAACCTCCGCAGCTGAGTCCGCCTTGTCGTCTCAGCCTGACAGGTCGATTAAACACCTGAGCGCAACTCAAGATCTACTACACCATTGTAATATGTAATTATACATTATAACATAACATGACGAATTTACCCATGGCCAGATCTACGTTCCCTGGATCACTCCTTAATCTTCAGAACTGTCTTCATGGGGCAAGTGGGACAAGGATATCAAGCATGGGTGGGCTATCCAGATCTTCTGCAGTGGCAGGCTGCAGCTCAGGTTTTTGCCTGTCTGACACCATGGAGCGAATCAGAGACAATTTAGTAGATCTAAATCCATATGTGATGTTGTGTAGTGTCACTGCTGACATGAAGGAGTGCCAGGCCAATCTTAAGGTACCCTCACCACATGGTTTTATATGTTGTTTGTTCATCTGCGTGTGTTATAAGAATATTTTCAAGTTAAATCAATATCCTTTGGCACAACAGCTGATTAATTTTAAAGAGGGAAAATTTGCCTTTACATGCAAAAATATTTTTATGGAAAAAAACATGTTTTCCACAGCAGAAGCAGAATCTCTTTTTCAAGGACAAGGTGAGTTGATTGGGGTTTGAAAACGTGATGGTTGTCTCACACTACCATTTGTTAGAAAAAACTACAGAGAAAAGCAAATACTGTAATTAAAAAAAAAAAAAAAACATTGTTTTTATTTTAAAGTGAATGAAAAACTCTTCCGTAGCGATTTATTTTCCTTATCTGTTTGTTTTCCATAATTAAAAAAAATTCTACTGTATGCTGTGACGGTAGGAAACGCCCACTGCCGCCATTGGCAGAAAGCGAGGAAGAATTCTCTTTTTCCGCGATGTGATTGGACAAGAAAACCCGGAAATGTGGCGGTGATCCATAGACTGGATAAATTTCCTCTCCATCCGTAGCAGTCTGCTACTCGGCTCATCGCAGGAGTCCATCGAGGCAGGTATATGCTCACGTCATTTTAATTGACGTATTCGTCTTTTCGACCCGAAATGGCCGTCTACAAATTGGTGCTAATTCGCCACGGCGAAAGCAACTGGAACCAGGAAAATCGCTTCTGTGGCTGGTTTGATGCCGATTTGAGCGAGACTGGGGAGAAGGAGGCGAGGAGGGGTGGACAGGCCCTCAAAGGTGAGCCTCAATTCTCATTTGATTTCAGTTCTTCTGTTAAGCTTGCATTAAACACTCGGATCACACAGTTGCAAAATCGCATTTTCACTACGTATCCCTCCTCATCTCGTGACGTCAAGATGAAGATGTGCAACAGTGGTCGGGAGCAACTTAGAGAATTACTTATGTATTCTATTCTACGGCAAGTGATTCACGTTTGCCTGCGTCCGGTGGCATTGATGCTTAATTATGTAACCCACATGCACAAACAGGCCTCTATTTCACTGTAGTAACCACACGCCTCTATTATTTAAAAGGCTGCAAGTGCAAACATGTTAACGGTTGAATTACATTAGAAAAAATGCTTTAGGCACACAAATTGCTATTCCAATAATATCAAAAGAAGATTATTTGTTGTTAACCCCATTTTTTATTAAAATACTTGAAAATTAAAAAGTCAAGAAGAAATAAATTACCTAGAGGAGCATAGACCTCTGCCAGAAAATCTTTTAGTGACCTTTGTTTGACCGTATGACACAAAAATTTCATCCGCTTTTCCATTTGGTATCACAAACAGATCCTGAAAATTTGATTCTATCCCTTTGTTTGTCCTTAAGTTGTCTTGAATGAAAACAGACATACACATAGAGCAAAATACATAACCTTCGCTTTTTTAAGTTTCACCTACTGGCAGTGGTCAAAACAGAATATTTACTGTATTTAAAAAAATGCAAAAATATTTACCATTCTGTTTTTATTAAAAAATGTAAATCACAACATTGGACATGACTTTTACTGTTGTACCCACTTGAATGCCAATTATGGATTATATAACAATATTGTTCTTCATCTTGCGCTAAAAAGTTGAGAGCTGTCCTCTTGTTCTCCAATGCTCCTAGACGCCAACTTTGAGTTTGACATCTGCTACACGTCAGTGCTGAAGCGGGCCATCCGGACGCTGTGGCTGGTCTTGGACGCTATCGACCAAATGTGGCTGCCCGTGCATCGCACTTGGCGCCTCAACGAGCGCCACTACGGCGGCCTGACGGGCCTCAACAAGGCCGAGACGGCCGCCAAGCACGGTGAGGCGCAGGTCAAGATCTGGAGGCGCTCCTTCGACGTGCCGCCTCCACCCATGGGCCCCGAGCACGACTTTGATGCCGTCATCAGCAAGGTACGCTTGCGTTCAACTTGACAAAAGAGCAGATTTGGTCAGGCTTTGTAAACCCTCTGACAGATAAGCGGAATCAGCAGTTGCGTGACATGTTATTCTTTGGCTGCGGGAGTTTGAATGGGATTACCCAATAGAGTGCGTGAGGAGTTAATATATGACTGCAAGCAATGGGTTAAAGTTCAGCGTCAGGTCCAACAAGTGAACGCTACTTGTCAGCCTCCCGTTGAAAACGTGTGCCACATTATGAAGTGGGAAATATGAAAACATAGACCCCAGACTGTTGAACAGCTGAAGCTGTCCATTAGAGAGAATGGGATACAATTCCAACTAGCTTCAGCAATGAGCATCCTCATTTCCCCAATGTTTATTGAATGTTGTTAAAAGAAAAGGTGTTGAGGTAGCACAGTGATAAACACGACCCTGTCTTTTAGGATGTGTTGCAGCCTTAAAATTCGGAGTTAATGATGATTATTTGCTAAAAACCATCAAGTTAAATATCATGTATTTGTAGTGTATTCCATGAAATATAGGTTGAACATGATTTAAAAATCTCTATCCTGATTTTAATTTATATTTAACACAATATCCCAATTTCAGGGGAATTGGGATCTTTTATTAATACTGTGTTAATGTGCTAATTGAAAGTTTCTGACTTGTCCAACTGAATGTATGAAAGGTTTTTTTGTTGTTATCAAAATATGTAGTGAATACAGTAGATTGGTTTGTGCTTTTGCGCATTCCTGCTAAAGAATATTGCTGCCGTAACGGAATCAAAATTAGTATTATTTTATGAGGTGATACATGTCAACTTTCCAAGGGGTGGCAGCGAATTAGCTCTATTTCATTCACTGCCAGCCATCCCGGTTCAAATTGGTTGGATGTCTACTAGCGGTTAAACTCATTTAAATCAGATGTCTATCATCCTCAATGGCACAGAAAGAGTTCACGTGACAAATTTCATGTGCCCGTGCAGGATCGGCGCTACGCGGACCTGACCGAGGATCAGCTTCCCACCTGCGAGAGCCTCAAGGACACCATCGCTCGGGCGCTTCCCTTCTGGAACGACGAGATCGCCCCGCAAATTAAACGGGGCAAGAGAGTGCTCATTGCTGCGCACGGAAACAGCCTGAGGGGCATCGTCAAGCATCTGGAGGGTGAGTTGACATCTCCGGTGCTAGCTCGACAGGGCACCCATCAATGTTCCAGCCGCTTTTCTTCCAGGAATGTCTGACGCGGCCATTATGGAACTCAACTTGCCCACCGGCATTCCCATCCTGTACGAGCTCGACAAGAACCTGAAGCCCGTCAAGCCCATGCAGTTCCTGGGAGACGAGGAGACCGTGCGCAAAGCCATGGAGGCCGTAGCCGCTCAAGGCAAGGCTAAGAAGTAAAACGTAAAATGTTACCAATGGTTGTGTCTCGTTGGAATACTGTAACTTGCCTGTACTTTTAAACATACAAAGTTAAGACTGTAAATAAAAGGTCTATTAATATAAGAAACTCCAATAAAGCATGACTGGACAGTACAAGTGTTTATTTCTGCAGTTTATTCTACAACATAGCAGTCTTTTAAAGTGTCGTGTTGAAATGTTTACTATATTGTGTCTGGAATGTTGTCTAATGTTGACTTATCCGATATTGTGAAAGCAAAACATGGTTTCCATTTCCCCAGTGTAGTCATTTTAATTTGCAGACCATTTGTCAACAGTGTTTTCATTCTTTGTAGTGTAATGTAATTGCATGACATTGGAAGTAAAGATGTACTGTTTGTCTGTCTTTAGTATGTTTTTTTTTTTTTTAAACCAATATTATCTAAATTTGCAAGGGTTGTCATGGTATTTAAAGTTTTTTTTTTTAAAATGGATGCGTCGATCAGCTATTCTCATAGAATTAGATTGATTTATCACCTGACGCCTAACACTCAACATTTTAACATTTTCCAATAAGTAAAGCTACTACATAAAACGATTTGAAACCCTGCAGACAAAAATCTCATCTGAAAAACTAGAAAATTCTTGGGTTTCTGGAGAAATTGCCTTGGGATGCTTGATATTCTGGTTTGTAAACAGTGGTTCACTTCCTGTTTATTTGGGGACATTACTGGGTCACTTCCTGTTCATTTTGCACCACTTCTGGTTGATTTTTGGTTTCTTTTTCTTGACTCTGGGGCAATTTGAAGTTTTTTTTCTGTCAAAAAATGTTTTTGTGGGTGTTGTATGTGCGATTGGAAATGAAAGGACCGATAGGAAATGTATCTGGAGGTTTTTGCCAAAAACTGATAACTTGTGTGCCTTGCTATTGTGAATTTGTGAAGCGGACAAGTAGCATTTTGGAACTTTGAAATTGTATATGGCGGAAAACACTCAGGTGACTTGAGGTTCTGCTGTGAGACCCCCAATTTGGCCAACTTTCAAAATTTTCCGATATGCATGTGTGATACATCCTTGGAAAGCTTCAAATCTCAATTTTCTGGGGGAAGAAAAATTTTGAACAGGACGGCATTTAAAAAAAAAATAATTTAAACAGCGAAACCCATCTGGAGGTGAGAGCATGGAAGAGCAGAATTAAGGACGCCATGACTTTAACGAGATATTATCGCGTACTTACCTTGTTTCGATCCGAAAATTCCATGTAGCATGTATCACTGAGTGTCAAGACACAGCTGTGAATGGCTGAATTTTGGGGGGATTTTATGTGTGAAACATGGTAATATAACAAGGGTCGCGATGCAGAAATCGCAGACATTAAGGAGTGGTCAAGATTTCCTTTTTTATATATTTACCCTTTAAAACATTTTTTTGGGTAATTTTTCTTTGTTTGGATCGATTATCATCTAACGTCGGAGAAAATGGGAACAGTAACAAAAAAACAAAAAAAAAACAATTAAGCGATTGTTATGAAGTAGATGTCCGTGACTTATTTACAGACACCATTTTTTCATTGTGACGTAATTTGTTTAAAAGTTTAAAATATGCGAGTGAATAATCTTTTAAGCCTAAGTCTAATAAGTCTTTTTTTTTTTTTTTTTTTAAACGAAATATTAGACATCAATTAATGATTCTAAGCCAAAAATGACAGACATTTTGAATAATAAATATAATTAATTACCTTCGTTTTATGGTTGGGTTGAAACAAAAGCGGTTGCGCGACGTCTATAAATGGGGGTTTCCAGGGTAAAACTGACAAATTAAAAATATTTTGGGGGCTTAATGCGCCATTATTCTGGAATGGCAGTATACAGGCATATTGTTCTATCAGACACAACAGTTGTTTTGGCTTAAAATACAGCAGTTTCTTTTAAAGAGGAGTGCGAGAGCATAGAATGCTTTTTAAGTATTTTCTGTGTTTTTCGTTATATGATGTTCCCATTGGGGATGAATTGGGCTTTTTTTCTTTCTTTTCTTTTTTTTAATTTCTTTTTTTTTTATTTTTAACAAGTGTTTTGGCTGAACCGTCAAGGTTAGGTGCAAAATACAAAGAGAACCTCCACCACGTCAGTTATTGGAACATTTCGATTTTCGAAGTTGGAACGGTGAATCGGTCAAAAAATAATACTGTACTGTACTGTAGTTGCAAACGATAAATAATGTGCAAGATGCAATATCAACCTGCAGGGAGCAGCATTTCACCGCGAGCTTCCTCTACCCGCCAACTAAAGCGTCAGCAACTGATCGAAGAAGAAGAGGGACAAGCCGGACACTCTAAGGCCCATGATGCAATGCGCTGAATTTAGATGACTTCGGGAAATTCATTTATGTTTGTATTAGATCCTCCGTCTGCAGTCAGACCTACAGATTTTGGCATTGGCCGATAACGAATGATTATTTTAACTTCAAAATGAAAAATGGAGCTGAATATAAAGGGGGCAGTCGGTGAGTAACGCATGGACCTTAGAAAACAGCGATGTAAGTAATTGCTAACTTTCTAATGAGTCGATTCAGCCAATTAAAATCCATGACATAACATCTGGGGAGAAATATTGCAATGCAAATAAAATGCAATTATTAAAATGAACTATTTACACAACAGTAATTAATTATGGAATCACAGGAGTGCCAAAATTAAAAATAAACGAATAAATAAATAAATAAATAAATGATTGAATAAACAAATATAAAGATAAATAAATATGTAAATAAATAAATTAATAGGTAAATAAATGAACGAATAAATACATATAAAGAGAAATAAATATATAAATAAATAAAATTATAACGGTATACTTTGTCATTGACATTTACTTTTGGTCATTAATAACCACAAACGGAAAAAACAATGACAATATTTTTCATTGACTTTTAGTCGCTGTCATTGAACATCACAAACGGAAAAAACAATGACAATTGTATTTTAATAGGATTTTTTTTAGTCTCACCACTAACACAAAGTGTCAGTATTTTCAAATGTAGTCATTGGTGGTGTGTGGAATCTTATGGAGGTAGATATGTGTCTTTAGTATTCAATCCAAAAAAAGTTGCTTCAATAAAATAAAACTTTGCTTCAATCCAAATATATATTTTCAAAGAAAAAGTCACTTCAATTAAAAAATGTGTTTGAATGCAAAACTAAATTTGAAACTTTACAAAATGTATTTGAAAACTTTTTTTTATATTTTTTTTATTTAAAAATGTTTTTTTTTTATTTAAGTCAAGTTTGTTTTTTTTGATTGAAACAACTTTTTTGATTGAAGTAATGTAGTTTTGCGTTTGGATCACATTTTGGCTAGGACATTTGTGTCTTTATTATTCAATCAAAAAATAAGTTGCTTCAAACAAAAAAAATACAGTATATATTTTCAAAAGAAAAATCACTTCAAGCAAAAATTGAAATAAATTCAATCATAAAAAAAAGGTTTTGAATGCGAAAAAATATTTGAGACTCAGAAATTCGCATTTGAACACTTAATTTTTCATTGAAACTGTTTTCTTTGAAGCAATCCTTTTTGTGTTTGGGCCATATCAGGGTAGGACATATGTGTCTAAATCATTCAATCCCAATACAAGTTGCTTCAATCAAAAAACTATTTTTGATCAAAGAAAAAAAATCATTTGCAAAAATATATTTTTTTGAAAATATAATTTTTTATTTTAAATATACATATATTTAAAAAAAACAACCAAAAAAACCCTGTTGGCCATTATTCTTGCTTCATACTTTTATTTCATTGGCGTAGTCACCTGTCACTCCAAGGCGAAGTTGGATCTTTGTATCAAAATGATTCAATCGAAAAAAATTGCCTTCAAAACTTTATGTACTAAAAAAAAAAAAAAGCACGTTCAAAACTTTTTCCACTTTAAAAAAAAATAGTATAAAACTTTTTGCGTTTCAAAAAAAGTGACACTTCACTAAAAATATATATATATTTCAAATAAAAAATATATTTTCAAAAAAAAAAATTTTTTTTTGCAAATGATTTTTTTTTTTGGATTAATTTTTTTTTTTTTTTGATTGAAGCAAATTTTATTGGGATTGAATGATTTAGACACAAATGTCCTACCCATAATATGGTCCAAACACAAAAAGGATCGCTTCAATCAAAGAAAACAGTTTCAATGAAAAATTAAGTGTTCAAATGCGAGTTTCTGAGTCTCAAATATTTTTGCATTGCATTCAAACACATTTTTTTTATTGAAGTGACATTTTCTCTGATTGAAAAAATATATTTTGATTGAAGCAACTATTTTTTTGATTGAAGCAACTTTTTTTTGATTAAATAATAAAGACACAAATCTACCTCCATAGAATCTCCCCACCCAGGGGCGGACTGGGACTAAAAAGCAGCCCTGGACTTTGACTCAGCCCAGCCCACAAGAATCGCTTTACGAAGGGAAACAGACCCCCTAGGGGTGTCTGGGGGCATACCGCCCAACCCCCCAACCCCGGGGAGAATTTTTATTTTATTTTATTTTTTTACATTTTATTGTAAAATGCATCAATTTCTTGCACTTTAAGAGAAAATGAAGAAAATATGTCTAGACTGTCACTGTCTGGGTGGCACGGTGGCTTAGTGGTTAGCACATCTGCCTCACAGTTCTGAGATCAAGGGTTCAATCCCGGGCTTCGGCCTTCCTGTGTGGAGTTTGCATGTTCTCCCCATGCCTGCGTGGGTTTCCTCCGGGAACTCCGGTTTCCTCCCACATCCCAAAAACATGCATGGTAGGCTGATTGAACACTCTAAATTGTCCGTAGGTATGAGTGTGTGCGTGAATGGTTGTATGTCTCCTTGTGCCCTGTGATTGGCTGGCAACCAGTTCAGGGTGTCCCCTGCCTACTGCCCGTAGTTGGCTGGGATAGGCTCCAGCACCTCCGTGACCCTCGTGAGGAAAAGCGGCATGGAAAATGAATGAATGAATGTCACTGTCTGAGTTGGGGCGCTCAAAGTACTGCAAGGCTGAACTGGAGTTGGGTTCATTTTCTGTACTAGCTCTATGATAGACCTAAATAAACAAATGAAAGAATGTATTTTTCAAAGCAAGTTTTAAGTATTCGGGCAAATTCCACATTCTGAAACTGTCAATGATTATGATGATGATGACAATGACAATAAATTCATTCATTCATGTATCCGATTGATTATAATATATCTCTATATATCTC
Organism: Corythoichthys intestinalis; assembly: GCF_030265065.1. Taxonomy (NCBI): domain Eukaryota; kingdom Metazoa; phylum Chordata; class Actinopteri; order Syngnathiformes; family Syngnathidae; genus Corythoichthys; species Corythoichthys intestinalis. The sequence continues at coordinate 24,127,762 of NC_080404.1, read as the reverse complement.
TGTCTATAAAACAATTTCATTGTTTATGCCATAATTCAGTGGTCTCCAAACTATTCCACATAGGGCCGCAGCGGGCACAGGATTTCATTCCAACAAAACAAGACAACACCTATGCACCAATCTGGTGTCTTACAAGTGTAATCAGTTGATTGCAGTCAGGTGCTGCTTGTTTTAGCAGAAACTTCATTGGTTAAACTGTCGGTACTCGATCGGTTGAAAGAAAAACCAGGCCCCACAGTGGCCCTTGAGGACCGGTTTGGAGACCCCTGCCATAATTAATCTTGCCATACAAATAATAAATTTCAATGAAAATACAATAAACATTTCAAGACAAATCCTGTATACATAACCTTCATTGGAAAGTATTAACCAGAAAACAAAACGATATATAAATGATTAAAAATATATATCAATTTAACTACCTAAACTGTAAAGTAAAACCATTCATTTTATTAATATTTTGTTATATTTCTTCTGAATTAATATTGCTGCTGCGTGTGCATACGTTGTTTTACAGCTAAAATATTTTTTCTTAGGAGAGTGATAGTAGGACTAGAATATTGTAACTTGACACGATTGCCAACGGGTACATCGACTAGCTGGCACTAACCCTTTAATTGTCATTTATTTCATTTAAAATGTACCTACCTGGTGGATAACAATTGCCAGTATACCGAACAAGTGACCCTCTTCATCCATTTTTACTTGCTCTGCGCTTGTCTGGGGAACTTCCCTCTCGAACTTCCACCAGCTTATCATTACCCCCTCCCTCTTTTTTTCTCTCTCCCTGAACCGGCTGCGCGTCAGAGCGGCTGCCGCTCCCCCTCTCACGCCGGGAGTGGGCTGCTGTTACCCGACGTGGCCGTTGCAGCCAGACTGCTGCTTGCGAAAATATTTGTCAACTTATGACATTTTGATGCTTCGCTCTCCAGTTTCTTTAATTTTTTTCTTCCTAACCTTCTTCGCGCCACCCTTCTCTTTTCTTTTTTTGCCACCACCATCCATATTGTGCATTAACGCTCGTCGCCATTTTGCTTCCACAAGGAACCAATGAAGGCAACTTTGTGCTTCTTTCGTTCTTCTATCAGACTGGCGATGAACAGCCAGGCGCATTGCTGCCACCTGTTGGATTGGATGCGAACTGTAGATAATCAGAGGCAAGGGGGGACAAAAACAGTGATGTATAATGAATGGCGGCCGCCGGCCGTCCAGGGCACCGGCCGTTCTGTGATCCTCCAGAACCCACAGATTACCAGTCCGCCCCTGTCCCCACCTCAAAAATAGCAACTTTTGTAGAATTATGAAAAATAAGCTTTCTTGGCTGGCTTCCAGTGAGTCAAAGGATAGACTATAAAATACTACTGCTTGACTACAAGACACTTAATGGCCTTGGAGCAAAATACATGCTTGATTTGTTAGATTCCTATGAAACATCTAGACACATAGGGTCGTCTGGAACCGGTCTCCTGTATGTTCCAAGAACAAGAATCAAGCAGGGTGAGGCTGCGGCAGCATTTAGTTATTATGCTATCACCTCTGGAACTGGTTACCTCTGAAGTACGCTCAAACTGTTAGCTCCTTAATATCAGGGCTAAAAACACTCTTGTTTAGCACAGCATAACCATAACTATCTATAGACCCTACCCACCGACGTCACAAAACCACGTGCTCGCTGTATGGTTCCGCCCACTTGTCCGTCATTTTGTCTCTGTATTAGCATTGGTTTCAATTGATCGAGGAATTTAAAATGCATTTCATGGAAGACCCGGTGCTTTCTGATGCCGTAAACTCACTGGATGTGTTGCATAAAAGGCGTTATGTGGAAAAGCTTCGTTCTATACAGTCGCCAGATCCATATTTGATGCCCAAATCGATGTTTTTCGACCCACTGTCTTCGCCCTGTCTGCCTGACATCTGCTACGCTGATATTTACAATTATCTTGTCCACACAAAATCAGCCTATTCTCACGAAAATTTGAAAAACTTCAAGAGCTTGGAGGCTTATAAATACTTAGTTGCTGGTTGGGTGAAACAGGTCCTCGTCCATGAAAATTCGGCAGGAATCTATCTTGTGCTTGGAAAGGTGAGTTACGAAATTTTCAATTCAAAATCTTTTGTTATTGCTAACATCCACTGTCAAGTCTAATGTATTTCATGTCGTTTGTCAATGGAGTTAAGGCTTTTAATGTTTATATGGTTTAGCGATAGCACTCTCACTACATACATACGTGTATGTTGTCGGCGATTAGCCTAGCAATGATCTTAATGGTGGTTATTTGTCAGCCCAAAACCCTCTAAGTATATCTTAAATGCATCTTACCGGATATAAAATGACTACTACATAGTCTGTGGTGATTTTTTTGGTGCCCAGTTTTCACGTCGAATTGCAGCCGTCCATTTCGCTCTCCTCTTTGGATCCCTCGGAATACGGTAAAACTTCAAGTCTCTCCTTCCATCTTCTCTGTTAGTGCAACCAACAGCCACACACGCCTTCACCATTTTGATTATTAATGTTAAGGAGCAGAAAAACACGCCGTAAATAGGAGGAATGTACGTAGCCGTAACAGGTTAACACTATGTTTTGACGGACAATTGGGCGGTACCATTCAGGAGAGCGGAGTTGTGACGTCACGTGGGTAGGGTCTATAGACCCTACCCACCGACGTCACAAAATCACGTGATCGCTGTATTGTTCCGCCCCATTGTCCGTCATTTTGTGTCTGTATTATCAATGGTCTCAATTGATCAAGCAATTTATAATGCATTCCATGGAAGACCCAATGCTTTCGGATGCCGTAAACTCACTGGATGCGTTGCATAAAAGGCGTTATGTGGAAAAGCTTCAGTTTATCCATTCGCCAGATCCATATTTGATGCCTAAATCGAGGTTTTTCGACCCGCTGTCTTCGCCGTCTTTGCCTGACATCTGCTAGCTACCCTGATATTTACAACTATCTTGTCCATACAAAATCAGCCTATTCTCACGAAAGTTTGAAAAACTTTAAGAGCTTGGAGGCTTATAAATACTTCGTTGCTGGTTGGGTGAAACAGGTCCTCGTCCACGAAATTCGGCAGGAATCTATCTTGTGCTTGGAAAGGTGAGTTACGAAATTTTCAATTCAAAATCTTTCGTTCTTGCTAACATCCACTGTCAAGTCTAATGTATTTCATGTCATTTGTCAATGGAGCTAGGACTTTTAATGTTTATATGGTTTAGCGATAGCACTCTCACTACATACTTACGTGTATGTTGTTGGCGATTAGCCTAGCAATGATCTTAATTGTGGTTGTCAGCCCAAAACCCTCTAAATATATATTAAATGTATTCTTACCAGATATAAAATGACTACTACATAATCTGTGGTAATCGTTTGGAGCCCAGTTTTCTCGTCGAATTGCAGCAGCCCATCTCGCTCTCCTCACCGGGTCTCTCGGAATCCGGTAGAACTTCAAGTCTCTCCGTCTATCTTCTCTGTTATTGCAACCGACCGCCACACACGCCTTCACCATTTTGATTATTAATGTTAACGAGCAGAAAAACACGCCGTAAATAGGAGGCATGTACGTAGCCGTAACAGGTAAACACGATGTGTTGACGGACAATTGGGCGGCACCAGTCAGGAGGGCGGAGTTGTGACGTCACGTGGGTAGGGTCTATATAGTTCAGTCTATTTGCTTTCTGTTTCTCTTGTGCTGTATCTCCATTGTTGATTTCAATTGTTATTATTATTATTAGTAGTAGAATTTTTTTAAAATTCTATTTGTGATTAAATGCGATTTTTATGTATTATTTCCTGTTTCGATTGTCTTTGTTTTTACGTTCTATTGATTTAATGTGATTATTATGATCTTCATGTGTAATTCATTCATTCATTTTCCATGCCGCTTGTCCTCACGAGGGTCGCGGAGGTGCTGGAGCCTATCCCAGCTAACTACGGGCAGTAGGCAGGGTTGCCAGCCAATTGCAGGGCACAAGGAGACATACAGCCATTCACGCACACACTCATACCTACGGACAATTAAGAGTGTTCAATCAGCCTACCATGCATGTTTTTGGGATGAGGGAGGAAGCCGGAGTTCCCGGAGAAAACCCACGCAGGCACGGGGAGAACATGCAAAATCCACACAGGAAGGCCGAAGCCTGGGATTGAACCCTTGATCTCAGAACTGTGAGGCAGACATGCTAACCACTCAGAAATTTCAGAATTCTATTCCCCAAGGATTAAAGGTGAGTTTAAAAAATCTTTCGGTGCTCCCTACAGAATTTTCCCCCCTTCTTCCAATATAACCGTTTCAGATTGCCAACCTCACAGACCTGCCCAGGAGAATGTTTCAGATCATCGGTCCTGATTTGTGTCAGTGCTAAAACCCACCATCGACGGACCGACTCCCCAGTCGTTTGACCCCAGTTCGCTCACCACAGTCGTAGTGCAGGGAACAGTGGTCTTCCTCTCATCTGACACCATTCGGCTCATTGGCGCACCACTGCAAGCTGTTATCAATGGTGGGACCACAGTCCGTTCTGTGCCCACAACCTCCATTTGCCAAGAAACATGATAGTTGTCTGAGTGTTTCTAATGTTGAATTCTCTCATTCAAAGATTTCATGCACTTGCTCTCCATCATAAAACGTTGAGAGAGTCCAAATCCATGGCGCTGTTCGACTCTGCACAAAGACTACTACTGTCAACGAAGGACGAAGGTATCTTAATATATGAGCTAGTGTAACCGGGGTAGCTCATGTAAGCAAATATTGTATATTTATTATTAATGTGACACATTCTCCTTTAAGTTGGGTCCCATTTTTTCTGTGGATGTCGATGGAGTGGTTAGCGCTCTGAAGAAACTTAGGTTACATTTCTTTGTTACTCAATTTGAATCAAGGCGTGTTTGAAATGCCGCATTTGATGGGAGGATGCTCTTTTTGTGAACTTTAGCACTTTTTTCTGTGGATGTTGATGGGGAGGGGCACGTTTGCAATGCTGTTACGTGACCCGGAACGGCGGTGAAGGTTTCGGGGGTGAGTGTAACGGGTGCTCGCAGGCCCGGTTTGTGCGTTTCATGTGAAACCTCCCTCCCAATTAGGGTTGCCACCTGTCCCTTAAAATAAGGAACGATGCGAAAATGGGAATTAAATGTCGCGTTCTGTATTGAAATAATACAGAATATATATGAATAGATACATTTCTATGCATTTTAGGAGTCTGGGGGATGTCCCTTTTTTTCTTTGCCTGTAAAGCTTTGGGCGCAAGGGGGGCGTCCCGTATTTCTTATTTCTGAAAGGTGGCAACCCAACTCCCAATGCCTTCAAGAAAGCACGCTGGCAGCTACATCTGCTTTTAGCCTAGCGGTTAGCACACTGTCCTGCAGCACTGGACGCACCATGAGCTGCAGTTTCGATTCTAGAGCTGTCACATAACTTTTTTTTTTTAATGAGAGAATGTTTAAAAAAGTTTAAATGAAAAAAAGTACCAAGTAACAAAAAACTAAATAATGCATTTAAAAATAAACATTCCTACTACTATTTATTCCTGTTTTTTTATTGTTAAAAAATGAAGAAATATGAAAAATCAAGAAAAGAACTTGTAGTTTTTTTTCTTGATGGCCAATCACATCCCTCCATCCTATCAGCCAATCACAGTCTGCCAATCTCAGTCAGACTTCCTACTACAGTTTAAAATGCTTTGTCTTTGTTGTTTTATATTCAAGTAAGAGTTTAACTCTTGCTTGTTGAGCACAAGCTCACTTTTGGTTTCTACTGTGATTATTGTGACTATTTGTGAGTATTTGTCTTATTTTATTCTATCCTCTGTGAATGGTTGATGAAGGTAACAAACTTCGACAACTCTTGAAGTATACCAGTGGCATATAGAAAGTCTGTCTGCCTAGAATTCGAAAGGACCTGTTGCTGTGCATCAGTTCAAATCGATTGGATTTCTACTAGTAATAAACTAATATAAAAAGTGTTCCTTGACTTTGTAAGAGCCACACGATAATACATATATATGGATGATTTTGAGGCTTCAAAGCCTTGAAGTTTATGAAAGCGCTCACCGGTGTGACTGGTTACAAATGATGGCTTTAATGTCATAGCCAACCATTAACGGCGACAGGAAAGAAATACATAACCAAATTATAACTAAATAATCAACAAAATTTTCCAGGCTTAAAGTTTATGAAAGCGCTTACTGGTGAAGTAAAGTACATACACAAACAAACACACACACACAATAAAAAATAGTGGTAATAGTATGATAAAAAATAATACATATAAATAGATTTTGAGGCTTATTAAAGCCTTGAAGTTTATTTAAAAAAAAAAAAAAAAAACGCTCACTGGTGGGTCTGTTTACAAACAACAGCTGTAATGTCGAACAAGTTGCCCTCCATTGGAAGTGACAAAAATAAAATATACAGCCATAATAAAAAAATACATATATATATGAATGATTTTTAGGCTTATCAAAGTCTTAAAAGTTTTTAGAAGCTTCCAAACGATGGCTTTAATGTCAAAGAAGTAGCCTACAATTTAAAGCCACAGAAATACATTCATAATTAAATAATAAGATATAAATAAAATTACATATAATTGTGTGTATTATGAAAATTAACAACAATAGGCATTTTAAAAAAAAAAAAAAAACATTGAGGTTTCTTTCAACTGGAATGTGCATTATTCAGTACAATCAAGGGGTTAACGCTCCTCTTTATGAAATCTGACTATAACTACAATAAATATAATAACTGATTTCATTTATGGCTATTTTATTAATAAGTGCAAATTCTCCAGACAAAAACCTGCCTTTAGGAAAGAAATGGCCCTATTTGTTAAATCTATTTTAAAATAAAAAAAGTCCAAAGGCTTTAGAAACATTGCATTTATGCTTCAGATGTTATGTGTTCATTTACTTTAACCATTGGCATTTTGTACTTTGTTGTCGTTTTTTTTCTTCACAGCTGCCCCTATCTGAAATGGCCTTAAATTACCATTTACATCACTGCCTAGAACACATTGCGACCCAAACAACATTGGCGACTTACATCGAAACGGTTATCAATAATAATTAAGAATTATTTTCAGAGGTTGTATATTATTGATGAGTTACTAACATTTAAGAATATAGTTTCACATATAGGTCACTCTGTAGTTTCAATAAAACTTGAGTTCATATGTTTTGCTTTCCATTGCAGTTGACCATCTCAGGAAGAGTGTCGTTCAAGGTCAGCATGGAAGAGATTGGAACCCAAAACGGGTAAGCCTTCGGTTAGTCCAGTACTTCTCAAATGGTGGGGCGCGCCCCCCCAGGGGGGCGCAGAGCGATGCCAGGGGGGGCGCGAGTGACCTCGGGGAACATGCTTTTATTTTTTTTATTTTTTTTTGCCGTACTAGAATAAAGTGTACTTGCACATCCACTCCGTGGGTGGCAGTGGCGCTCTCATTTTCAAAGTGCGTGCAGTATTTTTGAAGTAAGCAAGAGCACACGGAAGAGACTCATGCAGAGCTGGACTCACGCAGCGACCCACTGTCTTCTTCGGTTCTCACGTGTCCGGCCGAGAAGTGCCGTTTTCGGCTTGGGATCGTCACGACCACCGCCCTCACCTACGGTTCTACCTCGGCCGCCGAGAATGCGCTTTTTTCGGGCCGTTTGCCTTTGACTTTTAATATAGTGGGAAATGAGGAAAGACCACTGTTTACTGAGTCTAAAAATGATTATAGCGGAGAAGCCAAATCAGTTAAGACGCCACTTAAAGACATTCGACCTCAATCTCATTGATAAGCCGCTTGATTGTTTTTCAGCGAAAATGTGCCGAATATTGCCAATTGTCACAATCGTCCCGCTTTGTCAGTGTTATATCAGTAAACCAGTGAGCACTGTGGTGAATCGGCGAAAATAAAAACTTTCCTTCTGTCCAAAGACTTTTTTGCCCCCCTTCTATTCAGTTTTGTTTTTCGGTCAAATTTTTTGGCAAGTTGTCCTGAAGAGTAAATGTTTCTAATCAATTTGAATTTGTTATTATTTACTGATTTTATTACATTTTATTTTTCAGTATCAAATGGTCAAAAATGTACCTTGAGTGTATTTTTACAGTTTGGATGTGACTTTTTTTTTTTTTTTTTTTTTTTTTTAACTTCAGGCAAATTGATGCGCGTTAAGTCTTTTCTGTTACAAGCAACACAATGTTAAAAAAGTTATACTTTATTATAAGTTGATCTATGTTACTTTTTTTCTTTAATAGAAAAAAAAGGACACAATGTTAGGCTGAGGCGTACTTATAATAGTAATATAGACGAATGATACTATTTACAGTGGCGGCAGAGAGTTGGGGGGGGGGGGGGGGGGGGCGAAACATTTACGTCTTCCTTGGGGGGGGCGTAACAGAAAATAATTGAGAAGCACTGGGTTAGTCCAAGAAGAAAATCACTGACCGCACAAACTGGTATCGGATGTGTACTCATTTAACCATTTCATGCACGAATTACGTTCTTTTTTTTTTTCTTCTTTTTTTTTTTAAATTACATTTTTTATATTCCATTCATAGAAGTCTCAAACTTGCTATCCACAGGACAATATTTGCAGCTCCTAATAGACATCTAATTGTAGTATTAGTATTGCCGGCATGTATTTTGTGATGGTTAATCAAAAAAATATATAAATTTAATGAACTAATTGAATGATCCATTTTGGGAGGGGAGGGGGGGTCAATTCTTAAAATGGTATTAAATGTTTAAAAAAAAAAAAGTTAAAATATGCAAATTTAAAAGCCACTAGTATGATAAAAACATTATTCTAAAAATCAAATTAAAAAAAATCTCCAAATGAATTAAAACCAATTGTAATTGGAAAAAAAGAAGTGTGGCCCTTGTTTATTTTGCTCTGGGAGTTTTCTTGTGACCTCCATGTCTAAACGTTGGCACTGGCGGCAATAGGAGTCCAATTATTTTAACTGGGAGGGTCTGGAAGCGATTGAATGATATACTAACCAAATTTTTAAAATGGAAAAAGATGGGAGAGGGAAATACATTTTTTGTTTTAACATGGTTTCTGTACGAGGACGGACATGAAACAAACAATCTCAACGTTTTCCAATGCTGTAAAAATGTGGAAAATAATTATTACATTTCAATATTTCTGTCAACGAAGATTTGCGTCATAGCCTGCGACCCACCTTTCTATCAGCAGGGTGGCTATTGTAAACACAACACTGGCGGCTATATGATGGGACGTGGATTACAAGGAGGAAAAGAAAAAAAAGAAACTGAGGAGAACAGGATTCAATATTTCTTGGGCCGAATCAATCTCATTCATTGCCAGTGCGGTAGGATTTTCTGAATGTTTGCTCTGTTGCGAAAAGTTGTCAAATCACAAAAGGAGTAATGTGGAAAGACATTTGCAGGGAAGGCATACTAATTTTGCTGCCGAATACCCACTAAGTGCAATTGCATTACTTCTGGAAAAAATAGAGGAGTGCAAAAATAGATTTAAAAGCTGGATTGCATCTCCAAACTCCACTACTACTGCAAGTTTTGTTGCAACCCGGGATAAATAAAGCGTGGAAAAACGTTCTCAGATTGTGACTGGTAAATGAAGGAGGCATTCATCAACATATCAGAAAACCTATTTGCAGACTTCAAAAACAAAATCGAGATAATACAGAAAATCAAATACATGCCTCTTGCACTAAGACTGTGTAGGAAAGGGCCATAAAAATCGCAGGCTACTTCATTCATTCAGCAAATCAAGGACATGAATTCAGCGGCAGCATACTCTGTGATGAGTCGTGTGATGTAATCTTTTCGAAAGGGTGCTGTTTTTATATATATATATATATATATATCAGAGGTTGCGGTAGACTTTTTCGTTGTCTGTCATTTTGACTGACAGTGTCATAAAAATCCGGTCATAATCTATTTTTACATGTCACTTACATTTTTAAAATGATAATAATGACATATTCAATAGTATTTAGTTTTCATTCATTTTTAATTAATATTCTGTCCGAACAAGCTTAACAAGAGGCAAACAGACAGCGGAGTGCACCAATCAGCGACAGGCAGACGTGCCGTTAGCAAAGCGACGAGGGCAGGACGAGGGACTTGCGCGCGGAAGTAAACATACGAGGAGAACGGAGTTTATTCAACATGGCTAGCGCGAGACAGAGTGTTGTCAATGTCTTGTGTCGATGTGTTTTAGCTCATTTAAAACTGAATTTACCGCGGATTGGAGCATATTCTCGGCTCTCCCGTTCGCCGTCTGTGTTGTAGAGACGACTTTCGGCGCGGGAGAGTGACGTTGCTCGTGAAGAACACGTCACGCAAATAAACAAATCTGATTTGTCGATTGATTTTGTACCTACTCGAGAGGCTGTGTCCCACAGACTTTTCTCTCAGTGTTTGAAAAATACAGGGAGAACAGTCTGGCCGTGCCAGGCAAACACTCAGTTGCCTTGACATTTTTCCGAGTAAGGCCAAAGAGGTCATGCATCAAGAGAGACAATAGCTAATTAATATGCTCACTCGCCACCCTGTGGTCTGGGGTGTGAATTGCAACCTGTCAAAATGACGGATGGACTTCAGTTTTTTCCGTCACCGTTTTAAAAAACCGGTCAACGACGGAAAATATTCGGTTAACGCGACCCCTGATATATATATATATATATGCAGGGTGCGTTTTGTTGCACTATGTTTGTTACCCAGATAAGGGGCACGTTATGAACATTCTATTTTGTTGTTGTTTTCTTCGAATCTTCAAAATACAAATGATTTTCAAATGACACTTTATTGCATTTCTTTAATTTTATCAAAGCAATTAATTAAACATAATTCATTAATATTGTAATGAAGTTAAACTTGAGTCTGTATCGGACAACAAAAAGTAGTCACGTGGTGCGTCATTCTCTTTAGAATGCACTGCAAGGAAAATAAACATTTAATCATGAAGGCGCATTCTGTATTTTAGCCAACCTAGTTATTTTGATAGTAGGCTAATATAGCTAATATAGATGCATACAACATTTGTTGCTTTCATTTTAATGCCTTTATAAGGCTCTTAATTTTTTGTGGCTCCAAACATATTTGTTTTTTGTTATTTCGGCCTAATATGACTCTTTCAACATTTTGGATTGCCGACCCCTGCTGTAGTGTAAAGTCAGGCATATTATGGTCTAGGCCGGGGGTCGGCAACCCTCGGCTCTTTAGCACCAGGAAGGTAGCTACATTATGATAATTGGCACAAATGGTGCAGATAGGTTTACATTTATAAATGTGGATGCACCAAACAACGACTGCCCTGCCTTCTTTAAAAACATAGCTTCCAAATTGGCAGAGGAAGGGGAATGAACTATTGTGGTCGGGGGGGACTTTAATTGTGTCTTAGATTCCAACCTGGACAGATTGCCAGGTGGAAAGGGAACCCAGACCAGAAAGTCAGTTACGGTTTTGGGATTGATGGATGGACTCTGCTTGATTTATGTGTGGAGGTACCATCATCCGAGCGACACATATTTCACATACAGATCCCAGGTGCATGGGAGCTACTCCAGATTGGATATGTTTCTCATTTCGAAGGTTGGTATACATAGAGTAATAATATGTGAGATACAATAACTCTCTCGGTTCATGATCCTTGTGAAATTGAAAATAAAGCTTGGCCAAGAAAAACCATTCAGATATTGGAGACTTAATGTCTCAATATTAAATGACCAGCTAATCCAACTGGAAAGGCTTAAGGAATACATAGATATAAATGATAATGGAACAGTCACACAATCTGTTTTATGGGATGGTGCCAAAGCTGTTATGAGAGGACACAAAATTCAAATTACATCGAGAGTATAAAAAAACAAAGAGAAGCTAAGAGACTTGTTTTGGAGGCTGAAATAACAAGGCTAGAAAAACAAACATAAAATATCAAGAAATAATGCTGTATTCGGGAAAGACAAAAATTAGATGACCTACTCACATACTAGGCAGAAGGAATGCTGAGATTTGTGAAGAGAAAATTTTACGAGATGGGAAATAAAGCTAGCAGCTTGTTGGCGTTTCAATTAATGAAAGCCCAGTCAAATTGTGTCTTGCCCAAAATTAAGCACCCAGACACAAAAAAGACCACTTCTCAACCAGAGGAAATAGCAGATCCATTTGCTGCCTATTATGAAAAACTATATGAAGGCCAAGAAGTACTTAAGGAGAATATAAAATCATTTCTGGATCTGATTCCACTGAACAAATTATCTCAGGAGGAGGCTGAGACTGGGCTCGGCCATAACTGACCAAGCGATAGTGGCTACCATTAACAAACTGAAGAAAAATACGAACCCAAGTGTCGACATATATTCGGGGGGATTCTACAAAATTTATATTAAGGACTTGGCCCCAATACTGCGTAGAGTGTATAACTACGCATCGGCATGACAGGGTCCCGCCAAAAATATGGTCGGAGGCAATTATTACTGTAATACACAAAGAAGGAAAAGACCCCACGCAATGTTTAAGTTATCGACCTATAAGTCTGCTATGTCAGGATCTTAAGATCTTGACTTCTATCCTGGCAAATAGAATACAAAAATACACCAGACGACTAGTGAATGAAGACCAAACAGGACTCCTCATTGGGCGGCATGGTACTAATAATGTTACACGTGCTCTAAATCTCCGTTGCCTCTAGAAGACAATCCCCATCATTGCTTCTCAGCCTAGATGCGGAGAAAGCCTTTGATAGATTGGATTGCGTATTCTTAGAGCAAACGCTTAGGCAAATGGGCTTTTATCAAATGTTTGTTAGATGGATTGGAGTCTTTTACACGAAACCGCAGTTAAGAGTCAGAGTTAACGGTCAATGCTCTGATTTTTTTAGTGTTGGTAGGGGAACGAGGCAAGGGGATGCCCTGTCTCCTGTTTTGTTTGCACTTAGTATCGAGCCCTTGGCTGAATTGATAAGAAGTAATGGTTTAATACAAGGAATAAGGCAAGAGGGTGGACACCAACAGAAGATTGCATTGTATGCACATGATATATTACTATTTATCGAAAATCCTGTTTAATCGATTCCGCCACTTCTACAAAATCTTGAGGAGTATGGTCTATTGTTTGGCTATAAAGTAAATCCCACTAAATCACAAGTAATGATGGTATCAGGGACATGGCCCAGTCACCTTGAAGAGATTGCATCATTTCGACAAGCAAAACGGGGCTTTAAATATCGAGGTATCACACTCAATCCTCAAACTACACAATTGTATACTAGTAAAGCAAATTACGAAATTTTATTTGACAAGTTTAGAAATTAACTGTTGAGATGGGATGTGCTCCCACTTTCCCTTCTGGGTACAAAATAGGCTATTAGAAATAATTTTCTACCTCGAATATTATTTTTGTTTGTCTCTCCCGGTAGGAATTCCAATTTCAGCCTTCAATATGTTGGATATGTTGATCTCCAGGTTTATATGGCAGAACAAAAGACCAAGAGTGAGACTTAAAACATTAACTCTTGGGAAGAATAAGGGTGGGCTTGGACTTCCCAACTAGAAATACTACTTTTGGGCAGCTCAATTGACAGCAATTGTTCCTTGAAACACCAATGACAAAGAATCAGGATGGCTGAACATAGAACAGAGTTCACTGCCAAATACGCCATTATCTGTCTTGTTGTTTTTAAATAAACAAACCCAAAATAAAGTGCAGATACTGTAAGAAATGTGTGGGTAAAACACACCTTAAAAATCTTGCCATAGTCCAAAAGAGAGTTAAAGGGGTTGCTGCACTTTCACGGGCAGTACAGATTGATGGGAATGTGGACTTTCCTCTCTCAGTATCTGATATTTCTTTTAGGAGATGAGCGAACAATAATCTAGGGCTGCAGCTATCGAATATTTTAGTAATCGAGTAATCGACTGAAAATTCTATCGATTAATCGAGTAATCGGATAAAACAAATATATTTTCAGGTGAAGCGCAATTATAGATATACATGAGAAAACAAGACATTTTATCATTTTCAGTCAATAACTGTCTTTATTTTTGATGTATATTGTTGAAAACAGCCAACAATTGCATCTCAGATGTAACTAGAATGAAAAAAAAAGACTAATTCACTGCTTTCACTCAAAAAACCTTTAGATCTTATTTTTTAAAAGTATATACATATATATATATATTATATATATATATATATATGTATATATATATATATATATATATATAAACACACCTAAAAATGCCTTTACGCTTGATAACACACATCACTTAAAAGTTAGGATTTTTTCCCACGTTTTTCAATTGAATTTCTATTTGTGTCAAGCCATTTTTAAGTTCTAGTTAAGTTTTAAGTTAGTCTAACCTGTAAGTCCTGATAGGATTTTGAGTTTTTGCACTGTTCAAAATAAATGTATGATACAGGCTGTATTGGAGCACATTAGGGACTAGTGCTACTTGGTGTTTTATCCAGCAATGACTACTGAGCTAAAATTGATAGTTAGCATTATTGAGTTTTTATTTGACACCCTCATCACTCCACAACGCTGTGTTATGTTAAAGCCTGTATGTAAGACACGTTAGCCACGCATCGAAAGTGGTCTTAATTAATTTAAACCTAGCCCTCCGCAGGGCTAACGCAAGGTGAGATAGTAGTGACAGTAACGTTAATCTTATATATTAGCGCTTAGCGCTCTTTATTAGCGCTTAGCGCTCTACTGCTTTAAGATGGCGGCTGTTTGCTAACGCTGCCCAGACGCGGCCTAGTCTGTCAATGGCATCTAGTTCAACGTACATGTTATCTCTATGAGACTCATTGGACGCTACCTGCAACTAACGTAGCATGTGCGGGCTAGTATTTAGCAACGTCGGCGTCGTTTGTAGCGGATGTCGGCTGCAGTAAGTTTTTTTTTTTTTTTGCTTCTTCCTCTACGCACGTGACATCAGCGCGTTGTCCCGCGTTAAAAGTAGTCCGAGCAAAACGTGATGCTTAGAGCTGTCAAAATAAACGATTACTCGAGGTGAATAAAATTACTCGGATCAGTTTTTAAACTCGAGTTACTCGAGTTGCTCGAGTATTCGTTTCAGCTCTACAATAATCTGAAAATTATTGATCAGTTATTCCACGACAACATTCTGCAGCCATGCGCGTACCGTCAAGAAAAATTCTCTCTGCCACAAATTGATATGTTCAGATATCTTCAAAATTCGACATTATATTACTACTTATAAGGACTGGGAAATTATCAAGAACATGCCATCGAATTTGGAAACATATTTCATCAATATAATCAAAAACAAATTGCCCTTCAAGAAACATGTCTCTCATCTATATAGAAATCAATTGATGGATATAGTAGATAATACTTTTTATATCAAAAACACATGGGAGCTTGAGATGAATGTTACAACTGAGGATTCGGAATGGGGGAAAATGTGTACTGGTTGCCATAAAGGGACTGATAGCAACACATGGAAAGAGTTTGATTGGAAGACAAAAACAAGGTTCTTTAGGACTCCCCTTGCTGTCTCTTAGTTTGTAAATGACCCAAATGTAATGAAGTGCTGGAGGGACTGCAGGTTGATTGGTGAGCTGAGCATACTCATATGTTTTGGGACTGCACCAAGTTGAATGCTTTTTGGAGAGGTGTGTAGGATGTAACTGACAGAATCCTAGGTGTTGTCTTGGAACTCACCCCAAAACAGATTATCCTGGACTTAACCCCCTGGAGAGGTCTACACGAGTGAACAAAAGTATCTCCTACACATATTATTAATGGTGGCCAGGAAAATGTTGACTATTAAATGCAGGAATCCACAGCCCTCAACGGTGATGCAGTGGCGGCATAAACTGAGGAAGGTGTATGAAATGGAAGCTATAAGTGCCAGGCTACAAATGAGGTATACGAGTTTCCAGAAAAGATGGTGGCCTATTGAAGAGTACTTATCTTCTTGAAGAGAAACCCAGAACATGCTGTATTTATGTGAATAATGAGTCATATGCAAATATGTCTGCTTTTCACTCACCAGGTCTGATTTGTTTGTTGGTCCCGATGTACAGTGGGGCAAATAAGTATTTGGTCAACCACCAATTGTGCAAGTTCTCCTACTTGAAAAGATTAGAAAGGCCTGTAATTGTCAACATGGGTAAACCTCAACCATGAGAGAAAATGTGAAAAAAAAAAAAACAGAAAATCACATTGTTTGATTTTTAAAGAATTTATTTCCAAATTAGAGTGGAAAATAAGTATTTGGTCACCTACAAACAAGCAAGATTTCTGATTGTCAAAGAGGTCTGACTTCTTCTAACGAGGCTCCACTCGTTACCTGTATTAATGGCACCTGTTTTAACTCATTATCGGTATAAAAGACACCTGTCCAAAACCTCAGTCAGTCACACTCCAAACTCCACTATGGCCAAGACCAAAGAGCTGTCGAAGGACACCAGAGACAAAACTGTAGACCTGCACGAGACTGGTAAGACTGAATCTGCAATAGGTAAAACGCTTGGTGTAAAGAAATCAACTGTGGGAGCAATTATTAGAAAATGGAAGATATACAAGACCACTGATAACCTCCCTTGATCTGGGGCTCCATGCAAGATCTCACCCCATGGCGTCAAAATGATAACAAGAACGGTGAGCAAAAATCCCAGAACCACACGGGACGACCTAGTGAATGACCTACAGAGAGCTGGGACCACAGTAACAAAGGCTACTATCAGTAACACAATGCGCCGCCAAGGACTCAATCCTGCACTGCCAGACGTGTCCCCCTGCTGAAGCCAGTACACATCCAGGCCTGTCTGCGGTTAGCTAGAGAGCATTTGGATGATCCAGAAGAGGACTAGGAGAATGTGTTATTGTCAGATGAAACCAAAATAGAACTTTTTGGTAGAAACACAGGTTCTCGTGTATGGAGGATAAAGAATACTGAATTGCCTCCGAAGAACACCATACCAACTGTGAAGCATGGGGGTGGAAACATCATGCTTTGGGGCTCTTTTTCTGCAAAGAGACCAGGACGACTGATCTGAGTAAAGGAAAGAATGAATGGGCCCATGTATCAAGAGATTTTGAGTGAAAATCTCCTTCCATCAGCAAGGGCATTGAAGATGAGACGTGGCTGGGTCTTTCAGCATGACAATGATCCCAAACACACAGCCAGGGCAACAAAGGAGTGGCTTCGTAAGAAGCATTTCAAGGTCCTGGAGTGGCCTAGCCAGTCTCCAGATCTCAAACCCATAGAAAATCTGTGGAGGGAGTTGAAAGTCCGTGTTGCCCAACGACATCCCCAAAACATCACTGCTCTAGAGATCTGCATGGAGGAATGGGCCAAAATACCAGCAACAGTGTGTGAAAAGCTTGTGAAGAGTTACAGAAAACGTTTGGCCTCCGTTATTGCCAACAAAGGGTACATAACAAAAGTTTTGAGAAGAACTTTTGGTATTGACCAAATACTTATTTTCCACCATGATTTGCAAATAAATTCTTTAAAAATCAAACAATGAGATTTGTTTGTTTTTTGTTTTTTTTTTAGGTTGAGGTTTACCCTTTTTGACAATTACAGGCCTCACCAATATTTTCAAGTGAGAGAACTTGCACAATTAGTGGTTGACTAAAGACTTATTTGCCCCACTGTACATAACAGCATGCGTGCCCTTCATTATAAGGCTTTTAATATTTTGCAGCTCCAGACATATTTGTTTTTCCTTTTTTGGTCCAATATGTCTCTCTCAACATTTGGGGTTGCAGACCCCTGGTTTAGGCTTATTAAATGACAGTTGTTTCCCTGCAATACATTATTATTATTTTTTTACAGCGTGTGAATGTTTATCAACATGATTTTTGTACCGACAGGTCCAAAGAAAAGGAGGCACAGCTTCTTGCACTGTGTGACGAAGTGCTGGAGGACACCTCCGATGAGGACGCTGCCCAACAACTGTACAGCGCCCCGGATACACGCTAGCCCATTATAGCTAATAAATCATGTGACACGACACCGGGTGATGGAATTTTTCTCTTGTAGGGAATACCTTCGGCACTGCTCGTTGGATTTCACCCTGAAGTGGAACGTGCCGCCAGGGGAAGTGGTGTTCAACCTTGACAAGTTCGGTCAACTCTTCAATCAGGATTCGCTAGAGATCAGACGGTGCCCGGTCAATCCGCGGAACACCATGCAGAGAATTGTTCTTCAGTAAGCTTTGATATGTCGGAATATGTTTCGGGAGTGCAGTTGCCCTCTCTTAATGACGATTAAAATACAAAATATATCTCGTTTTCCGAACGCGCCCACTAGATCGATGCTAATTTACAATGCCATTTGTCTTGTCGCAGACAAGAAATATCAACACTTGCAGGTATGTGCTCTTTATAACAAGTTCTATCAACAATCGACCAAAAAAGGGGACTGTTCTTTTTGGGATTTTTTGTTCCTATCTTTCAATTTAAAATTACATATCCCTACACCTGTAAATAATTTCATATTTTCAGTTAAGTATTTCTATTTACAATTTATAAATTTAGAAATTGTTGAATTGTTTCGCTGACAATGATAAGAGCCCCATCATGTTGCACTTTTAATCCTTCAGCTGTGAATTTCAATTAGTTGGTTACAAGTAGACATCTGATCCATTTGAACTGGGAAGTTGACAGTATATCAGCATTCATTTGCTGCTAGCCCTCCCAGTTCAAATGGATCGGACATCCAGCACCGGCCGTTTTTGCTTTGAATAACAATGATACCATTGCATAACATTGACAATGCCACTTTTCTCAGTGCACAATTTTTAGCCACAGCATATTAAATCCTTGAGCTGATTGAACAGGGCCGAGCCATCACTGCTGAAACTGCACGTGACGACAGGCATGTTCGAGCTAGCGTTTGGCTTTCGCCGGCCTTGCCCAGCCTTAGTGTCCCAGTTCTTCTTCAAGGTAGACCCGCTGTCATGAATTCAACACTCTAGCACTAATTCCCATTTTTCTTCTTGTCAAGATGATGTCGGTGCATTCCGAGTGGGGTTTTTGTGAAATGATTCTTCGGTTTCTCTGTGAGACGGCCCAATCCGCCTCCCGTATCAAGAGTCGGTATCAGTACTTTCCCTTTTCCGCATCGGGAATTTAAAGTCTTGTTCTTGTTCTCACTGCATTTTTTGAAACAGAAAGGGGGAACAATGGGTCCAAGGTGTGGGTTCCCACCTTGGCCGACATAACGTTTGTGCTGATGAACATGGGCGTGTCGTTTGTTGCGCTCTTCCCCTCTGAAGAACTGCAGCCCCCATTCACAGAAGGAGATATACTGTAAGTATACTGCAGACAGCTTTTCCCCACAAAAAACTTGGTGATAGGGAAGCCCTCTGGAGATGCACCGAAAATTTGGTGGCTGAAATGTGACTGAAAATGTGCATTTGGTTTCGGTCTGAAACTTTTTTTTTCACAGAGATTATACGACCGAAACAGAAAAGTTGTGTTGACGCAGCAAAAAAGCCCGGTAACGTGCACTTAACTTATTACTCGAGAGGGAACATGTTCAGTGAATGAGTGTGTGTTTGTGTGTGGTTTCCTCATCGTAGAATTAGCATTTAGCACTTCAAGTAGAAGACTATTAACCTTTATCAGAGATAGTCTCTTCTTGCCCCCTTTGAGCAGCTAAAAACGGGACTACCGGGTTGTCTTTTCAGCTTTGGAAATGTATATTTTGCACTGTTTCCCAAGTGTGAGCAACCAAAATCTACTACTTTTTTCTGATGGTGACCTTGTTGCTGAACTGAATCTTCTTGTGCAGGCCATATTTAATGGAATTTTCATTCCATCAAAACTGGGCAGTCGGCCCGTGGGCCGTAGTTTGGACACCCCTTATATAGTGGGTCAATAAAAATTTAACTTTGTGTTACAACTTAAATAAGATTAAAATGTCGGTTTTAGATTATTGCAATTCTCAGTATTAACACATCATATTAAAAAGAAAAAAATGTCTTAATTGTGATTATACATATAAATACAAAAAAATATATATATTTTGAAAATTTGTTTGGTTATTTTCGGTTTCAGCCAAGAGTGTTCATTTCGGTGCATCTCTAATTAAAATGTTAAGTTTTGAATAGTTCGAAAAATGTGTTGTTTTCTGAGCTACTGGTTTTGTTTTATATTTCTTCAGTATGAACGTCCATATTCAAAGTGAGCGTCGTCCTGGCAATAAAACCAATATATCTCCGGAACACAACTGCAACAACATCTTTGCGGTGAGAATGGAAGTGGGCGATGAAATGATTGTAAAGAAAACTGAGGTTGATTTTGGCGATCAGCATTGAGCGTATTTTCTTAAAATGGAAAAATCGCCAATTTTTGCGATAAATCAGCTCATACATAAATTAACCCCACTTCTTTAACTGATAAGCTAACATTGACAGCGCGAGACATCCAATCCATTTTTCGATTGGAGGGCCCCTCCCAATCAAAATGAATCGGACGTCTCATGCAGTCAATAGCAGCCAATGAGTTAAAGAAGATGATATGGACATTTTTGGGCACCTTTCAAGTATTCATCAGTGAATGTGTCATATCAAAATCAAGAAAAAAATGTGAACGTAATGATCGTGATCATTGCTTCACCAAATTGCCGAGCCCAATTCTGCTTATTGAGCATTTTTTCACCTAGCGCATTCTCTCCTTGTTACCGCAGTACCTGTCGGAGGTCCTGTCTCTTTGCCCCACCGCGTACGAGGACTGCGAGCTTCTCTTGCTGCTGACCATGTTGGCTCGAGTGGCCCTCAATGCAAAATTCATCACCATGGGTTTTGTGAAGATTGACGTGCTGGTGTGTGTGATAGCTAACAACGTCAGGGACTGGGACTCCATGGTCAGTCGTGCTGGCGTTTCAGAGTGACAAATAGTAACAGCGTTGTTCGTCATTTAACTTAGTTGTCACCTTGTCCTTCAGCTCCCCAAAATCTGCGTTGCCCTTGCCAATGTGACGGATGACCACCACAACATGTGCTACCTGATCCGTCAGCTGCCTAACAGCCACCAGTTAGTAAACTGTGGAAGAGAATGCATTAACTTGTGGTCATTCACTGCCAGCCCTCCCTCACGCCCACCCACCCAGTTTAAACAGATTGGACGCATATTGCCGTCAGCGGTAGTGAATTGAGTTTTTGTATGTTTTGTACTAAGTAGGAAAAATATGAATTATTGTATTTTTCACAAAATTTTGTTTGAATTCTTTAAGTTCCCTTAAAGCTAAAAAGGAAGTGACCCAAAATGAACTCATTAACTGCCATTGACAACGATGGACATCCAATTTATTTAAACTGGTAGGACTGGCTGTGAATGCTCATCTTTTGCTGCCATTGACAGCGCTAGACATCCAATTCATTTTGACATCGTTTGTTTGCCCCTCCCAGTCTAAACGGATTGGATGTCTAGCACAATCAGTGACAGCCAATGAGGTAACAAGAAAGTGACCTACAATACTGAAGTATTCATTTTGTTATTATTTAATCAGTATCATCCATCTTTTTTTGTTTAGATTCATTCGGCAGCACCTGAGCCTCTGCATGATATCGAAACTCATCGACGGGACGTGTGTCTATCAGCCGCCCGGAACGGAAATAAATGTTGGTATTTCTCACAGTAGAACTTCACATTGTGTTAGAGGTCATCTATAATCTTGTGGGTGGGTTTTCTCCCTCTGTGTAGCTCGCTGCGCTCCGGCCATACGTGCGGAGGATGCAACCCTCGTTCCTCCGGCGTTTAATTCCGAGCGCCTGTATCGAGAGTTCCTCGGACGATGGCGCAGAGGAAGACGACGGTT
Organism: Corythoichthys intestinalis; assembly: GCF_030265065.1. Taxonomy (NCBI): domain Eukaryota; kingdom Metazoa; phylum Chordata; class Actinopteri; order Syngnathiformes; family Syngnathidae; genus Corythoichthys; species Corythoichthys intestinalis. Next base: position 24,105,983 of record NC_080404.1, on the reverse strand, counting down.
CCATGGAAGAGCAGGTGAAGAACGTGAGCTTTTCAAAGTCGGATTACCATCATAAATCATGTTTTCCTTGCAGGCGTACTACCTCTGTCACAGCCTGCTGACGTTGACCTACCAAGCCTGCAATTTCCAGTCGCTCCCGGTGCATCAGAAGGTACGAGCGGCGCTACGTCAGACACGATGGCGTTGTGTCAACTGCCATTTTCTCCTCAGGATATTCTGCTGGCTCTCAGCTCGGATTTGAAAACACTGGATCTGTGGCACATAGGAAATTGCGAAAAGCGTTGGTACAGGTGCAAGGTGAGTTTTGCCACCTTTGTTTTTTTTTTGTTTCAATATTGATCTTTTATCATATATTCTGGACCTCCAGGTGAAGAATCAGCTGTCTGGGATGTACACCGAGTGGGAGCTGGTCCTCCACCTGATGAAGCCTCTTCACGTAGACTCTCACACAACACAAATTATAGCCTTATAGTCACTTTTACTATTGTTAAATGTCAAAATATGTATAGCGGCGCCACAAAAAAAAGTCATCTTGGCTTTGGTGTTAAAGGAATTCCCACATTTGCATCATGGCAGGCATGAAGACTTTTTCTAAACTTCAAGATCATTTCTATTTAGGTTTTGTATACAAATTGATCATTTTTATTGAGGTTATTTATAAAAATGGTTAAATAAATTTATAAACAAGATAAAGAATTAGAATAAAATACCCAATTTTAAATAAAGAGTTCAAACGAATGGAGTAGATTAAATTTTATTTACGAAATGAAATTAATTAAATAAATCAAAATTAAAAAGAGTACCTTTTTATAACTAAAACTACTAAATAATGAATACAGAAAATTATTTGAACTCATTCACTGCCAATGACATCTTCTTGCATCTTAACGAGAGCAAAACTGAAAATATTACTTTTGGCACACCTTCCATGTTGAATGCCTTTGAGCCAAACACTGGCGCCCTGGCTCTTTTTTTTTTTTTTAAGACACGTTAAAGATCTCGGAGTGATATTTGATAACGCTCAACTTTGAAAAACAGATTAGTTATGTCGTAAGAGCAAGTTTTCTCCAGCTCCGTCTCTTGGCCAAAGTGAAGCCTTTTCTTAGTCGCCACGACCTTCAAAAAGCAATTCACGCTTTTATTAGCTCAAGGGTGGTCTACTGCAATGCACTTTAGGTTGGTATTCCCAAGTCCTCGATTTCTTGTCTTCAACTTGTTCAAAATGCTGCTGCTTGTTTTTTAACCGGTACACCTAGACGTGAGCATATTACCCCCGTGCTTTCATCGCTCCATTGGATTCCAGTCCATTTTAGAATTGATTTCAAACTTTTACTGTTTGTTTTTAATTCTGTTAATGGCCAGGCTCCTTTCTAGTTTACGGAAATTCTAACCCTCCGTAACTCTGGCAGGGCTCTTCGTTCTACCGGCCAGCTTCTTTTGCAAATTCCAAGGTCAAGACTTAAACAGTGGGGGACCGATCTTTTGCAGTTGCTGTCCCCAGGTTATAGAATAGCCTACCCCCTGAAATCTGTATTATTAGCAATTTAGGCCGTTTTAAATCTCGTTTAAGGACGCACTTTTTTAGACTCACTTTTTCCCCTGACTAGGGTAGCCTGGTTTTATTTCTTAAGGGTTTTAATGTTTTCGGATTCTGTTTTATTTTTTAATTTACTGTTTTGACTTTTATCGTGATGCATTGTTTTGTTTTTCTTAATGTCATAGTATAGTACCTTCCTTCCTTTTTATCTTTCATGAACCATATTTGTCTTTGTTGTGAAGCACTTTGAGGGCCTGTCAGGTTTTTGTAAAGGGCTATAGAAATAAATTTGATTGATTGATTGATGGATAGACATCAAATCCATTTGAAATGGGATGGCTGCTGCTATTGCGCGATCATGTTTCAATGCCATTGACGGCGCATGACCCAATCAAAATGGATTGGACGTTTAGGACTGTTAATGAAGTGCTTGTCATTTAATAACAAAACCAGACAAGATCACTTAAATTGAATTAATTCCAACTATGTGAGATAAATGATGACTTCTATTGATGTCTTTTTTTAATGTGTTTCTAGCTGTTTACACATTACAGCGAGTGGAGACCCAATTCCATGGGAACATTTCCGCACCGCTGCGAAGTAAGAGGCATTAACTGCGGCACCAGGAAGAGGAAGCGGACCGACGATGGTGCGGGCCCAGTTCCCAAACAACAATAGTTGAACATTTGCCACACTCTTAAACCTTTTAAATATAACTTTTTTTTGACGAATGATTGACTTCTTTTCTGCTGGATTGAAGTAATGTTCAATTTAGCGAACCGATCTCTTGCTCAACATTAATAAAGCAATGAAAACATGATTTTCTTTTAGTATTTTTGAAGTTTTTAGGGGAGAAGTAAAAAAAATAAATTTGAAAAATAGATATTCCCAAGTTCTACAAATATAAAATGACATAATTCTGAGGATTGGTAAATAAATAAATCGTACAACACCTGAAAATGAAGTCATCAAAAGGGTCAACGAGATTTCCATCTTTTGGGCAGAGGCTGCACCCAAGAGAAGGGGACAGATTTTGATTATCTGGCATGATATTAGATGGTGATTTTTCTGTTGATAACTTGTCAAGAGCAGGTTGAGTGAAAAAGCCTTCAGTAAAAAAAGTAGTGGAGTTTTTAAAAAAAGTAGTGGAGTTTTTATGCATGACATTTTAACCAAGTTGTAGAGAAGACCCGGGTTGAGTTCAGTTCAAAGCATGATCCAATAAAATAGAGCACCTCAAAATGTAATATTCCAAATAGTCGAGCAAAACAATGTTAATCCTGGACTTGACCTAAAAGTTCTGCAAATAAAATACATCTTGTTAATTTTTTAAAGTAACCTTTTTCCTACTTTATCAATTAGATTCGGGATATTTTTTTCTAAATTTTGTTTTTTACAGGCTTGCTGTGTTAAATTTGTTAAATTGTATAGCTTTGCAATGAGCTCACCGTTTGGGTGCACTGAATGTTTTATTTTGTAAGAGCAGCGGTAATTAGACACACAGTTTGATTGCATGTGCAGAAAGATGAACATATTTTGATAGCGAGCCATAATTATTGCATAGACATGTTGTGAACGTTTTATGGGGATAAAATCATAATTTATCAAAATTAGTGGAGATGCCGGGGATCGAACCCGGGGCCTCATACATGCAAAGCATGCGCTCTACCACTGAGCTACATCCCCATGTGGAATGCATAGCGGACATTGTCAATATACATAGTTTATTTACATCAGACTACAGTGAATTCAGCATTTTTTGGAAATATAAATAGAATTTTAGTTTGCAAGATTGCGCTTTCGCGCTAACGTCGACATATTGTGCATATTCCCTAAAAATCCAAATGCAATTTGAGAAACGATATCCACCGACACGAAAGTATAATGCGCTTGAATAACTCAAGTACTAACTAGTCAAAGTACTAACTTAGGGGTCAGCAATGAAAAACATTTGGCCTGTTAATGTTTGGTTGGTTCCACTCCGTCCGACTTGGTGGCTGTTGCCTAGCAACCATTAGTCAGGTGACTGTCTGCAGACAGAACATGGCTGACCTGTCAGAAGACCGATGAGGGAAAGGCCAAATTGAGCGGAATCGATATTTTGTTCGGCGTCCTTTCGTTGAAAGCGCTTGTTCGGGTCAGACAATTCAAGGTAAGCGCCGTCTCCTTTTTCAAGTTTTATTTTTTGAAACGTATTCATTGCGTTTGGCTCTTTCCGATAACGTTAACGTCTGCGTTGTCTGGCTAAGTTGAGCTAACTGCTAACCAAACAACCCCTTACTCAGTCCTCTACCAGTTAAACAGTTAAATTTTTTTCTATTAACGAGCACAAAGAAAGGAAACAATTTTGTTTAATGACGCTGTTGTTTCTCTGTTCGCCGTTGTTTAATGTTCGTTTTGGGCGCCCGAAAACAGTCGCAATGACAGTTTAAAGTTGCACCAATTTGGCGTTCAAATGCGGTTTGAACCAGTCAAACTGTGTCGAATATTTTGTATTGAATGTGTTTTATTTTTAATTGTTTTCTAAAAAAGAAATGAAAAAAAGACTCGTTTCCTTTCTGACAAGATGTTTGTTTGAAACCTTTGACCAGAGGGCAGCAGTTCTAGTCTGGTTCCCCTTTGATTTTTGACCAGAAAGTTTCATGTATTTGCATTAAAGAGTCAGTAATGGTACATTTTTAATCTGCACGGTTAAATATGTCAATTTAACCTTAGTAGTGTATTTTAGCACGATTTTTTTTTTTTTAATTATTGAACTCAAACCAAAATATGTCTTCCAGTCGTATTTGATTATAATTTTCATTTTTCGAGAATAAAATTGCATATTTATAGATAGATCACCCACCCCCTAAAATAAATAAATTAATTAATTAAAAAAAACTTGCAAACCCTGATGGTGGAGAAGCCCACCATGTTTTTGGGTGAAAAAAAAATCATTAAACTACAAATGTTGTCAGTGACTGTCATTGATGGCAATAGTTCATTCACTGCTGACCTCCAAGTTCAAATGGGTTGAACGTCTACTAGTGACAAATTCATTTAAATTCACAGCTGAAGCAGGAAAAGGAGCCACATAATTGAATATCCATCATCAATGGCACAGAAAGAGTTGACAGGGATTTTGACTATTGTAAATCTATAAGCCATTCTAAGAATACTTAAAAGTAGAGTCTTACAAATAAATAATACGATGCAACTCAGCGCATTGGCAGATCCTGGGACAAGTTTGTTCTCTTATCGGCAACAGGATGTTACACTACGACGCATACTTTTTATACTTTCTTTTGTAGCACTGTTTGGCCTGGCGGCCCACCGGCTTATAAGACACTAGGGGAGACCCTGGGTGATAACGTTAAGAGAATCATAATTCAATCAACAGCGTAGGTTTACATAGGGACGGTAGGGACATAACACTACCAACTTTTCAGGATCCTCAAATTGTCCCCACCAACTTTGAGGCAACCTTATTTGTATTGTACTAGTATAATGAGTTCAGTTATGTAGGTAATTTAGATGGCCTTTTTTATGTTTTAAGGATAGAATTGACCCTACTATTATTAAGTAATATATTTACATTATTTTCAGACTTACATTTACCCCTTTTCACTTGCTGAATGTGCCAGACCGTCATTATTTTATTTAACCTCATATGCACGTTTGATTGGTTGCCCGCCACCTCCCCACACACACACACATACATACACATGCACACCCACACAGCCCCGACAAAAATACAACATGTCGACAACATGCCGCCTCCTTTGACCCCTTTGAAGAGGAGGGATATTAGAAGTTTTTTTGGGCCAGCAGCAGCGACTGTAAGAAATGTAAAAGACGTCAGTGTTGTGGACATGGGAAAGACATAACTAACTTTGCTACTGAAAGTCCAACCTGCATCAGAGTTAGCTTAACATTAAACTGTGTGAACATGCTAACCTCCAAAACTCGAATGGGAAGCTGCTTAAAGAGAATTGTCCTGTATGTGTTTTCTGCCGTTAACGTTATGAGTTTTTTTTATTTTTTTTTTATTTATTAATTTAGACAGACAATGTTGAGTGGTCTAAAGACAAAGGTTTATTTTTTTGCATTCCTTGACAGTTAAGAGATTATTGATAGGTTTGTATTTATTGTGTATGTTGAATTTGCTAATAAAATCCAGAAATTTATTCTGGAACTTTTCAAGAATGTTTCTTTATTAGTTTTTGAAAACAAAGGTTTGAATCAAACGGTGTATCACCTGAACAGATACGTATGAAAGTTAGTATAAGTCAAAACTGATTTATTTTGCATTGATCATTTCGCCTATCAATTAATTAGGTTCATATTCATTAGAAATGTTGCCCTGACCCCCATTCACCCAATCTGTTTGGGTTTACTAATGTCCATTCCTAAGCAAAAAGTGTACATGCAGGTTATGCTGTTATATCGTCCCTACCAATGTTGAAACCAAACCTACGCCCTTGAATTCAATAGAATGAATTCTTTTGAAAATAGATGTTCATTTTTAAGAGGGGAAAAAGTTGCTCATTATTGAGAAATATGATTTTTTTTTTAAACTGAAGTCATATCAGAAAATATTAGACTTTATTCAAATCTCTTGACATTCTGACGGTAATTTGTTCTTTTTTCCCCCCTTACTTGTAACCCAAATCCTCTTTTGTACAATGCCCATTTAAAATCCTGCCCTCAAGCCTCTGGAATTCTGCAAATGCTCCCCCCGCGACAGATTTCTAACACAAGTCACGACTCCTAATAACAGGAAATGGAATTACTAAATCTTTAATGGGTCCAATGGGTTGTTGTTTTCGCCGCAATTCACTGCAGGTCAGACACGACAACTGACTTTCACTGTTGTGTCGGCAGATGAATGGGATGCCCGACGGGACGCCGAACAGCCCGGACGAAGGGAAAGAAGCTCAAATTTGGGAGAGGCCGTGGAGCCTGGAGGAAATGCGGCAGAGTGCCGGCAACTGGTCGCTGGCGGCCGACTCTGGGGTAACAAAAGAAAAAGAAGAGGAAAAAAAGATCAGACCAAACAGCTGGGAATTGAAATTCCTTTATCACGAGTAGACGACCAATCCATTTGAAGTGGAAAGCTGACAGCGAGTGATGTTCCTTCCACTTCAAATGAATTGGATTCCTTATCACATCAATGGAAGCCTTTTATACCAAATGTGCTCTACATGACCCAAAATTTTATGTTCACAAATGTGGACATCAGATCTTTGTGGGGTTCTTTTTGTTTTAATTACTAAAAATACTGTGTTTTTCTTTTCTTTTTTTTTTGGTGGGGTTTCCAGCTCCTTTTGTTCCTCCAAGACTTCTCTCAGCGAATGTTGTCCAAGACTCACGAGATGGAAAAGCAGCTGGACAGTCTGATCCGAGACACCAAGGCCACCGACAGCAGCCTGCACTCGGTCTTCAACGACTTCCTCATGCTCTCAAATACGCAATTTATCGAGAACGTAAAGTCAAAAATCCCTCTTATAAGTCTCACTCGCTTTGCCGAAGTTGCATGGCGTCAACATTTGTTTCCTGTTGCAGAGAGTTTACGATGAAGAAGTTGAGGAGCCCGTGTCCAAAAATGATGGTGCGGAAAAGCAGCCTGATCAGGTACCACCAAGTATCATTTGAGAGCTTACAGGGGCTATGAAATACTACAGCAGGTGCTTTCAAATGATTGAACATTGACCATAATTTGGGGCGCTTTCAGACTAGGGCTGTTTGGTCTGTTTTAAATGGACCAGAGTTCTATTTGTCAGATAGTCCCCTTCATTTTGTAAATGTGAACTTGCATTCGAACTCTAGTTAGGACCAAACAAACAAACTTTGGTTCGTTCAAAAATCGTGGGTCTCAGTCCGCTTTAAGCGCACCCTCCTTTGCTTGTAAATGCAAGCGGACCAGGTTGCGCTTATGCTACATTACGTGCAGCTGCTGTGACGCTCCCTCCCCTCCCAGGAGGGAGGTATTTCCTCCACTAAATTTGTCCAATCAATGAGTATGCCTTTCGTTCACGTGAGGCTACTTGGGAAGTTCGGTTGGCGCAGTGTGAATAGTACTGAACCTTTTCAACAAGTCATTTGCAAGTAGTGTTGTTTAGAGGTGGGAATCTTGGGGCACCTAAATCGATTATTGATGCAGCCCCCCTGCTTTTAATGTTTCATACATTCATTCCAAAATTGTTAAAAAATCCTCTAAAAACCAAACTACTATTTCATTATCAAGTTAACATTCAAAACGGTAAATAAAATACTCAAGTCCCGATTCTGTATCGGCAGATCTAAACTGCATTCAATTATTTTCATGTTGTGAATCAACCGTTAAAGTTGTTAAAATTGCTCCCGTTATTCCATAATTTCCCTTCTGTGTACTTTCGACATGTGAACGTATAAAATCTGTTTCATCATTTAAAGATGGATTCAAGTCAAGATTTTGCCGATTTAGGAGTATTTTAGATAAAAACTTAATTCTAGAGAAGTCTACTGCTTTAAGATGGCGGCTGTTTACTAACGCCGGCAAGTCTGTCATTTCGCATCTAGTTCTATACATATGTGATATCTACCGTAGCATTATGTGGCCGTATGTTTGTAGGAACTAGCAACTGGGCATTGTTTGTTGCAGCTGTCGGCCGCAGCTAGCTATGTCTTTTTCTATCTAGTGGCATAAGTTGAACATGATATTTACTCTCAGTCTGTTCCTCATTGCGTCCCGAACACCGCCCTGACTGTGTTTTAGTTCCGCTTTATCTGGTATAATTAAATAATCGGAATTTGGATATTTGTGAATCGTTCTCAAATCTTCCACGGCCGAATTGTGAATAATCTATGAATGCGAAATTTTGCACGCCTCTAGTGTTGTTGTGAGGTAGCTCTCCAACTGGACCGTGGTCCTTTTGGTCTAAAGTGAAAGTGCCCTAGGACACAAATCCTTCAAAAATAGTCACAGAAAAGTAGGTCCTAATGAGTCTTTCTTTCTCAGCTACCTTGGCCCCACCCACTAAAAAACATCTCCTAACAGAAGTGGAATGAGCTGAAGAATTTTTCAGTCTGCTAGCATAGGGTGACCAAACGTCCTCTTTTGCCCGGACAAGTCCTACTTTCACGTAGTATCCTCGTCATCTGGGCGGGTTTTATAAATTCATAAAAATGTCCGGTTTTTATGATTTTTCACGGGACCAATTTGAAGAGAATCCCTCCGGCCGCTGGGTGGCAGCGCCTGCCTGCGATGACATGACTCCTAGTAGTAGGGAGGGAAGGAGTCGTTCCTCTTATTTTTGTTGGCAGTTTACCCCTACCATGAGGCATTACCGCCATCTACTGGGTTGACGATTTGGCCACAACGGCTGAAGTTTTTTACGATAAATACGTATATAATGGCAACTGTTGACTTCTGTCGGAGCTTTGACTGTAAAATCCCGTTTGGTGTCGTTGGGTTAGGGTTAGGGTTATCGTTGTGCTGCCGATGATTGTAAACTTTTATAGCAAAGTTTGATTTTTGCCTCAGCTAGCTTTCAGTAAGCTAAACCACGCTAGGCATTATGGGAAACGTAGTTTTGAACTGCTACGTTTGGAAACATGCTGGTTGAATAGTTTGTCAGTTTATTTCGGTTTTTGTTCGTGTGAAATCTAGAACATTGAATGAGAATATCAGTTGAATGGGAATAACAATTTGTCAAGGACAATTGTCGTGATAGTAATTTATAAAAATGTTTAGTGGGCACATAGCCTACTGTGTGTATGTGTATTGACTGGACTACATTTCTATGGGTCTGCAATATATATTATACGTGTATATATAGACCCTACTCACCAACGTCACAGAATGACGTGTCGCTGTATCCGGCCGCCGTATTGTCCGTCATTGTTTATCCGTATTCTCAATGGTTTCAATTTGCCGTGCAATTTATAGTGCAATTCATGGAAGCCCCGGTGCTTTCAGACGCTGTAAACTCATTGGATGCGTTGCATAAAAGGCGTTATGTGGAAAAGCTTGTCTATCTATTCGCCAGATCCATATTTGATGCCTAAATCGATATTTTTCGACCCGCTGTCTTCGCCCTCTCTGCCTGACATCTGCTACCCTGATATCTACAACTATCTTGTCCACACAAAATCATCCTATTCTCACGAAAGTTTGAAAAACGTTAAGAGCAGCACTCTAAGCAACATTACCCCGTGTGACCCTTTACTTCCAATTTTATAAAATGGCGACAATCAAAAACAACAACAAAAAAGTTGACTGCGATGGCCGACGCTTCAAGGATAGGTGGATATTGGACTATTTCTTCAATAAAACACGCAACAACTGTGTCTGCCTCATTTGCAAAGAGACAGTCGCTGTTTTCAAAGAGTTCGATGTGACGCGGTAATGATATTACCGAACAAGACACGCTGACATGTACGACAACATTACAGAGAAGATACGCAGCGAGAAATTATAGCAACTTGAAGCTAGTTTAATTTCACACCAGCAGTATTTCGCAAGAGCCCGAGTGTCGAAAGAGAACGCCACAAAGACGAGACTGTTGAAATTATGAATAAAAAATAATAATAAAGCAAATGTGACACACAGAAGGGCTTGCTAAAATTTGTTTAAATATATTGTTCTATGTAAATCAGCCAAGGTAGTCCCCCGCATTTTTACCACACCAAATCTGGCCCCCTTTGCAAAAGGTTTGGACACACCTGTTTAAACTGATGATCCGTAGACGAGGCCGGCTTCTTTCACTTGGTACCAGCTAAACATTATTCAAAATGTAATGATGGTGGAAGAAAAAAGCATCTTGAATTTGAAACTGTATGTTGTCGGCGATTAGCCTTGCAATGATCTTAATTGTGGTTGTGAAATATACCAAATGAATGCATTTAAAACGTTGTACAATCATATTTCTCCACGTGAGTCGCTTCAACAGTTTAGCTTCATGAAAAAGTTCGCCAAAAACAAAACACACATTTTCCTTTCAAATTCAATACACAAAGTTACTAAAAACTTACAAAGACGAATGATAGGCAAGGCTTAGCTAGGAGAGCAACTTCTTTGAAGTTAATCACAGAGCGTCAACGATCGCTAATTGCGACAGATGATCTTGTCCTAAGCACAAATTCATGTTTGCTGGACGAGGTGAGGTCTCACTCCCAATTTTTTTAGATGAATGCATTTGCCAGCATATTGAATTTGGTGAGTAATGGTTTTAATCGTTTTCATATTTTGCAGTATGACAAAGTTACTGCCGTTCGTTGCAGCTTGCGTTGAACACTGCCAGAGCGTCCGGTGAAAAAATAGCTCCCGTTAAGGTAGCGTCAAGCTTGTGTATTTAACGGTAATATAAAAGCAGTGTTGTCAGTAAAGCTTTATGTGAGTAATGCGTAACTGTAATCTGATTACTTTCTTTCAGTAAAGGACAATCTAACGCGTTCATTTTTCTAAATCAGTAATCTGAGTAAAATTACTTTCCTTGATGCCTGTACGTTACTATTTTGTTATTGCCCCATAATGTATGTAGAATGAAGAATACTGTAGTCATGGGAGTGACATCACATGTCACATTTTCTAATCGGGGATGGGTAAAAAAAAAGGGTCACATGTATTACCATGATGCGTGAGCCGTGAGCGCTGGAAGTTTGCCGCCAAAACAACATAGCCTTGCTACCTCGCCAGGATGCAATGAAATAAGCAGGAGATATACTACAAATGGCTGCATTTACACACTGGAAACACAGCCATTACTTCACATTTTTGTCCAGTAAAGATGGCAAAAATATCTCCGTGCGCTGCGAACTTTGCGCTGGCTCAAAAAGACTGTCGACCGCTATAAGCATCCAATTCAAGCACCACTTGGAATTACAGCACAACAGGTAACAAGAAAGCCAGGACTTTTTGATACTGCTTGTGCTCAATCCTCGGTTCAAGCTCAGTTGTTGTTGAAGGTTTTGAAAGCTTAGGTTTAAAGAAATTCTAAATATCCATCTTGCCTCCTCAGCTGTAGTTTTGGCTAAGCAATGCAAACGGCTGTCTCTAAGGTGCTATGGTCACATGATCTGTTCGAAAAATAATTTGGACCCATTATGAAATACAGTAGTTTGAAGGATTCTTGTTCATTTCATTCATTTTTGTTTTTTTTTTTATTGCTCTAAAACTTTTATAGACAACATTTTAATGGCCATATTCAATGGTCTTTATTTTAAAAGGGAAGTTCAGAATTTTTTACATTAGGCTTAATCTTTGAGTTAGCTGGGGTTTAATTAGTCGTTGGAGTTGATTTGAACAAATTCTGTGCAGTTTGCCAGTTATTTGTTAGTTTCAGGGCTCCGGAGTGGCTAAGCTAGCGCGAGTCAATGGTGGTTGAAATCAGCTTCTTCAACTAATTAAACCCCCGCTCGAATATTAAGCCTTATGTGAAAAATTCAAATGGTCAAATTCGCCACATGTAGGACGTTTCGCCGACAGAGGACATTTTGGCAGAACGCCGGAACATATTTCCTCCACACCTTTCTCACCTTTTTAACCCCTGACCCATTTTCATGCCTGAATTTTGTACATCGATTCAATGCCAAATTTGCTGTATAAGACAAATGTCTTGCTGGTGACGTCGTAGTGACACATAATTTAGTTTGCATATCCTCTTCTACAGCAACCGTTTTTCCCATTTTGCCAAACAGAGCGTCGCATTCACAATTTTTTAATTTGAGAGAACACAAACAAGCTGATGAACTCGAGTGACCAAAAATATCACCAACTGGTAATTGCTGTTTTCTTTTGATCAACAATTTTCCGTCTGGTATGAGTACTAAGGCCAATTATGTTATTGTCAATGCGCCACGTCCCTAGCAAATTAACTGGAGACTCAGGAAATAACAAGATGGTGAGAGAAAATGTATATAAAGGCCTTTTGCGTTTTTCATATGTACGAGATTGGGATTGGGGAAGAGAGACCGTTTGCTACTCTGACAATCACTGTTCCCCCACAGAGTCTTGCACGTGGAATAGGATCACAGTATGTGGTCCTACAAACACCTGAATGACAGAGGAACGTCACTGGGGTGTCATTTACATATCATTTCTGGCTTGCGTGGCATGTAATTTAAAAACAAATCTTCGCAACATTCATTGGCTGGGCTATTTCCTTCCAGTGTGAATTCATCTTTGTCAGAAACTAGTTGAGGTGAAACTAGTCGCAGTTTCACAGAATTGGCTAGTTTAGTCCAGGGGTGCCCAACCTTTTTGGCACCACGGACCGGTGTGATTTGGGTCTTTTTTTTTCATGGACCGGTGTTCTGTCAAATTTTGCACCCTTATTAAATTTTGTTTGCTCCCAAAGCTTTTGTGGCGGTGAAAAAGCCCTCTTTTATATTCAGTTGTCAGTTGTACTCTCAATGTTATCCAGCGGTGCTAAAAAACTATTTACATCATAAACATGCATGTGCAACACGAAAATGGCGTAAATTAATGCTTAACGACACGGCGAAGTCGTTAAGTGAGAGAGCTGTGAGCAGTTGTGTGCAGTTAACATGGCAAACGTAAGTTAATATTCATTTCTTTAAAGAAAGTTTGTAGTGTGTACTTTGGAATCGCTGCATTCGCGTTCATTTTTAACGTTATGCGCATGCCAAACTTCAGAACACCGGCAATGTGCGGCAGAAAAATACAACAAATGTAAAATAAAATAACATTTGGTTTTAGCCCCGTCGTGTTAAGTGCAGGGAAAATACAACTCACCCGCTGAATCAGTGGGAGGCCTGAGCTTCTTTCGTTGTGACGAGATGGTCCCGAGATGGGATAGTGAGAGACGCTAGCATCACAAAGATACGATGTTGGAAATTGTAGAAGTTTTTCGTGCGCCCCTAGCGATGTCAGGATATTCCGAAATTACTTTAATCCAGAACCTCGGTAGAGTTGTTGTCTCAAATGTACGTTTAAGGTCGCCGTGATTTGCAATCTCTACAAGCTGATATTCCTGTTGCACAGACATGCTCCAACCACTCGGTTTATTCACATATGGGTCACGAATCCATTCCTTCGCAGTTCGTGGGTATTTAGTGATTGGGAAGTAGCATAGATTTTGTTTTCTTTGAGGTTGTCTTCTGGCCCGTCAGGTTCCCTTTTCCCCGTAAAAAATCTGTCCAAAGACGTCTGTTTTCAGTCATTCTAGTGTGGGGGCTGATTATTTCCGGTAACAAATGTAATGCGCCCGCCCTACGTGATACGTTATTATCGAGGCCAAGCGCACATAGATATTCAAAACAAGATGTACTGCTAACAGTCCAATCAATGCATTTCTATGACGACCTCCTATCCTGTAGTTGTAGATCTAGAGTAGAAAGGGATATTGGTGGGTTAAGCGGCACAGACCGAAGTCAATCGGCCAGAATGCAGTCGTTAATAAATTATTTATTATTTCTGCACGGCCCGGTACCAAATGCGCCACGGACCGGTCGTTGGGGACCCCTGGTTTAGTCTCTATTAATTTGCCTTCATCGTTACCAGAAACTAGTTGCGGTATTTTTAATACATTTTCTAAATGTTTATCATTTCTTTTGAATGTTTACTATGTATTTTAATTTAATTTAAATTTAGGCTTTTCCATTTTTTGTTGTATTTTTAATTTAATTTTCCATGTATTGTGTATATTTTTGTTTTCCCCTGATAGAAAAGTCGAGTACCGAAAGAATCCGAGCTGATCCCCAAGATGCAGCAAGCGGTGAATTTCGGCTTAGGGGTGCTGGAGTCTGCCTTCGAGCACCTGGACATCAAAGCGGGGAACTCTGATTCCGAGGACGAGGAGGGCAACGACCGACTGGATGCCATCTTGGAGCCCAAGGTACAGTCTGATCTTTACGTTGGGTTTTATAAAAACTGTTTTATGATTTTCCCCCGTTTGTTTGTTTGTGAAGGATCTTTACGTGGACAGACCTCTCCCTTTACTGATTGGCTCCCAAGCCTTTATGGAACAAGAGGACGTCGGTCTCGGCGACCTGTCTAGCGATGGTGATGCACTCATTCACCGTATAGATACTGAGAATCGGAATTTTTAGAAAGCACACACACAACAGATTAGAGCTGAAACGAGTACTCGAGCAACTCGAGTAACTCGAGTTTAAAAACTGATCCGAGTAATTTTATTCACCTCGAGTAATCGTTTATTTTGACAGCTCTAAGCATCACGTTTTGCTAGGACTACTTTTAATGCGGGACAACGCGCTGTCACGTGCAGAGAGGAAGAAGGGCAAAAAAAAAAACTTACCGCAGCCGACAGCCGCCACAAACGACGCCGACGTTGCTAAATACTAGCCCGCACAATGCTACATTGGTAACAGGCAGCGTCTGGCGCGTCTCATAGAGATCACATGTATGTTGAACTAGATGGGCATGACAGACTCGGCCGCGTCTGGGCAGCGTTTGTAAACAGCCGCCATCTTAAAACAGTACAGCGCTAAGCGCTAATAAAGAGCGCTAATAAAGAACGCTAAGCGCTAATAAATAAGATTAACGTTACTGTCGCTACTAGCTCACGGAACGTTAGCCCTGCGGAGGGCTAGGTTTCAATTAATTATGACCACTGTCGATGCGTGGCTAACGTGTCTTACATACAGGCTTTAACATAACATAGCATTGTGGAGTGATGAGGGTGTAAAATAAAAACTTAATCATGCTAACTATCAGTTTTAGCTCAGTATTCATTGCTGGATAAAACACCAAGTAGCACTGGTCCCTAATGTGCTCCAATACAGCCTGTATCATACATTTATTTTGAACACTGCAAAAACTCTAAATCCTATCAGGACTTACAGTTTAGACTAACTTAAAACTTAACTAGAACTTAAAAATGGCTTGACACAAAGAGAAATTCAATTGAAACACGTGGGGAAAAAATCCTAACTTTTAAGTGATGTGTGTTATCAAGCGTAACGGCATTTTTAGGTAAGATATATATATATATTAATAAGATCTAAAAGTTTTTTGAGTGAAAGCAGTGAATTAGTCTTTTTTTTTAATTCTAGTTACACCTGAGATGCAATTGTTGGCTGTTTTCAACAATATACATCGAAAATAAAGACATTGATTGACTGAAAATGGTTCAAGATTAGATGAAATGTCTTGTTTTCTCATGTATATGTATAATTGCTCTTCACCTAAAAATATATTTGTTTTATCCGATTACTCGATTAATCGATAGAATTTTCAGTCGATTATTCGATTACTAAAATATTCGATAGCTGCAGCCCTACAACAGATATTAGGGAATATTTTCAATTTTCAAAATTTTTTTTGAATTAAGAAAATTATAACAATTTTAATCTCAATTTAAAATATTTTGTGCTTTTTTAAACCTTATTTCAAATATTGTCAAATTAATTACAAAATAATAAAAAACAGAACATTTACAGTTATTTCCTTTTTTATTTTATTTTAAATTAACCTTTAAAATGAAAAGACAATATTTACTATTGAAAGAGGAACTGGTCAATTTTGATCGAAACCATTTAAAAAAGCAATTAAAAAATGAAAACATAATTAGTGTTTTTTTTTTCCTTTTGACCTGAAATGTTGTAAGATATAACACAAATTAATATACATTTAAAAATGATAATACAGTTTTTCCCTTTTTGAATTAAAAGTTTAAATAAAACAAGACAATATTAAGATATTTAAAAAGGAATTGGACATTTTTTAATCTACCAAATTAATTACATATGAAAATTAAAGCAATTTAAAAATATTGTTTTTCCTTTTAAATGATAAATTGCAAAATAATTATTTTTTAAAAAAGTGAAAAGTTTGCCTTTTTTTTTCCCTCTCAATTTTTGGATGTTACTTTGTGTATTTAATGTTTTTTTATCGGCGCAGAACTGTCAGTGGACAGCGAGCGAGACAGCGTGATCGACAGTGAAGACGACAAAGACGCACAAGATGTAAGTGCATTTCATTCGCATTTAAGTGTGGCGGTTTGAAAAAAAAAAGTTGTTTCTTCGCAGCATTCAGACGAGGACTTTATGCAGGAGGATGATGACGGTCGCCGTAGTATCAGGAAGGTACGCTAACCTATAAGAGTGTATATAAACTCTTTCAGTGTCACTGATGACGATAGACGTCCAATTATCCTGCTGTGAAAATAAAAGTTTTTGCTTAGTGGACGTCCAATCCATTTAAACTGAGAGGGTGACAGCGAATAACCATTCCTTCAAATGGATTGGATGTCCGTCACCGTCAGTGGCAGCCAATGAGTGAACATTTCAACTGAATTGAATAGACTTTAGAAATAAATACTCAATGCTTTCAGAAGTCATCTATGTTGAGCTACGAAGAGGACGATGACGATTCTGACATATTTGGAGAGTCTGATAAGGAGGAGGAGAACACAAAGGTCAGTAGGGCTGTTACAAAAACGGCCGCGTCTCGGATTGTTCATCTATTCTATGTTGGTTTCAGAATGCAGGCCCGTCGTCCTTCGCCGACGAACTCGCCGCAAGAATTAAAGGCGAACTGGTTGGCAAACCGACGGGGGATCGAGCCTGTGAGTCGCCGCCACCACGTCACCTACCGTTGTCAGTCGGAGCCATCTACACGCGATATGTTTTTTTTTTTTTTTTTTTAAGCTTTGTCATCAAGGAAGAAAAGTAAAAGTAAAAACCAAGCAAAGCCGACACGCTCGGACGGTACGCACGGGCTTTTCAGTCTTTATTTTTGCTCATGTATCATGTTCCCAAGTGGTAATCCACTATCGAGCTGAAATTCCTCTTCCTTCAGTGGCTGACGACGATAGTGACGACATGTTCAAACCTCCAGAAATGGACGACGACAAAGACGAAGACCACGTCTCACCGTTCGGCACCAAGAGTGGTCTCTTCAGCGGAGGGAAAGGACTCTTTGACGACGATGACGAAGTAATGTCATTGACTTTCTCATTCCCCTCCAGATTGCACAACAACATTCAAATGTCTTTGCGAGGATATTTTTTGTTTCAAGAATTTAGGTGGATTGCAACGACACAAATTTCAAATTTTTCTTTATTCTTTTTTTAAATCTCTAAATAACAAGTAATCACTACAAGTTATCATGAACAAGGTGAGCCTCACAAACCCTGTCACTATCAGTAGATTTTCTTGAATTGTGCTGTTACCCATATCCTTATGTAGCGCTTTCCCACATATTAACTGTTGCTCAAAGCACTTTATAATAGTTTATTTATAGATATATACGTGCCTGAGCCCGTGCGGTGTGCACTGGGCTACATAGGGCCGCCATTGTGATTTCGTGTTAAAATGCAGATTTACCAAACATTTTTGGCGTCAAAATAACTCATTAAGTTACTGCCAGCCCAGGTCACAGAGTGCCAGTATGTGTTGTGGTAGTTAGTAAAAGAGGGAAATTGATATTCAAAACACCTATTGGCAGCAAGACATCCAATCCATTTCAACGAGGAGGGGCTGGAAACGATCCGATGCCGTCCATGGCAGACAAAGAGAAATGCTATCTATGTGAGGTCACAAGAGATTAATTAAAACAAAAAATATTTAATTTTATTAACATTGACCCTAGTTAGGATAAGGGGTTCGGAAAATGAATATTTGATTTGATTTAGGATGATATTTTTATTACTCATTGATTTTTTTTTCCAGTTTGCATTGGAAAAAAAATCTGAAATGCATCCCTGTTTAATTTAAAAACCATTGACATTTTTTTATAGCAAATATATGCAGGCAACACTAATATAACAATTGGAAGTCAAATGGGGGCCGCAAAATATTGTCCCAATGACATAACTGTAAATGAAAAGTTTTATGAAGCGCTTTGTGCTATCTAATGTGTGCTACAAAATCATATGGATGTCCTAATCTGACAGAATACCGGGTTTAATATCCTGAACACCTGCAGCCATTTTTTGGTTTTGGCGGGATTTCGAAAACTTTTTATCGACCGCACATCAAGACCGAACGGTCTGCCTTGCTAAATCATCCCTCCTCATACGTTAACATGATGGAACGTGAAAAACATGACAAAAGATCCTCCAATTATGGACTACCACGCAGGGTGATCTCTTCTCCAACACAGCGACGCTTCCCGTGTCCACAGAGGAAAAATCAGCAAATGAAAGCATCGAGAGCGACACTCGAGCAGCAGGTAAATACTGTGTTTCCTCAAAAACTACATTACATATTGAGCATTTTCACACCTCTCCTCCTGAAAGAACCTGAAAAAAGTGTCAAGAAAGTTCCAGCTGGTGCTGTTTCGATATTTCCAGGTATAAGCGTTTACCGTTTTTACATGTGAGAAAGCGCCCCAAATAACTTCTGATTTTCTGACATAGGCAACAGCCTGTTCGGTCCTGTGGGAGACTTAACAGAAAACGGAGCGACACACAGCAAAAGCAACGTCCCTCCTAAACAGGCCCCCACCAGCGGGGGGCTGTTTGACGAAGAGGACGACGACGATGACTTCTTCAGTGCTAAAAACCTGAAAAACGGTAAGTGTTCATTTTTAACTCAATGAGGGTGATAGATGTCCTATCCATTTTGATTGGGAAAGGGCGAATGAATGTTCCTTCATTGGTCTTCTCCTTGTCCCAACTGTCGCCATCAGTGGCAGTGAAACAAATAGGAAAATAGAAACTATTTACTGTACTGCTTCCACCCCCCCCCCTTTTTTTTCTTTTTTTTGAATACAAAAATTAAAAAAAACAACTAAAAATAAAAACACAAAATAACTTTTTTATTTTGATAAATAAAATAACTGCTTTTCCTCTTTTTAATGTAAACATAACTAAGAGGATATTTACATGATTTCCTTATTTTTTTAATGTTAAAAATGTATAAATAGCCAAATATATTCTTTACTGTACTGCTTTTCCTTTATTCATGCTTGTTTTTTATTTAAAATGAATGAAAATGTTAAATGTAACAAAACTTTAATGTAGTTTTTTTTTTTAAGATATAAAAGGTAATTACATTTGTCTCCTTTTTGTTTTTAAATATATGAATAAAGAAGACTTTGACTGCCCCCGCACTTCGATCGCTCCCAGTCCAAAGAATGATTTCTGATGATGATGAATGATTTCTGTGGATTAGAATGGATTCGATTTACGTCGCAGTCATTCTGCTTGTCACTTTGTGTCTCCAGCTACACAGGAAAAAGCCAAAGCTAAAATATCCGCCGACCTTTTCAACGAAGACGACAAGGACCGTGACATATTTGGTGAGACGGCGGATAGGAACAAGAAGGTGGAAGAGCCGCCGGTTAAACCGCCAGAAAAGAAGGTAAGAAAAAGACAAATTTCCACCATGAATGAAAATATATGGTACGTGTGCTTTATTTTTATTTTAAAAGATGCCAGCCGGTGCAGTCTCCATGTTCGGTCCCGGAACGAAAAACTTGCTGACAGAGAGCTTGAAGAAACGTCATCTTTCTTCCAGTGAGGAATCGGAAAAATCGGAAAAGGTTCGACAAACTCATTGCTGTTAAATGTTTTTTTTCAGGGCTTCGGTCATGATTGTCACCTTTTTTAGAACGGTTCGGTTCCAAACGTCAGCCCGGCTCCGACCAAGAAACCCCTGACGAGCGGCATCTTTTCCGATGACGACGACACTCAAGTGAGCTCATCAGTTCCTCGACGAGATCTTTTCTGTGATACAGTATTTATGATGGATGCTTCTTGTAGATCTTTGCAACCATCCCCAGGAGTCAGTCTCTTCCCCAAACCAAGAATCAGAGCAGAATCAGCAAGCAACATGTGACCTTTTTCGACGATGATCACGAAGAGGTAAACAAATGTCGTTACGCTGAAATAGAAGCAGTCCCTTTACTACAGGGGTGTTCAAACTACGGTCGCTGCCTAATTTTTCGAGTCCCGCAATAAATGATGAGAATATCATTGAACATGGCCCGCAAAAGAAGCTTCAATGGCGTACCGCACGCAACACGTCGCTTTTGCTCATCAATATTCATGACGTTAGCAATTGTTGCTAGGCAGGTCAAGCTCGCGTTTTTCCGTAATGCTAAATCCATGTAAATATTGTATGAACTAGGGCTGTCAAAATCATCGCGTCAACGAGCAGTAATTAATTTTTTAAATTAATCCCGTAAAAATATTTGAAGCAATTAACGCACAAATGCCCCGCTCAAACAGATTAAAATGATGGCACAGTGAAAGGTGTACTTGTTGTGTTTTTCGGAGTTTTGCCGCCCTCTGCTGGCGCTTGGGTGCGAGTGATTTTATAGGCTTCAGCACCCATGAGCATTGTGTAAGTAATTATTGACATCAACAATGGCGGGCTACTAGTTTATTTTTTGATTGACAATTTTACAAATTTTATTAAAACAAAAACATGAAGAGGGGTTTTGATATAAAATTTCTATAACTTGTACTAACATTTCTTTTAAGAACTACAAGTCTTTCTATCCATGGATCACTTTAACAGAATGTTAATAATGGTAATGCCTTCTTGTTGATTTATTGTTATAATAAAGAAATACAGTACTTATGTACCGTATGTTGAATGTATATATCCATCTTGTGTCTTATCTTTCGATTCCAACAATAATTTACAGAAAAATATTGCATATTTTATAGATGGTTTGAATTGCGATTAATTACGATTAATTAATTTTTAAGCTGTAATTAACTCGATTAAAAATTTTAATCGTTTGACACCCCTTAGTACGAACGAAATGTTTACTGAGCTAAACCTACCAGTTCTGTCTAAAAATGATGTCCCTGGTGCCAAATTCACTGTAAAGATGTGGAAGAACATACAAATGTTCAGTTAAAGAGATTGCTTGAGGGTCGAGGGCTGAAAAAGAGCCGACCTGATCCAGAGGTAGCTTTTTTTATCGACACCTTTTTCTTGTGTGCATTGCCTTATGCCACTGACAATGACATTCTATTTCAACTATCCTTTACCACCATTTTCCCTGTCTTTCTTGTATATTACATCCTCTGGTTGTCTTCCGTTCTCATGGGTAATTTATATTGCTATTTTTGTGTAGCGATCGCAAATGCTACTCAGTGACAGCCAACGAACACTTTTAATTTTTTCATTGATAACAAATCTTAATTCTATAATTTATTTACACTTCCCCCTTACTAAAGTTGTTTTTATGACAACAGAAAAGGTAACAACTAGGGCTGCAGCTATGGATTATTTTTGTAGTTGATTAATCGATGAAATAGTTCGAATAATCGGATAAGGAACATGAAAAATTAAAATACCTGAGCTGAGCCTCAAATGGTAAAAAAAATTAATAAATTAGGATCTATGTTGCCTGGCTCTGCCAAACTATTCTCCCTGTATTTTTCAAACACTGAGAGAAATAGTCTGGGAACCATCCCATTAACGGCCTTTTCGAGCAGGTACAAAATCAATCGACAAATCAGATTCGTTTATTTGCGTGACGTGTTTTTCACGAGCAACGTCACTCTTGCGCGTCGAAAGTCGTCTCCACAACACAGATGGTCAACGGGATAACCGAGAACATGTTCCAATCCGCGGTAAATTCTGTTTTAAATTACCAAAAACACATCGACACGAGTCAATGACAATAGTCTGTCTCGCGCTAGCCATGTTGAATAAACTCCGCTCTCTTCGTATGTTTACTTCCGCGCGCAAGTCCCTCGTGCTTCCGTCGTCAGTTAATAACGTCACGTCTGCCCGTCGCTGATTGGTCCACTCCGCTGTCTGTTTGCTGTGGCTTGCTCCGCCCTGGAAATTGTATCCGTGGGAATGGTGGCCAGACTCAATAGCTGGAACAGCGTTGAGTCTGGTGTACCAGGCAAGGATCTATGTACAACAAAAGAACAATTGGCTAACCTACATAGCAAAAGTCTGATAGCTTAAATGCTATAAAATGCTAACGTTTTTTTCAATGCTCCCAACAAATGGGTCAGACACATATTCCCACAAAAAACGGCTAAATATTTCTATAAACTAATTTACGAATGCATTAAAAAAAAAAATTTTCTCAAACAAAAACTTTGCTTACGTTGGTCTTAACAGGGATCAGTTGGATTCAACCATGTGAAATGAGGCAGACCAGAGGGCAGTGTATCCACCCTAATCAATAAAACGAAATGCAAATACTTTAAAAAAAAAAAAAACATTCCAACGCCACCTTAATTAAACGAATACTCTAAGCAACAAAATTTAATTCGAATATTTTTTTCTAATCGAATACTCGAGTTAATCGATTAATCGTTGCAGTACTAGTAACAACACTGGCAGTCAGATACCATTTAAATTTTTTCAGGTCATTCATTGTCAGACAGAAGCAGCATTCCAAAATGTCACGCTAGAAAATAAGTAAAAATATCACAATGGCTTAAATCTTCATCCTCTGTAGGGCCATGGCCCCCAACAAAATGTTTACTGCACATGAAGGTGAATGGCCTCACCTTGTTGGCGTTAAACGGATCTTTTGGACGTCCGCACAAGTTGATCCATTGTTCACATTTTTTCCTCTGAGTTTTTGGCTTCGGGAAACGTATGAAGAAAACATCCTTCATATGTTGTAATATCTAATAGTTTCAACAAGTTCCATAGTAGCAGTGTTTACTCTGCATGTTCTTTTTTGAAAGATTACCGGCAGAAAACAAGCAATAATAACATAGTTTGTATGCAAGGGCGTGTCTGTGTTGACCCACTTCCTGGTTACGATGCCGAGGTCACTGTCTAAAAATAGCATTCGTGCCTAGTCAACCTACATTCAGTTGCACTTCTCAGTTTTAACACAAGATGGCGCCAGTCACTTGAAGAGCCTCTTTCAGCTAGCTGGCCAAAACCTGACAGTACACGTTGACGTGAATGTAGAGTATTTTTGTTTTACATAAACAGCTCAATTTATCTTGGATGTGATTTCCTTACTTTTTTGGCTTTCACTGGACATTTTATTATTTTGCAATATGCATTTACCTCTGGATTATTTCGTTGCTTGTAGCTCCTAACTCATTCACTGCCATTAACCGTTCCAGACATCAAACCCATTCCAACTGGGAAGGCTGGCATTGCGTAATCACGTTTCACCGCCATTGACGATAGTAGACAACCAATCTGTTTTGATTGGGGGGGGGCTTCCTAGTCAAAATGGAGCGGCCCTCTATCGCTGTCAGTGGTATGGCGTCAATTGGTGGCACTATTCTGAGTGAGCAGTTTTAGATTTTGAGCACAGAAAAAAGCTTTCGAGCACATAAAAATATATTGAGAGAGCCAAAATAGATTTTGAGCACATAAAATAATGTTGAGCTAAAAAAAATCTGGTTTGGGCTCCATAATTGTAGTTTCACCCGCTCTCGCTCAGTCTCTCAACCCCTGCGCTCGCCAGTTTGTTTTCTTTTCGCGCTCACCTGGGCACACTCATTCTAAATGTGCCATGAAACCAAACAACCCGAGAGCAGGCGGAAGTAGACCTACATTTGGAACGTGTGTGTCCAAGTGAGCGCACAGAGAAAACAAACCGGTGAGCACAGAGATTGAGCGAGAGCGGGTGGAGGAATTGAGTGGATGAAACTATAATTATGGAGCCCAGAGGAGATTTTATTTTGCTCAATATTATTTTATGTGCTCAAAATCCATTATTGCTTGCTCAAAAACTTTGCTCGCTCAGAATGATGGCACCAATACAGGTATATTATATAACATGATACAATGGCAGCAAAAGAGTTAATAGTACTTAAATACATATATTAGGGCTGTCAAACGATTAAAAATTTTAATCGAGTTAATTACAGCTTAAAAATTAATCGTAATTAATCGCAATTCAAACCATCTATAAAATATGCCATATTTGTCTGTAAATTATTGTTGGAATGGAACGACACAAGACGGATATATACATTCAACATTCGGTACATAAGTACTATATTTGTTCATTATAACAATAAATCAACAAGATTAACATTATTAACATTCTGTTCAAGCGATCCATGGATAGAAAGACTTGTTCTTAAAAGATTAATGTTAGTACAAGTTATAAAAATTTGATATTAAAACCCCTCCTAATATTTTCGTTTTGATAAAATTTGTAAAATTGTCAATCAAAAAATAAACTAGTAGCCCGCCATTGTTGATGTCAATAATTACTTACACTATGGTCATGGGTTCTGAAGCCCATAAAAGCAGTCGCATCCAAACGCCAGCAGAGGGCGACAAAACACCGAGAAACACAAGTAACAAGTGGACATTAAACTCTGCTGTCATTTTAATCTCTTTGAACGGGGAATGTGCGTTAAATGCGTCAAATATTTTAACGTGATTAATTTTTTAAAAATTCCGCCTGTTAATGCGATAATTTTAATAATTTTCGACAGCCCTAATATATATATATATACCAGATTCCTATCTCAATTTAACAAGTGAAAGTGGAGGATTTTCAGTGAGCGGATGTGGGAGAAAAAAGTTAGGACACCCCTGTTCTAATATGACTCGAACAATATTTTTGAAACTTTCTACTTCCTCATCCCCTAGGATCTCTTTGCATCTGCTTCCAAGTCCAAAGCAAAACCCAAGCCAGCGAACACATTGAAACCGCAGCCCACCAAAGCCATTTCTGGCTCCCTCTTCAGTGATGACGAGGTACGCGACGGGCGGGACTCTGAATATATATCCCGCAATTTGCTAACCGGTCGAATATCACCTCAGGATCAGTGGCTAAGCCCCAAAACGAACAATGAGGCGGCAGCTGTGAAGTCCGGCGGCGAGCCGGCAGCCATGAAGTCCAGCGTCAGTGCACCCTCCGGCCTCACCGGTGTTGCCGCGTCGCCGAGAAGCAGCCTCTTTGATGACGACGACGACGACGACCTCTTCTCGCCACCTAAAGAATTGAGGTAGTTCACCTTGTTTACAAACACGGAATTTATATGTGAAGAAGACAATGTTAAAAAAAATAAAAAGAATTATTTTTTAATCTTGTATTTTAGTCGAGAAATATTACCGTATTTTCCGCACTATAAGGCGCACATAAGCCTTCGATTTTCTCAAAAGCAGACAGTGCGCTTTATAGTCCGATGCGCCTTATATATGGATCAATATTGGTTAATCATGGCATGACATTCCCTTTAGCGCAGCACCATCTTGTGGATGTATAACACAACCCAACCACCACCACCACTACTACTACTGCGCCTTATAATGCGGTGCATCCTATATATGAAAACAGTTTTGACATGGGCCATTGATTGAAGGTCCGCCTTATACTCAGATATCCCTTATTTTGTGGAAAACACGGTATTTTCAAATTGTATTGCGGTAAATTAATTTGACAAAAATGAATATTTGTCATGAAATTGTTTTTGTTTTTTTTAAATGGTGAGGTTAAAGAAAAGACAAAATTTAGATTTTATTCATGAAATATTATTTTTTTTCAATTGTAAAAATCTCAATGGATTCACCAAACAAAAAAATTGAAGGATCAACATACATTTTAGCCAAGAAAAAAGATTGCATATATTTTAGTCATATTTTATTTATATTTTGTAATTGTATTAACCTTAATTCTCCAAATATTTCAATAAAATAATAAGGAATGTGTTCATTTTACGTATTTATAACTCATTAGCTACCATTGACGGCAATCAAAGAATTAGCTCCTAACTACCTCAACATTAAAAAAAATTTTTTTTTTTTTTAAATCATGTGCTTCTTCTGCTCTACAGTCAAAAGAAACCCAGGAAAGTTACTCTTTTGTTCGAAGACGACCATGACGAAGACACAGCGTCCTTATTTGGAATTGAAACAGATGACGGCACAAACGTGGCAACTAAAGTAAGTACGGTGGGCAAGGAAGTCTGAAATGTTGTTGTGTTTCTCGAATAATGTATATTTTGGGGGGGTGGGGATTCTCAGCCCAATTCCATGTTAGAAAAATCGACAGAATCTGCGGTGAAAGAGAAGCTCGCCGAGAGTAAAAAGATACCCGTGGGCGGCGTCAGTGTGTTCGGTGGCATCGGTGTCCTTCCCAAAAAGAGCATTTTGGATGGCAACGAAGACCTCTCCGTACCGAAGGCCAATGTTACTGCTCAAGAAAAAGTCAAAACGAAAGCTCTGAGTCTATTTAACGATGACGACGACGAGGACGACGAGCGGGACTTCATTTTTCCTCCCAGTAAACCTGTGGTCAAAATCATGGCAAAGGTAATTATCTTATCAGCAAGTTCACTGTTAACATTTTAAATTTATCGTTGACTGCACGAGACATCGATTGCACTTCAACATGAGCAGTCTTTCGGTCCTCCCAGTATAATTCGACTGCTCTCCGTATCAATGGCAAAAAATCCCTTGACAGTAAATATTTTTATTTATTTGAAAATTTTTAAAACAACTGCGTTTTTATAGTGTTTTCAAAAGGTAAAAAAATCAGGACAAAACTATTCTTATATTTTTAAAAACTCGTTAAGTATTTGGAATTTTTTTTTTAACCTTATTTTATAATGGACATCTGTTGTGATTGGCAGGTTTGTTTTTCTACATTCTTCAAAATTAAAATATCACAAAATATTTTTATTTCTTAAATCGTATGAATAAAAATATAAAACCAATTATTTTGTATATTTAAATTTTTATTTGCAAATTTGTTTAATATTGCAATTTTATCAATTTTTAGAATTTTTTTTTGGGGGGGGGTGTTACCAGAGTGTTTTTATTTTATTTTGTTTTAAACATTATATAGAAAATCTGTTTAAAAAGTGATAAACTCTTTCATTGTCATTGACAATGATGGATGTCCACTCACTCCTTATGCTGTGAATTTAACTGAATTTGTCACTAGTAGACGTCCAATCTCTTTAAATGTTCATTTTCTGCCAGCTCCAACATGTATGTGTCAGAGACATAAGGTTCACATATGTAGACATCATATTTTGGGTCATTTAGGTCAAACCGGATGTTAATATTGTGCCTGTCATGACCCAAAACGGGATGTCCACGAAAGGTCTATATTAGAGCTGAAATGAGTACTCGAGCAACTCGAGTAACTCGAGTTTAAAAACTGATCCGAGTAATTTTATTCACCTCGAGTAATCGTTTATTTTGACAGCTCTCAGCATCATGTTTTGCTCGGACTACTTTTAATGCGGGACAACGCGCTGTCACGTGCGGAGAGGAAGAAGGGGGGGAAAAAAAACTTATGCAGCCGACAGCCGCCACAAACAACGCCGACGTTGCTAAATACTAGCCCATACGATGCTACGTTGGTACAGGTAGTGTCTCATGCGTCTCATAGAGATCACATGTATGTTGAACTAGATGCTAAATGACAAACTCGGCCGCGTCTGGGCAGCTTTAGTAAACAGCCGCCATCTTAAAGCAGTAGAGCGCTAAGCGCTAATAAAGAGCGCTAAGCGCTAATAAATAAGATTAACGTTCCTGTTCTGAAGTCACGTTAGCCCTGCGGAGGGCTAGGTTTCTATTAATTATGACCACTGTCGATGCTTGGCTAACGTGTCTTACATACAGGCTTTAACATAACATAGCATTGTGGAGTGATGAGGGTGTAAAATAAAAACTTAATCATGCTAACTATCAATTTTAGCTCAGTAGTCATTGCTGGATAAAACACCAAGTAGCACTGGTGCTAATGTGCTCCAATACAGCCTGTATCATACATTTATTTTGAACACTGCAAAAACTCTAAATCCTATCAGGACTTACAGTTTAGACTAACTTAAAGCTTAACTAGAACTTAAAAATGGCTTGACACAAAGAGAAATTCAATTGAAAGACGTGGGAAAAAATCCAAACTTTTAAGTGATGTGTGTTATCAAGCGTAACGGCATTTTTAGGTAAGATATATATATATATTTTTTTGTAATAATATCTAAAGTTTTTTGAGTGAAAGCAGTGAATTAGTCTTTTTTTTTTTTTTTTTTTTAATTCTAGTTACATCTGAGATGCAATTGTTGGCTGTTTTCAACAATATACATTGAAAATAAAGACATTGATTGACTGAAAATGGTTCAAAATTAGATGAAATGTCTTGTTTTCTCATGTATATTTATAATTGCTCTTCACCTAAAAATATATTTGTTTTATCCGATTACTCGATTAATCGATAGAATTTTCAGTCGATTACTCGATTACTAAAATATTCGATAGCTGCAGCCCTAGTCTATATTATTTAGCAAAAATAGTCACTAAACTCTGACCTAAATGTGTTTTCAGCCCACAGAGAAGCGAGCGCAAACAAAAAGCACCGGCGTGTTCCTGAATGACGAATTGTTGTTTAGTCCGACCCAGCAAAAGGACAACCATCCCGACGTTGACCTTTTCGCCTCCTCGGACAAGAACGCGGTCGGTATTTGTTAGCCGTCCCCAAAAATTGGGCATCTATTACCGTCAATGGCACGTGTTTGATTATTTTTAGAGCTCCAAGATCAGTTCAGGAAAACCGACAACACCGAGCCTGTTCGCGGAAGACGAAGAGGATGACCTGTTTGGTTCCGGCAAGACCCAATTTCAGCCTCTGGTATTGATGGGATCATATGGTTTTTGGTTAATGACAATATCGAAAAGACTTAATTGAAGTCGTTCTGCCAAATTTTTTTTTTTTTTTTTTTTTTTTGTCCTCAGAAAGTAGCAGAGAAACCCAGCGGGTCAAATGACAAGGCGCCGCCAGGTTCAGATGTACAGGCAAGTTCAGTAAAAGCTGCCAAGTGCTCGATAAACCTGATAGGCCGGCCAGTGTTTGTATTTTGTGTGATTTCTTAAGGAACATGAATATTCTGTCATCTATTTCTACAGAAACCTGCGCCAAGTACCATAAAAGAACCGTCGTCGAAGATCGGCAAACTTCAAGTAATTGTTTTTTTAACTCGCGGGCTGCCATCGACAGCGTTAGATGTCCAATCTATTTGAACCCTCCCAGTTCCAATGGATTGGATTTGAATGAATTTACTAGTGATAGAATAAATTCTGCAATGAGTGTATCTGTAAGGTATTTTTTTTAACAAACATTTAGGCAAGTCTGAAGATCAATCCTGCCATGTTTCTTCCTGGCTCCACCCCTGCGATCCCCGGTGCTGTAAGCGTTCTCCCAGTTCCGGAGGCCACCTCCTCTTCCAGTGTCTCGAGCTCCAGCGTGAGCCCCGGTCCCGCCACCACACCGAGCGGTGAGGCGGGATTGAGCTTCGACGCGCCGGTTCAGATTTCTTTGTTGCACAGCGCAAACAAGGTTAGCTGGGATTACATTATGTATAAATCACACCCAAACACTTAACGTATGATAATTTTTTACAAATAACTTTTTTAAATTATATTTTTGTATTATAAAATTTGGAATAGATACATTTATAAATGAAATGTTCATACCGATTAACTAGAAAATACAATTTCTAGAGAAATTGGGTGGGGAGGCTTTGCTCTGCTGGTCGGTAAACTGCGGGTCACTTCTTATTTATTTTTGGGTCACTTTTGTTCATTTTGGGAAAATTATCGGTCACTTTAAATATATTTTGGTTCACTTACTGTTCATAATAGCACATTTGCAGGTCACTTCTTGGCATTGGGGAACTTTTGGGTCACCTGTTCATCTTGGGTCATTTCACGTTGATTTGGGGAGTTTCTGCGCCCCTTCCTGTTGATTTTGGTTGATTTCCGTGTTTTGGATCATTTTCCTTTTGATCTGGGGATATTTCTGGGTGCCCAAGTGATGATTCTCTCTAGAAATAAACTCCAATAACACTAACGTTGATTTGTTTTAAGTCTCACTTATTAAATGAGTGCCTTTAGAAATGTATAAAATGTTCTGACAGTCAAATTGTCACGTAGGGACGCGTCAAAGGTTCTCAAGGTCGAAGACCGCCGTCCAGAGCGGCCAGGCTGGCGTCTCAAAGATCGGCGGAGCAACAAGACGACGTCGTACCGGTCAAAACGCAGAAGCCGGCTTCAACTCCACTCTCGCCTTCTCTACCAACGCTGCCTGTTACTAACAACACCATTAAAGTTAGCAACAAAGCGAGAGCGTCGACCTCCTTTGAGGATGACATTTTTGCCTCCGAGAGCATTTTCGGATCGGTTGCCAAGGCCGAACGTCCTTCCGTGGCGGTCACCAAGAAAGACATGAACAACCTCCCGTCCATTTTCGACCACGATAGCGACGACCTCTTTCGAACGGTGAAACCCAAGACCGCTAAGGCGTTGCCATTTTTGGAAGACGACGACATCTTTGCAGAGAAAAGCAGCTCGGCGTCCATAAGTAGCAAAGATGTCAAGAACAGCAGCTTTCCCAAGACTGATATTTTTGAGGTGACAACTTCAATTTCAACCAAAAATACTCTCTGATGCTAATTCATTCTGAATTTGTATGTTGGCAGGACAACAATATCATCTCACCAAAAGCCTCTAAAAAGGACAAAAAAGACAAACCCGTCGACGTCAGTCTGTTCGACGACAACGTCGACATCTTTGCAGATTTGTCGGATTCTTTCACACCAAAACAGAAAACCAAGACAAAAGCGGCCACAGTGTCCATTTTTGACGACGACATGGGTAAGCTATTTGAAATGTCTCAATCCATTTAGATTGGGCGGAGCTGAAAACTATCTGTCCAAATGGATTGGATGCCTATCGCGGTCTTTTCATTTGATTGTTTTCCCCTCCTCTTTCAGATGACATTTTTGCACCAAGCACAGTCAAGACGACGACAAAATCCACCTCAAAAACAAAAAGGAAGCCTCCCACGGTAGAGCCCGGCACAACAGTGGACTCTACTAACATTTTTGATGATCCGCTCAACGTTTTCGGTAGCAATTAAAGTCCATTTCAACAATGGTGAATCCATTATCTATAGTTATTTTCAATCGGACACACTGTCAAGAGTATTTATTAATATCCACGTGATTTCTAAATTCCTTCTTTGCATCGCACCCTCTATTATGTAACTTTAAATACTGTTAATGAGAGTTCTATGTGATAGCAGCACTTTATGAGCATAACGTCGTGCTTAGCCTTCAGCGCCTGGCGAAATTTACGAGATTGTTTTTGGCTATGCCATGTTGAGATTTCCTGTCTACAGGTGCCATGTTATGTTGATAGTTTTTTCTCCCTGTTGTCTTAAGCTTTTTGACCAGGTTTTTAGCAAGATATTCATCCATTTCTTAACTTTTGTTGTGATGAAAACAAATGACATTTTTTATGAATTACTAAATGAAACATTTTATACAGTCTGAAATGTGAGTGATTTTTTTTTTGGGGGGGGGGGGGGTGGTGAGAATTCTATAAAGGTTGAAAAAATTGGTTAACTATTTGGAACTTTTCTTTGCGAGTACATACTGAGAAGTTGGTGGTTTATTTAGAATAAAATGTGCAAAGATGCAAGCACTCAGATAGCAGACCTCCCCCTAAGTATCAATTCAAAGCGTAGCTATTTTGTTTACCTTATGCTGCCGAACGGTCATGTGCATTCATGAGCCAAAATGCCATCACTTCCTCTTATTATATCACCTACCTTAGTTGCAGATATGAGTTAAAAAGGCTCAAGAGAAAATTTTTCTGAGCTGACCTTTGATGTCATGATCCCAAAATGTAATCACTTTTATTTCAAATTACAAACATCCTGCAAGTTTGATCATTCCTTTATTCGTGCTTGACTTCAACACATACATACCAATTCAATTTGGGCCTTTGACCTTTAAACTCAAAATTCACACTGTGAATTTGATCATAATCCATGGAAAGGAATACATAACCTCCACCTTCTGCAGCTTTCGTCTACTGGTGGAGAATATATTGACTACACTTTTTATTTAAAAAACCCTGCTTTTGTCCTGTGTTTTTGTCTTAACTCATTCACTACCAAAGACATAAAATTAAGTTCATGATGTTCAACTTCTCTAAACTTAAAGAATGACAAAGAGAAGAAACAAATTTTATCATAAATAATCATCATCGTTTTAAATCATAAATCTTTCATCGTAAATAATCATCTTGTAAATTCTGTGTTCATATTCTGTGGCGCTTGATAGACGGGGATCTGGATGAGTTAACAAATGAGGAATGAGTTCAATTCTAACAGCCGAGCTGTGTGGTCAAAAACTTCCAAAAAAAACTTCATCTTACATTCTCCTGTCCTGTCCCCATCCAAAATGCAAAAATTCACCTTTCGGTCTACCCTGCGCTGTCCAGTCTCGTCCTTTGTTTTGCTGTCCTGTATTTTCTAACACTTAATATCCAAAGCTAGCTAGTCTCCTGTCACCTGCTTTTCGGTCTGTCCTGTCTTTACTATCTCTCAACACTTGTTTAACTTGGACAGCCTTTATTGTCCTGACCCATCTTGTCTTACTTGATCGGTCTTGCCTTTTCTTGGGTTTCCGATTTGCCAAGTCTTACCTGGATGTAGCGGATCCAAAGGTCATCCGTTTGTCTGTCCGCTAAGCCACAGAAGACATGGTGGGGGTCAGTGTTAACTGGCTACATCAAAGTCGTCGAGCAGTCAGTCCCCCTCCCAAAGGCAGTTGCATTCCCGGATCGGGTCTCGGCGACGCATGGCGGTCACCACCTTGATACGATTGTCCGACAGCCGCACCAGCTGATCGATGAGCTCCTGGACGGCGGGGCTGGGCCACAGGTGCCCAGTCATGTAGTCTCGCAGGATGAAGGAACGCTCCACCACGAGCTCCAGACGCTCCAAGTGGAGAAGACGCTGCAGGTTCAGGAGGTCCTTCTCGGGCTCACGGCGGAAGAAGCGTATGCGCAGAGTCTTCAAATACGGGAACAACATGGGGATGCGTCGGCAAAGGCTTCCGCTGGAGCGGTTCTGCTCGATATCCAGGTGCTCCAGGGCCACAACTTTGGGCGCGATAGCATCCAACTCCTTCAGCGTGATAGCCACGCGCAACGTCAGCCGCGTCACACCTGCCGGGATGGTGTCGGTGTAAAGCGACAGCGAGTTCTCGCCCACAATTCCGAGGGTCTCCAGGTGCTCGAGGGGGTCGAGCCAGGACGCCAGGCGGCAGTCGCGGCCGTCACGGATGTAGCTGTAGCGCACCGTCAGGGAGCGCAGGGATGTTAAACTCCTCAGCGCGTTGTAAGGCAAGATAGTCTCGGGGTAGTCCACCAGCTCCAGGCTG
This sequence comes from Corythoichthys intestinalis, assembly GCF_030265065.1. NCBI lineage: Eukaryota > Metazoa > Chordata > Actinopteri > Syngnathiformes > Syngnathidae > Corythoichthys > Corythoichthys intestinalis. The sequence continues at coordinate 24,072,401 of NC_080404.1, read as the reverse complement.
CTCAGGGCCGGACCCCCGTACGGTAAATCTGGACGCCGTGAGTCGACGGGGCTCAGGTAGTCGTCCGGCAGGGGCTCCTGGGGCTCGCCCCTCATGCCCCACGACAGATGAGCGAGCTTGGGCAGGCCGATCATCATTTGGTGGAAGTCGTCCCGGGGCACCGGCCGCACCCGGTCCAAACCGCAGCCATCCCCTTGCTGGTGGAAGAGCAGGTAGCGCAGATTGCGCAGACCGGCCAAGGCGCGGACAAAGTCAGCGGCGGACGGCATGCTGATGTTGCACACGCTCAGGTGGGTGAGCCGGGTGCTTAAGTGGAGGCAGAGGGCCGGGCTCAGCATGGGCCCCGACCACACGGCGTCCCGCACGGCCAGCTCGCGCAAGTCGGCAAAGTGAAGCAGGTGCTCCAAGTACTTTTGGTCGTATACACGGCCGCCGTTGACAAAGGCCACGGCGCTCAGCATCGGCAAGAACTTTACCAGGCGCCGCCACTCTTTGCGCCGCAGGTGACGAACGGCCACGCGGGTGAGTTTGCGTCGTTGCAGCGTTTCCCAGAAGCCGTATGTGTAGCGGCGCAGGTCGGAGAGCACCACCGCCTGGCCCCGCCACAAGTACGAGTGGTCGGCTAGCAGACGCAGGGCTCTGCACGAGCAGCGCACCGCCTGCATGTCGGCGGGGCCCAGAAAGCTCAGCACAGACACCCATAGCTCCGGTGGCAGCGGCGGGATCTCCGACATTACAAGCCTATAGCTAAGAGGCTCGACTTTTTTTTTTTTTTTTTTTTTTTTTTTTACCTCTGCATTATGACTTTTGTCCTCCGACTTTCCCTCTTCCCTGGAGTTTGGCCGGTTTGGGGGATTAGGACCTTGATCCTCGAAGCCTCTGTATCACAACTGTGAAGCAGACGTGCTAACCTCTAATCGTGCCGCCTATATAGAATATAATCTACAAGCAACACAGTGGATGAAAGACCAAAATGGTGTATTTAAAAATTGAAAAATAAATAAATAATAAAAATAAAAATAAGCCCGTCCAACACATTTGGTTACATCGATGTGTAATTCTAGAGCAAGCCCCGCCCCGTTTCCGCTCGTTCTGGTTTTAAACCAGCGAAGCTCAAACCCCGCCTCCTTGCAACCTTTCCCGACAACAATTGGCTCCAGCGTTGTGTCCATCAAAATCCGCCACCGGCGTTCTTCCAAAATATCTACACGACGAACGTCCTACAAATGCCCAGTGCGCTTGCGCACGCATGCGCACATCAGAGCGAGTACTTTTTTATTTTATTTTTTTTAAACTTTCCATTGCCTCAAAATACTTTTGGCGTGTTTTCCTCTAATAGCTTTTTAGTATTGTGATTTCTTGTAGTAGCTTTAAAGCAGAGTGTTTATCTGCTCACCACATGCGTACGGTAGTACTTCGGGTGTCAAATTTGGCAATGGTAGACGTTTCGCCGGTATGGATATTTTGGCAGAACACCGGCACAGCGTTGCCAGATTGAAAAAAATGCTCTGGGCGGCTTGATCAAGTTAGGGCTACTTTTGACAAAAGTGAGCGGTTTTGGAAGGAACCGTTTTGATTAAATCGGTATGACTTGACCTTCAAGTTCAGCTACATAGTATCTGCTTTGCTGTAATTCTATCCGGCATTTAACACAATGTGTCATTTCTCATATAGAGGTACAATTCAACAAAACAATTGTACTGTAAAAATGGCAGAACATTAAAATGCACTGTCATTGACAAAAAAACGAAAAGTTTAAATAATTCTAAAAATGACTTTAAAACGGGTTGGATCCGCTGTCATTAAAAAAAATAAATAATAATGAATATTTTTATATTGAATTTTCTGTATGAATATTTAAAAAAATGTTTTTTTTCCCAAAATGGATCCTTCAGTTCATTAATTCATTTACCCATCTTCTCCTGCTTATTATTATTATTTGCCCAACGCAAAATACGTGCCAGCAACACTGATACTACAACTGGATATCAAATAAGGGAGGCAAAATATTATAAGCAGGCCGGCATTTGCACCTGGGCCACAGGTTTGAGACCCCTGTAACTATATGAATGTAATAACATTTAAGAAGAAAAAAAAACATAATTCGTACATTAAATGGTTTATTATTGTTCACTGGGGTGAAAACAATACAAGAGTTTAAATTTTTTGAAAAACAACTACAAGGGCTGTCAAAATTATCGCGTTACCGGGGCAGTAATTAATTTTTTAAATTAATCACGTTAAAATATTTGACGCAATTAAAGCACATGCCCCGCTCAAACAGAGTAAAATGACAGCACAGTGTCATGTCCACTTGTTACTTGTGTTTTTTGGTGTTTTGTCACCCTCTGCTGGCGCTTGGGTGCGACTGATTTTATGGGTTTCAGCACCTGAGCATTGTGTAATTATTGACATCAACAATGGCGAGCTACTAGTTTATTTTTTGATTGAAAATTTTACAAATTTTATTAAAACGAAAACAATAAGAGGGGTTTTAATATAAAATTTCTATAACTTGGACTAAAATTTATCTTTTAAGAACTACAAATCTTTCTATCCATGGATAGAATGTTAATGCCATAATCCATAATGTTAATGCCATCTTGTTGATTTATTGTTATTATTAACAAATACAGTACTTATGTACAGTATGTTAAATGTATATATCAGTCTTGTGTGTTATCTTTCCATTTCAACGATAATTTACAGAAAAATATGGCATATTTTATAGATGGTTTAAATTGCGATTAATTACGATTAATTAATTTTTTAAGCTGTGATTAACGCGATTAAAAATTTTAATCGTTTGACAGCCCTAACAACTACATCTCCTGCGATTTTTTTTTTTTCTGTCTTAAAAATATATCAATTAATAAAACACTGAAACGATAGCAGATTCATCTTTGATTATTAGATATATATACGTATGTCAAAAAAGGTTTTATTTTGTTAATAACATGGTCACCACCTGACACTTTGCTGGCTACCAGGTCATGTTGAATAAGGCGTTATTGGAACAGAAAAGTTAACTGTTGACGGATTAGGCGTTAACGTGGCGCAAAAATGAATTCATGATTTTCTTCTTGACCAAAACAGCAACATTTTCTAAAATTTAATTTGAGGTCAAAAATTAAGATGATTATGATAGTTTAGTATAGTGCCCAGCGAAGAAAATTTAGCTGCAGATTTACACCTTGGAGAACTTCAAATAATTTTGCATGGTAGCCATATTATTGTTTGCTGTTGCTGTTGAGCTGCCGCCATGCAGAGCGCTGTTGGATTTCGTGTGCAATTTATTTGAGTGTTGTGAAAAGTGGGTGTTAAATCGAGGTTTATTGGAACTTTTTGTTTTCAAATGTGTTTGTTTGCCATTGTGCCGTCTCGCTGCGTGGATTTGAATTTTAACGCATGGGCGCTTTTATTTCCGATACAAAAACTCCAACACATACTGTAAGTGAAATAGAATGCTATTTTTGTAGTAGCCGAGTAGTAGTACGTCAACTATCTAATAGGAGTGGGAACCTCTTGGTACCTCACGATCAGGGCCGGCCCAGGCCATTTGGGGGCCCTAAGCAAAATAATGCAAAGGGGCCCGTATCTTTGGCCCACCATTTCGTCACAGTATACTGTGAAACCCATACATGCAATCCAACCCATACGTCCATATTTTGGATATTAATCAGATTTTGTTGCACTGTATACTTAAAACTTCTCACCCCAAATGATTGTCAGTACTTACAGTAGATAGTGCCAATCCTTTTTCTAAAAGAGGAAAGAAAGAAGTTAAGGAAGAACTTTTATTTTTTTTAAGCTTGTAATCAAGTATCAAAACTCACAAAAGTCAAATAAAGCAAACTGTAGTAAAAAAAATAAAATAATGGCAGATTGGGGGTCCCCAAGTGGTCAGGGGCCCTAAGCAGCTGCATAGTCTGCGTATAGGCTGGGCCGGCCCTGCTCACGATATGATACGATTTGCGATACATAGCTCACGATAACGATGATCTGACGATATAGCGATACAACGATTTTCGATAGATTGGTCAGGAAATCCTTCTAGGATATTCTACAAAAAACTAATAAACAGAAAAACAAGCTTCTGCTGTGAATTGGAATGAGATTATCACTAGTAGACGTCCAATCCATTTGAGCCGGGAGCGGATGAACGAATCTTTTTCACTGCCATCCCTCCCACTTCAAATGGATTGAACGTCTATGGCCGGTAGTGGCAGCCAATGCCAGGCAATGAGGTAATTTTGGGCCATTTAAGGTCCTTTACCTGTTAATTTTCAATTACTTCCTGTTGATTTTGGGGTATTTTATGGGTCACTTGCTGTTTATTTTGCGGTACAAAACAGAAAGTGACCCGGTAATCACCCAAATGAATAGGCAGTGACTCAAAATCAACAGGAAATGACCTGTAAATGCCCTAAAATGAAAAGCAAGTGACCTGTAAATGCCCTGAAAATCGGACCGAATGACTGTGAATGCTCTGGTTTTGAATGAACGAACGTTCCCAGTCTAAAAGGATTGGGCGTCGAGCACTGTCAATGGCAGCCTTTTAAAAAAAATTTTTTTTTAAATTGACACCTTTTTAAAAGGATATCTCGATTCTTGACGGGAGCATATCGATAACCTTTTGGGATACAAAGTATCACGATGTATCGCCATTTCGATATTTTGTTGGGAATAACGCCGTTAAAAATAACGGGGTAATCTAACAAATTATTTTTTTCCGCTGTTACAACGCCGTTACCGTTACTGACGGTCAAAAGCACTGGGTTACTTACTCTGAATAAATTGAAGAAACTACCAGCCGTAGCGAGTCTACTGTACTCTGCTCTGTTTATTTGTCATCCAAGACTTGGAGTGCGTTCAGGTTCGAGAATAGCGCACGTGTTTTGTGCTTTTTCTTAGCAAAGATATACCACACAGGACGTGCTGGCACTCTGTTTCTTTAATAGCACATATCACTTCAATTATTTACACAAACGTACGTCTCTCGGCAGGCCGTGTCTCTAACTCACTCCCGCATCATGTGAGCAAAACAATATTGGCAATATTGCACTTTAGGGTGCCTCGGATAATTCTGTATCAGAATATTACAGCACGTACTTCTTATGACTCCAGGCTGTTTGTCCCTGCTCATTCAATTAGACAATGCTTTCCAAAGCTTGCTAACGTTTCTGTTTTTGCTACACCTGAATGCTAGCCTCGTTCCCATCCCCCACTGTCAGCAAGCAAGAATGCTGCTTCCATCTTGAGGACGGCAGACGCTTTCAGGGTGACGGGAGGAGTAGGGGGACGAGGCTACCTGAATGCACCACCTGGATAGATGCAATGGAAGTGATTGTGATTGGCTGAGGGTTAGAGTCATGTGTCATGGTAAGCGAATCAGAGCCGGTGTTTTCACACACAAATTGGAACAGCGCGTGCGGCAAACACACACACGCAAAACAGATGCAGAGGGATATGATGGCAGAGCATTCAGAGGAAAATCTGTCCTTTACGAGGTGGAGATATAAACACTATTTGAAGTCAAAATACTTGAAGTACAGTAGGCTATGTCTACTTGACCAGTTGTCTCAGGTTGTGAGAGTTAGATTTAATTGATTAAACTCACTTTATATTGTTATTTTATTATATTGTTTACTGTTTATTTTTGTTGCACTTCAAGTGTAGGATAAATCTGTTGCTGGTGAGTTGCAATAAATATTAGAAGGTTCTATAACACAACTACCTGTCTGTTCTTCTCTATTCAACTGACTCGAATACTGCTCAGAAAATTTCAAATTCTTTGACATACAATTTCTTTTTAAAGTAAAAGAAATAATTACTTTCCCTGGTAACTAGTTACTTTTACTATAGCGTATTTCAGTTACTAACTCAGTTACTTTTTGGAAGAAGTAGTGAGTAACTATAACTAATTACTTTTTTAAAGTAATGTGCCCAACACTGTTTGTCGCACCCCTACTATCCAGCATGCGTGTGTAATGCATGCATTGTATGGAGAAAAAGCGCGAGCATGACAAATTTGGACGGAAGCTGCCTTTTTGGGATGGGAAAAACAAAATAAGATCCTCTGCACCCCCTGCTGTGAGTGAATTCCAGGGCCCCTGCATTTGGCTGGTTTTTACGTTGTGACTGGACTGGGTCTGGGGACTGTCTTTCCCATCTGGAGTCCTGGCCCGGCCCCGCCGTTGCTGTCCGTCCGTCCGCCCTCCCGCCCCTCCCCGTTCCCGGCGTGAGTGACAGCTACGACGGCGACCTCCCGCAGACGCGCCTCGGGTTCGTTCTCGTTTGTGGCGTTGGACGTGATGCAATGCTCTGTTTTGGCCAACGTAACGCCCCCCACCACAGCGACACCGGCACGCGGGCAGAGAGGACGGAGCCCACGGGTGTAGCAAAGCATAGCCGAGCCTAGCTTAGCCCGCTGGACGTACTTGTGGAGCGGAAGCCATTGTTTGAGTTGTCAGCTAACATGGCAAGACAGCAACGCCGGTTAGAAGGGTAAGTCTCTCTTCGACATCACTTGGACTGTTTTGCTTTTGTTTTTTTAAAGCAGACTGTTTAAATACCGTGAGACCCCCTCTTATGGGACTGCATTTAGATGCTTGCTCGCTAGCCATCCCTCACGGTTGCATTGGGTGTTGTTTTACTCCAATATTTGACTTTTGCTACCTTTTCGTGTCGGTTTGGTGTATATTTCCTCAAATGGGGTTCTACAGTAACTTTGTAAAGGTGTAATATCCGAGCATCCCACAGAAAAAGCAGAATCCACACCCTTTTTTCCCGATTGTGTACTGCTCTTTTAAACCCCTGTAATCCGCTATTGTACACCTGGTGGCCACAAAATTAACCCTTGACGCCAAGATAATAAAACAAATTTAAGACCCTTTCAAGCAGATGCTAAATAAAGTTGAGAAAGTTAAAGTAAATAATAAATAAATATAGATGATAGCATTCATATAATGTTATGTATGATGTAAATTAGTGACAACAAGTTTAAAAAACATTAAGGCTGCTTTAATCTGGTATGGTAGGCATGAGCTACAGGTGCATGATGACACAAAGGTAACAAAGCAGTCACAGGCCAAACTTTGATGAACTTTAACCCTTGATAGGGCACTCATGAACTTTTTTTTTTGTTCTTCTTTAAACAGTGGCGGTCATCCCACACGATGAGTGCCGGCCGCCCGCCCGCAAGAGCTGCCACTTTCTCCCTCCCCGCTTTGGATTTCTTAAAAGTAGCCCCCCGGAGAGATGACGGACAGGAATGAGCCCCCCTTCTTCAACGACAACCACATGGAGGAGTTCCACGAGACTCTTCTGATGTATGACCCCATCGAGCTGTTCATCGAGACACTGACGGGGACCTGTTTCGAGCTGCGCGTCTTGCCTTTTGAGGCGATCATCTCCGTCAAGGCCAAGATACAAGGGCTCGAGGGTAGGCAAGGCATTATTTTGATACCCGCCGACTAATCACGGAGCATTTTTGCCACCGGTTGACACATCGAGCGAAAATGCATCGGATAGAGAACAAAAAAATGCATTGAGTAAAGTTAGACGCTAAATATGACACAACTGTTACTCCTGATTTTTTCCAAAGCAAAAGCAGATGCTTGCAAATATTGAATCTTGATGCATTGTGAAGATAATCAGAGTATAGTTTTTTTCCTTTTCAAAAAAGTGAAAAAAAAAGTTATTTTTCTTTTCCTTCTGCATGTCAAATATCCCTTTTAAAAAAATAAAATAGAGAATAAATACAGAATATTTGCATTTTTTCCGGTTTGTATTAAAGGGTACGACAACACCTGGGGAAATGCTAATATTCCATCATTTATCCATCAACGCATGCCTTTTGAATTCATATCATGCCACTTCGTGTAATTACACACATCGCAACACCAAGAAAATGATAGAAATTAGGTCGATTGTCAAGCTAAAACGACCCGCCCCCGAGATGCCGGAAATCTAGCATTTTGTGTGCGTGACGTCACTATAGGGAAACAACCGGCTCAGTGCTTAGTACTGAATGGCGGCGATGATGGCGGACAATTTTGTTTCTATTTGCAGCGACGAATCCGACGTAACGAACATTCTTCTAATGGTGACGAGGAGAGTTATGAACCTTTCTTTGGTGTTTTGGGTTATCAATTTGAGCCCAAACGAAAGCCAATGCAGCCTAATGAAAGGATCATTGAGGGGAGCAATCACACTGATGAAACACCGGCGGCAACAGAATCACCGAATGGTTTGTTTTGCATTTCTTTTTGTGAAGCTGATACACCGTGACCGCAAAATAAAGTAATGTATAGAATAATTATCATTTAATGTGCTACCATCGGTTTTCTCTCTGCCAACCGACACAAATATGAATGGGATTAGAGGATTAAGTCTATATATTTTACGAGCGATAATTTATACATGTGTCCAGTCCTATATCCAATGCGTGATATGCTTTTTATTATAAAAGAGTACTCACTCTGGCCATTTCCCTCCTTTGCTTTGCCTGGGGTGGTGAGGTGGTCTCATCAGTCCATCGTCCTCTTTCTTGTTATCTCGGGACATTTAGGTGGCTTCGCGTGTAGGTGGGCACCGCATCTGCTTTCAGCAGCAATTTCTAAGCAAAACCTGATTTCATTTGCCCATAGTTCGTATAGCTTTCAGGTGTAAAATGCGCACCACACAAAACCGTGCCGGAAGCCGGGTCTGCAAAATTAGACCTCTTAGCACTGACGAACTTTACTCATTGTCTGCGTAGTCCAGCTCTTTTTCTCGCGTTCGGGCACTCATGGGTACTACATTGCGACAAATGGCTCTTTGTAAACCACATAGCATGACAGGTTTGAACCATTTTAGCGATTTTTTGATAAAACACAAACGCAACTCTCTCGTCGATAAACAACGATGGCACCTGCCTCGACCTTTTGTTTCCTTGTTATGACGTCTCCGCCCCATTCGGCTGTTTCCGGAACACTTTCGGAAATGTTTGTCATTTTCGATTTATTTTCGATAATTGCTCATTAATGTGATTGATTTTTTTGTTAACTTTATCATTATTTGTTATCTTGGCACATAACGGTTCTAATGATGTCTCACACCCCCTTTGCGTTTTCATACCCTTTAAAAATGATTTTGACATTTTCTTTTAAATTATTTTATGTGAATGGGAGATAAACAGTAGGACATTTGTGTCTCCGTTTTGCAGTAGCATTAATCAGTCAAAAGAGGGCAGTCATAAATCAGCTTTTAGTGGCGTGTACTATGGGACCCTTATAAACCCTTATTGATTTCTCTCATAGCCTCTATTTTACGTGTGCGTGTCTTGTCAAGGCATCCCAGTTTCCCAACAACACCTCATCTGGAACAACCTGGAGCTGGAAGATGAACAATGTCTACACGATTACGGGTAAATGCTCCTTGCTGCCGTTAAATATCATATCGCTGTCCAAAGAATTGACAAAAACTTGGTGGTTACACACCTAGTTTTGTAGTCAACGCGTATATTTTTTATAGCATTGAGGAGGGCTGCACTTTGAAGCTGGTCTTGGCTATGAGGGGAGGTCCAGTCAACAACGGACGAGGTAAGAAAAAAAATACAACTGTGGTACCTCGACATACGAACGCTTCCGTATACGATATAGTCCAATTATGAAGGTTTTTTGCAGGCTTCGTTTTACGGAAAAATAGTCAAAACACGATAGAGACTATGTAGTGAAAAAGATACGTGTGTACTTTCTGCTTTTATAAGTCACGCCATAACATCCTGTTGCCCTATTGGTCAGAATCTTTCCCGCCGTGCTTCAGTAACGCAATTCTACTCTCCTATCGGCCTGTTGTTGATGATGATTCAATTAAGCCGTCGCAGTATGTTTACGTGCACACACAGAGGTGACTGTTGCTGTTGCTCTCGTTTTCACCAAAAGAGCACAAGTCCACTTGCATTTTTGTCTTGCGGTGAATTTTTAAAACCACACACTGTTCGCTACATGAGTATCACATTAAGAGCACAAGTCTGCTGGCGTTTTTGTCTCACGAACAGTGAGCTCGGAACCATTCTGGAGCAGAAGGAAGCCATCAAAGCAGTAACACCTTGGAAAAGTGTGACTCTCTTTTCATGTAAGAGGAGCCAGTTTCATGATGAAATGGATAGACTTCTTAAGGAATAGGAAATGGCTGGAGACACAATCACCGGGACGGTAGTTTGCCACAAAGCCAGCGCCCTTTCCATCTTGTGAAAGAAGATGACGCCGGCTTACTCCAAAAGTATGCCATTTTTTTTCTTTGCATCATATTCCATGATCTACTTGAAGTAGAGCTTGGAACCAATTACATGCAAAACACATCTCAAGATTCTTAAAACAATCATGATACGAAAGCAACTCTGGGTTTGGTATGTCGAGGTACCACTGTACTTGAAAGCTACAAGATGGTGCTTATGGACTGTTGATCGCAAACCCTCATGAAACTCTTTCCAGTAACAACGGAGGATCCCATGAAAGAAGTGGTGGACTCAATAGAGGGCACCAAGGAAGACGCCTGGGAGAAAAACTTGGCCAACAAGCCGCTCACGTTCGTAGTCTACCGCGAAGGCGATCAGATCAACTTCTTCCGGGTGGTGGACAGGGGAGACACTACCCTTCCCCCTATGTCAGAATCGCTCAGGTCTGAATTCAAATCAGGTCCGCTGTACCCGTTTAGACACTGCACGCATCTCCTCTTCTTCCAGCGCCGGCTCGGTGTGCAACATGTGCACCAAAGAGGACAGCGGCGAGCTCGGCGCAGCCACGCACAGCCAAGAAAATACCATCACGATGAGCAAAATGAGGGCACTCAAAGCTAAGATGGAAGACATGAACATCAACAAGAAGGTAGCCTTGTAGGAAAATCCGTCGTTATTTATTGGCCATCAATGGGTGCCATAGACGTCCAATCCATTTGAAGCGAGAGGGCAACCCTCCCACTTGAAACGGATTGAACGTCTACTAGCGACAAACTCGGTAAATTTCACAACAGAAGGATGAAAACGGCCACGTGATTGGACGCATTGCAATTGCAGCCAACGAGTATCATGAACAAGTCAATTTTACCGCATACTTAAAAATAATGAACATATTTTGTGTGCTTTACTATATGTATGAATTCTAATTGTGCTTAACTCATAGAATGTGTTGTGGTAGTTAGTAAAAGACAAATAGATATTCACAGCACCCATTGGCGGGAATAGACGTCCATTTCAACCGGCAGGGGCTGTAAGCGAGCTGATGATGGATTGGATGTTTACAGCCGTCAATGACAGCCAAAGAGTTGATAAATGACTTTTGTTGGCTTATGTGGGCTATTGTAGTCAAATGACTAAAACACAGGACAGATAATGACCTTAAATGTGTAATTAGTAAGACTATACGGCCTGTTGGCTACACTAATATACCTCTTGTTCGGATACGGACTATACGGCCTGTTGGCTACACTAACATACCTCTTGTCCGGATACGTTCTTGCACGGAGAATTTCAGTGTGGCATGACGGTATGATGTAAACAATGGAGGCGGACAATCAATACGTGACATTTCTGCTCCTCTATTCCACAGTCATTGTTTACAGTTGATCATTTAGAGTGTAGAGTAGGTGTCTCTCATGTCATTTCTGGCTCTTTTGACGAGTGCATGTGCGCCAACCTGTAATTTTAAATGTGGTAGGTGCCGACTCGCTCGACTTGAACGAGCTGTGATGAGCTGAAAATGCATTCACACATTTTTCTTGAACCTTCGAATATACGTCGCAATAATATGCTTCAATATAGTGCCCATTTGTGGTCCTCCCATCACGAATTTACAGAGCTCGTGTCCCACGTTAAGTCTCCGATCAGCCAGCAGCGGGGCTGGCCCCTCCTAACTCAATGCCAACCGAACTGGAGTATATAAAAATGCGTAGGGGAAAATTAAACCCCAAAAAGTGAACTGCGTGGTACCCCCAGTCAAAGAGGTGCTAGATCAGTTTAATTTTAATGTTATTTTCGCCTGTTAAAAGTGTCGCCACTTCCAGGAGCCCCAGTTATGCACAAGCATTCCCGGTTGTGGTTTCCACCTCCAGGAAATATACACAGCGCCACACCATATGTTTCTATTTGTTATTTGACGACTGGCGAGTGCATAACTGAGCATCGATTGTAACATCCCAAGTAAAGATACACGATAATATTGGTCACCGATAATTATTGGCCGATAATGGCAATTATGACGTCACACAGATAATCCAGATATAAAAAAATTCAACCGATAATGCAATCCGATAATTATATACTTGATTTAGCCTCCAAATGTGCACAACCGAAGAATTCAGCACGACGCCACCTCAACCCCTCCCCTCTCTGAAGCCCCTGAGGGAGGAGGGGTTGAGGAGGCGGAGTTACACGACAAGAAATAGTTGAATATTATGGCGGCTGTTACTAAAAAAACGACGCTCTCGCCATCTGCGAAACATGTACCGCAGAAGTTCCACGAGGCCGAAAGAAAGCGTCCTCATTCAAAACCACTAACCCAGCATCCATTTAAAACTGCATCACAAAGATTTTTGGAACGAATACGAGGCTGCTGCTAGCGGGAATGCTAAAGCTATTGTAAACACTAAGTTAAACTACGGGGCTTGTGACGATACAGAGTCGGGTTGTTTGGGAAAGCAGCCCAAGGCGGGTGGTAAACTCGCATCTAAGGCTAAATACCGGCACGACTGGGGACCGATAGTCGGCAAGTAGCTGTCTTCCGACAGAGCCCGCCACTTTGGCCGGTCCGGCAAGCCGCTGCGGGGCGGGCAGAGCCCAGTTCCCCGGCTTCAGGACCTCCGGCGAACACCCTGGTTTCTCAAGCGTTCCCTCACGGCGTGCGAGCAGAGCCAGGCCCCAAATACGCCGCGGCGAACCGGCCGGTGTTGTGCCGAAAAATAGCCGCCCCGCGTGAAATGTCCCCCGTGACGGGAACGCTTGTTTATAACGCATTATTTGAGCGTTTATTTTATTTATTTGTTTATTTATTTTATTATTGAGCGCCCACACGTCACTTGTACAAACAGCTTTTTCTTACCAATCGATGGACATGGAAACGATTTTCTTGTGCCGTGAATATTTATTATTTTACTCTGCTTGAACTAATAAATGTCATACCAGTGTGATTGTCATTGGGATATGGTCGTGAAAACCTGTAGACTAATACATTTCTGTTCAAAGATGTTTATGTGGCCCATTCCACGATTTGTTATTAAATACAGTACTAGTATTTTGTTTAATTTATTAATTTAAAACTGATTTTACAGTCGTAAATCCATGACTTTAATGCGTCCATGAAAACATTTGATGTTTTCACCTCAATAAAGCGTTATAAATAAGTTTTCCCGTCAGGGGGGACATTTCACGCGGGGCGGCTATTTTTCGGCACAACACCGGTGCGGGCGGATTATCCGGTACGAACGTAGCCGCCGCCGAGACGAGACACGTTTTTTTTTTTACCGAAATGACCCGAGAGCCAAAGCTCTGGATAAAAAAATAATGCAGTTTATACGACCACCATTCTTCATGAAAAACATGCCAATTACATTTTCACCACGTACATTTGGAAAAGTGATGTCCAGTAAGCAAGCTTATAATGATGGCACAGTGGTTAGATGATAATTTAAACATGGAGAAAATGAAGTCAGCCAGTCAATAATGCATTCAGTATGTAACGTGACGAGCGGTCAGATGACTTTGTAACGCAATGGGTACATGACATCTCGCTCTTTTGAGTTAATCATTTTCACAGTGTGCAACGAAGCATATAACATTAGCAATCACTTTTCAAATTAATTTAACTTATTTGTCTGCTTAATTACAGTCACAGTAGATAATCAAAACTTATTGGCACTTATTAACACTTATCAATTTAAATATGCACATTCCTGTTGTAATGAAATAACAATAATATTCTGTAGCCACAAATATTATTCAAAATCTTTTCTTCTTCCAAGTTTTTTTTTTTAGGATGAAGTATAATAATGTATTGCTTAAAATAAGGCTGTTAAGATTATTTTCAGCTAGCTATTTTTCTTCCAGGAAATCTGAGAGAAATACACTTCAAGCGCTGGCAGATAATTTCACTTATTTCCAATAGATTTACACTTAAAACTGACCAGTTTTAAGGAGGTGTGTTTTGCAGTGTATTAATGTTATATATGTTAGGTAATGTTATATATGTTAGGAATGGCTTACTTTTTAAAGGCATTTTTGTGCAACTTAGGTACAGTGCCTTGCAAAAGTATTCGGCCCCCTTGAACCTTGCAACCTTTCGCCACATTTCAGGCTTCAAACATGAAGATATAAAATTTTAATTTTTTGTCAAGAATCAACAACAAGTGGGACACAATCGTGAAGTGGAACAAAATTTATTGGATAATTTAAACTTTTTTAACAAATAAAAAACTGAAAAGTGGGGCGTGCAATATTATTCGGCCCCCTTGCGTTAATACTTTGTAGTGCCACCTTTTGCTCCAATTACAGCTGCAAGTCGCTTGGGGTATGTTTCTATCAGTTTTGCACATCGAGAGACTGACATTCTTGCCCATTCTTCCTTGCAAAACAGCTCGAGCTCAGTGAGGTTGGATGGAGAGTGTTTGTGAACAGCAGTCTTCAGCTCTTTCCACAGATTCTCGATTGGATTCAGGTCTGGACTTTGACTTGGCCATTCTAACACCTGGATACGTTTATTTTTGAACCATTCCATTGTAGATTTGGCTTTATGTTTTGGATCATTGTCCTGTTGGAAGATAAATCTCCGTCCCAGTCTCAGGTCTTGTGCAGATACCAACAGGTTTTCTTCCAGAACGTTCCTGTATTTGGCTGCATCCATCTTCCCGTCAATTTTAACCATCTTCCCTGTCCCTGCTGAAGAAAAGCAGGCCCAAACCATGATGCTGCCACCACCATGTTTGACAGTGGGGATGGTGTGTTCAGGGTGATGAGCTGTGTTGCTTTTACGCCAAACATATCGTTTTGCATTGTGGCCAAAAAGTTCAATTTTGGTTTCATCTGACCAGAGCACCTTCTTCCACATGTTTGGTTTTTCTCCCAGGTGGCTTGTGGCAAACTTTAAACGAGACTTTTTATGGATATCTTTGAGAAATGGCTTTCTTCTTGCCACTCTTCCATAAAGGCCAGATTTGTGCAGTGTACGACTGATTGTTGTCCTATGGACAGACTCTCCCACCTCAGCTGTAGATCTCTGCAGTTCATCCAGAGTGATCATGGGCCTCTTGGCTGCATCTCTGATCAGTTTTCTCCTTGTTTGAGAAGAAAGTTTGGAAGGGCGGCCGGGTCTTGGTAGATTTGAAGTGGTCTGATGCTCCTTCCATTTCAATATAATGGCTTGCACAGTGCTCCTTGAGACGTTTAAAGCTTGGGAAATCTTTTTGTATCCAAATCCGGCTTTAAACTTCTCCTCAACAGTATCTCGGACCTGCCTGGTGTGTTCCTTGGTTTTCATAATGCTCTCTGCACTTTAAACAGAACCCTGAGACTATCACAGAGCAGGTGCATTTATACGGAGACTTGATTACACACATTTGGATTCTATTTATCATCATCGGTCATTTAGGACAACATTGGATCATTCAGAGATCCTCACTGAACTTCTGGAGTGAGTTTGCTGCACTGAAAGTAAAGGGGCCGAATAATATTGCACGCCCCACTTTTCAGTTTTTTATTTGTTAAAAAAGTTTAAATTAGCAATAAATGTTGTTCCACTTCACGATTGTGTCCCACTTGTTGTTGATTCTTGACAAAAAAATTAAATTTCATATCTTTGTATGAAGCCTGAAATGTGGCGAAAGGTTGCAAGATTCAAGGGGGCCGAATACTTTTGCAAGGCACTGTATTTACTCTGTAAGTAATTGTTGCCAAAAGTTTACCATTACACAATGTCAGACAATCTGTCATTATTTAGATGTTGGAATTGACGACTTGTTCATATTTTATGTTGGAAAAAAAGAGCAATAAATTAAAATTTTACATAAATCTTTTAATAGAATTATCGGCTTGACATTATCAGTTATCGGTTGGAATGAGGAGAAAATTATCGGTTATCGGTATCGGTTGAAAAATGTGTTATCGTGCATCACTAATCCCAAGTAACGATGTCAGGCTTTCGTTGTTTTCTAAAGATTTATTTCAATCCCAACTCGGCGGCTGCTTGTAAAATTCAAGCGTGCCTTCCCTTCACTCTCGCTCCCGCGTGAGTTTCCAGATCAGAGGTAAACCGCGCAGACGAGGGCGTAACACATGAGGCTGCTCCTTTCTATGCATGTGGAGTTTTCGCAAATGCAGGCGTACCTTGCAGAAGCGGGGGCCTTAAACGCATCTTAAACATAGTGCGGACAGGTATAAAATAGTTGTCAAAATACCCCAGAGAAAATGATCTGTCCTAGTGTAGACGTAGGCGTAGCCTAATATTGCGGTTTGCAGAGCTACTAACAGTAAAACAGTCATTTGTTTTATTAATAAAACAATTCGCAATTGAAGTAGAACTAGTAATAAAGTGCTACTTTAAAATAGTTGCATTAGTTTCGCTGAAACCTATTGAAGTAGAACATAAAAGAAATAATAAACTCATTAGCTCCTAGTCAAAATGGATTGGACATCTTGCACTGTCAATGGCACTAAAAGATGAGCATTATAGACACGCCTCCCAGTTTAAACAAATTTGACGTCTATACTTGTCAATGGCAGGCAATGAGTTCATAAATGACACAATAATGTTGGTAAAACATCATGAAAACCCCTTCTTTCAAGTGCCTCAGGATATTGTGTTCTATGGCTAAATAGAATTGACTTAGATTTTTCCTCATAAAAAAGAAAGTTTTTTCTACTGTTCCTTAGTTATAAGCAGTTGAACATCATAAACAACAATGTTTACACGTCACTGGTAGTGAATGAGATGGCCACCTAATCTTCAGAAATCTAGCCTGATGTATGGTATGAAAAAGCATGCATGCAGCTATTATATGCCTAATTGTCATCCCGCAGCCAAAGAAGACCACGAGTAAGGCAAAACCGAATCCCCCCTCTGGCCCGCACCCGACGCCTTCTATAACTCGACTCCACCGGGGCTTCCTGCGTTCGCTCCCGCAGATAAAAAACCAGGCTCGCCAATCCGCTGGGCATCTGCCTCCCATCGCGGATCAAGAATTCCCAGTCCCCAGACGGACGCCGTTCCCCTCGCCGCTTCGCTACACACTGGAAGAGGACCCCGGCTCACCCTTCGCCAGCATTCGACCTCCTACCAAGATTTCCCGTTTGGATGTTGGAGGCGGCCGCCAGATGGGGGGCTGCGTGTACCCTAAGCTTCCTCCACTGTGCGCGAGAGGATCGCCCGAAACCGCGTTCGAGCCGGTCGGCGAGGCGGTCCGCTTGAGTTTATTGGAGGAATCCGGCAGACTGGTGGCGCCGTCGCAGTCTCCTGCCTTGTTCGGGAAAATGGCGGACCCCTTGAGTTTGAATTTGGACCCTCGGTCGGAAGAATCTTGTAAAACCTTTGATGGAGGGGCGCCGATTTCCTCGACTTCACTCGGTACTTGGACCCTAAGAAACGGCGGCGCGGATTTAACGCAACTGGGCGCTGCCTTGGGTTTAAGCCCCGCCTCCGGCTCCCCGAAGCCACTCCTCCAGCCTTATGACACGCAGGTAAAACAGCGCAGCCCGTCAGGTCACACGGGGCGCCTTCGGGGTAGCGCTGCCGCTAAGGTGAAGTCGCCTGGCAAGCGGTCCAATCTACTCACCAAGAGGGAAGCCAGAACCGTGACTAAGATGGCCAAACAAGCCGACAGAGAGCAAGCCATCAACTTGGACCTCCTGGCCTCGCTCTCTGCGAGGTCTGAGGACACCAAGACGGGAGGCCCGGGGGTTCAGCTGCCAGCCGCCACGCCGGTCACGCAGGGCGTCCCGGGCTCCAGGCTGCCCGGTCTCCCTCAGGCGGTGAGATTCACTTTTAACTCGGGACCGGCTCTCAGTGCCATCGACGGCGCCTGACGTCCCATCTGTTCCGAATGAACGAAATGGATCAGATGTCAAGCGCCGTCAATGGAGGCCGATTTACTAGACCAGGGGTAGCCAACCCTGGTCCTCGAGAGCCGCAATACAGCTTGTTTTCCATGTCTTCCTCCTTTGACACACCTGAATCAAATGATCAGCTCATCAGCAAGCTCTGCAGTTGCCTGATAACAATCCTGATAATTTCCAACAATCCAGCTTGTTTTCCATGTCTCCTTCCTCCAACACACATGAATCAAATTATCAGGATTGTTATCAGGCAACTGCAGAGCTTGCTGATGAGCTGATCATTTGATTCAGGTGTGTTGGAGGAGGGACACATGGAAAACAAGCTGGATTGCGGCTCTCGAGGAGCAGGGTTGGCCACCCCTGTATTAGACTCATTCAGAAGAAGCTCACATAGCACCTGTTAATGTTACAATGTATCACAAAAGTGAGTACACCCTCACATTTCTGCAGATATTTAAGTATCTTTTCAGGGGACAACACTGACAAAATTACACTTTGACAAAATGAAAAGTAGGTTATATCATAGAGTTAATTTATTTTCCCTTCAGAATAAATCAAAATATAGCCATTAATATCTAAACCCCTGGCAACAAAAGTGAGTACACCCCTTTGAATAAAACGTGTATCCCTAAAAGTCCGAATTGAGGTCTGAGCCTGTTAGTGCTCAGACCATACGCTGCACATCAAATTGGTGTGCTTGGATTTCACCCCAGGAAGAAGCCTCTTCCGAAGACGGTACACAAGAAAGCCCGCCGTCTCATCAGACCATAGGACATGGTTCCAGTAATCCATGTGCTTTGTTGAAATGTCTTCAGCAAACTGCCTGCGGGCTTTCTTGTGTACCGTCTTCACCGTCCGAAATGTTGGTCAATCTGTTCATTTTTTTAGCCTCTTAATAGCAAATATTTTTTTCTTTTTCATTTGAATTCTAATTTAAAAATGGGGAAGAAAAATAGTAAATATTCCCTTAATTGGTGGACTTGTCTTATTACATATTTGCTTGTCAAAAATAGCTTCCGTTTTATTTAATCCAGAAAAACCAAAACAAAATGAGTTGTTTACAAAAGCATCACATTATTTTGAAATACAGTTTAAATCTGAAATAACCAAAACTATTTTTTGATGAAATCTGAATAAGACTCAACGAAATTCACATATTTGGCTCTTAAAAAAACATGAGAATAACTACAAACGGCATTTATTTATTTGTTGAAAAATAAATCCATTGGTTCTGCAAACCCCAATAATATAGTCACACATTTTGTTTGAAAAAAGCTTTTTTTTTTTTTTTTTAAATCTGAGAAACTCATTTCACTTCTAAAAACATTATTTACAAGTATATTATAATCCCCTAAAGAAATTGACAAATTTTGTTAAACATGAGCATTTTTGCTTTGAAAAACAATTCCCCATCAAAATGACCGCACCAAACTGCATTTGGGCATTTTTACAAACTGCATGTCCTAACCTCTCATAATATTTTTAAGTGTGATGTCAATTCATGGAGATCGCAAGTAGATTTTTTTTTTTTTACATGAATTGGTTCAGGCCTACTATAGAGTTTCTCCTTCTAACATACTTGACTTTTGTTTCCCCATCCAGATTAACAAAGGTCTGGCGTCCAGCAGGGCAATGGTGCCTCCATTTAGAAGAGTTGGTAAGAAAGACTAGTCGAGCCGCCGCACCATCATCATGAAAAGACTAGTCGCGCCGCTGCACCAGCATCATGACCCATGACCGCAGCTCAAACTAGCGCTCAAGCAACAAATGTACATTTTTGCGCAAAAGATAATCATTCAAAGTTTTTCACTAGTAGACGTTCGATCCATTTACAGATGAGAGGGCCTTGCACTCAACATGGATTAGATGTCTGTAGCCGTCCATGGCAGTCAATGAACTAATTTGACTGCCACTCCAATTGGATTGGATATACAGTACATGACTGTCAATAGCAGCCAATAAGTTCAAATCAATTTGACGGCAAAATTTGAAAAATTCCAATTTAAAAATCTTGTTTCACTTTCAAGCAAATGCGTAATCTGGTTGAAAAAGTTTATTAAATAAATAATAAGTACTAAAATATGTTTTCATTTCTGTTTTAATTAGAATGATGTACATTGATCAATAAACAATACATAAATATGCCAGTATTAACATAGTTGCTAAATTAAACTATTATTAAACTAATTGTTGCTGACATTTTAAGTATGCTTCTAATTAGCGCCAGCAGGCATCTATGGTAAAAAACAGGCAACAACAATAAAAATGTTTTAAAAATCTCTGAATAAAAAAAGAATATTTTTCACTTGGTTTTGTACAAAATGCCGTTCAGCCCTATTTAAATGAAAATAAAAACAATCTGTTAAAAATGTTTTTAATAAAGACGCTTTTTACTGTTAGGGTTAGCCTAACCCTAAATTACCGTACGATTTTCTTTTTCAACCATAACCCTGAAAAAATGCTAATTGAAATTGACTAATGAATGTGTTAAAAAAAAAAAAAAAACATTAGACAGGTCAATAATTTCAACTGCATGAGCGTCAAAATAGCTGGTGATTGATTTGATAATCGCCCATGTAAATGAATGCAACCTTGATGACTTTGTGGTCTTGTCTCGTGTTGCCTATAGGACAACGGCAGTATTTTTCCGTGTAGTATTTTCCTCAGTATCTTTCCGTCTTTTCCAAGGAACTCTGACGCACAACCTACCCCCGCTCAAGGCCCCCTCCGGCACCAAGAAAAAGAGTTCCAAGCACTGCTTCCTTTGTGGCAAGAAGACTGGTTTGGCCTCCAGCTACGAGTGCAGGTACGAGCACTGATAGTTGGCTCGCCACCTCTGTCCATTGTCTTGACTGCGTGCGTTTGATTCCCCGCAGGTGCGGCAGCAACTTCTGTGCCGCTCACCGCTACGCAGAGACGCACGACTGCTCGTACGACTACAAAGGGGTGGGACGCCGCTTCCTGCGGGACAACAACCCGCTGGTCAGCGCTCCAAAGTTACCCAAGATTTAGAAACTTATTCCGAAAAAAGCGCGAACGGACCATCCTATTCACCGTCTTGTGCTTTTTACCCCCCCATCCCAATTTTTCTAACTACTCAAGTTAAGTGTTCCTTTTATTTCATGTGCAGGTACGTTGTTTGTTTCCAGGCAAAAAAAAAATCTCAGCCAGATGCACTTTAGAAATAACAAACATTTACACTTCGATACAAGGGTGAGGGGTAATTTTATTGAGTTTTGAGTTTTTCCCCTCACGAGCTCTTAATTCTCTCAGTGTCATTGACGGTGATAGACGTCCAATGACATAGCTCTTTAAAAAAAATGATACTCTTCCATTTGAACTGAGAGGGATGCAAATGGATTGGACATCTTATCGCCGTCAATGGCAGACGATGAGTCCAGAGACGATATTTATTCAGAAAGTATTTAAAGTCTGCAGTTTGTGTCTGTGTGGACGCCAGTCATAACTGTATCATTTAAATGTGTTAAGTCACGGTGGTTGCCAAAATGGTGTTTTTTTTTTTTGTTTTGTTTTTTTTTTAATGTTGCAAAAATCACAACTGCAGGGGTTTGACTGAATAAAAGTTTTTTTCCCCGTACATGTTTCTTATGATAAATTTTGATCTCAGTCAAATGCATTGGACGTCTATGAACCTTATTGGCAGTGAATGAGTTTACTTGAGCTTCCTTCCGGTCAAAATGGATTGGACGTCTAGTGCAGTCAACAGCACTTAAAGATGACCATTCACAGCAAGTCCTCTTTGTTATGGATATTGTCAATGGCAGGCAATGTGTTCATTGTGTCTCACTTCCTTGTAAAGGCACTTGTTGATTTTGCGTCACTTACTGTACATTAGTACTATTTGGACTGAATAGAAGTTGAATGTGTAATTGGAAAAGAACGAGTCCATTGAAAATGTATGTGTAGATTAGGCCTTAACAATATATCGTTTGAACATTGCCATCGCAATGTGTGCATGCGCAATAGTCCCATCGCAGGACGTGCAATTTTTTTTTATGTAAACTTTTGTTTTGCTTCATAAAAGCAGCAATTGTGCAGATATGGCTTCCTAGATCCCTTTTATCTACACCAATCATTCACAAATAAACCCCCTTAGCCTGGAATAAAAGGTATTATATTAATACTAGAGATGTCAAGATCGCATATTTTTTCACCCGATTTTGAGAATCTGCTGATAGAGTCCCGAGCCGATGCCGAAAATTTTTTTTTTTTTGCTTTGATGCTCACAGTCAAGATCTGCTTCTCACTTACACGATGAATGAGTTGCTACAGCACACTTCGGGCTGGGCTGCAAGTTTAACGATGATTAACACATTTGTGCCTTTGATCGTGTCACATTCTGCTACTGGTCAGATTTTGCTTTGTTACAGAGCGTTCCGACGTCGCACCTGCAGCCAATCCCAGCTCATCAACAGTAGTGTATAAACGCAGACTATCCAAGAGATGGGCGCCGAGATATTGTCTTGCTGATGGCCTTTTGATACATCGCAGTCTAGTCTCGTTGCATTTAACCTATTTCGCCCATGTGTGGGGTTTTTGTTCGTCTGCTGCTCGTTTGTGTTCTCTACCTTGTGCAGTTGTTTGAGTGTTTTACTTAGTCATTTTCGCGCTCTGCCTATAGCCTTAGTTACTCTCGAGTTAGTATTTTTGAGCTCCGTTGAGCTGCTGTCACTGTTAAATAAACCCTTGTACGAATCCCTCAGTTATTGTCAGCTTTGAGGTCCAACCTTGTTTCCGCATTTGCGGCCCCTAACAGATCGTAGCGCTACTGAGGTACAAGCTACAAACCTGTCAATCATCAAGTTTAAGCATAAGTTTAAGTACAAAACGCCAATGGTGATTAAAAAAATAGTTTGATCGCACTGCTAAGCAGGAAGGAAGGTGTGAGGCTGTACGAGCATGAAGCAGAAAACCACACCGATCCTTTTCACCTGATTCTGATCCTCTGAAAAATGGCGCGATTGGCCCGATTTTTGATCACGTGATTGGATCGAGACATCTCGAATGACTAAAATATGGTCATAGTGAGTCAACCAAAGTCTTCCAGAACAGACCTATCAAGTCTAGTTTTAGCATTGCAATACATATTGCAAACCACCAAAAAATCGCAATGTCAAGTTTTTCCCAAGTATCTTTCAGCCCTATAGTAGATGTCGAATTTTAGAAGTAGAACTGGACATTTTTGCAAAGAAAAAATAGACTCGCTTGTGACCCTTGATTTTGTGAATGTTTTTGATGCGTGAATTTGATCCAAAAAAATCAGTTTAAAATGTTTTTGCCATTGGAAATCAACGGCCCTTCATTTGCTGCTGAACCGTGAATGTTGAGGGCCAAACAGATTCTTTGCTATATTGTTGCGGTTGGAAAATGTCGATGGGCTTTGTGGCGTGCCCAAAGGTTTTCCCTATACAGTAGGGAGATTTGCTTTGCAAACTATTCCCACAATAAATCGAAAAGCAGTCTCTTTTGCACCATCACCAAAATGTTTTGGTCCTAAAACTGTGCTAAAGACACACATGCCTGACAATTTGGCAACCACACTTCAAGTTAGGAGAACAGAGGCTCCGTTGTCAGCGAGGTGCATGGGCTGTGCATTAGTAATCAGGCCAAAGCCAAGGACAAGTTTCACACCAGGAGGAGAGCCTGACAGTCAACATTCTGCGGGTTAATAATTGAGCTAAAACCCACATAAGTGGACCGTACTGCATGGGATTCGTTCGACCCCTTGGCCGAAAACACAAAAAGTAGGTCGATTGTCAACTAATTGAGTTATGTTGGCCATTTGATCGGAATCGCTTATATCGCACGCGAGCAGATTGGAAATGGGTTGTGACGTCACACCACACAGTGCTTTCTACACGCTGCATTCAATGTAAAAAAAGTGAAATCAATACAAATCATCTCCGTCAGTGCCACATGAAACATGACCATTCTGAGTGCCATTGACAAAAGATGTCTAATCATGTGGCTCTTGAAGGGATCCACGGATAGAAAGACTTTCAGTTCTTAAAAAATGTGTTAAAATAATTTGATATTGAAACCCCTCTTGATGTTTTCGTTTTTATACAATTTGTAAAATTTAACTAGTTGGTCGCCATTGTTGTTGACGTCGCAGGGCAGTGACGTCACATGGTTACGCTGCCTGGCTTCCAGAGTATGACTCGCGGACATAAACATGCCATCTGTTCAACCCTTTCAGTTTGAACCCGAGAGGAACATGAATGAAAATGACATTACTGTTGATATTTCACAAAACGAGCAGCAAAAGCAAAATTAACTGAGATAAGAATAGCAAAAAAAAAAAGTGTTCTGCCAAAATGTGCTACACTGGCGAAACGTCCTGCAAGAGGCGAATTTGACACCCAAAGTACTACCGTGCGCTTTCAGCTTTTGTTTAGATGCATACAGACAGAACATACTAAAGATGTCTTAAGAAAACACTTAAATGTAATATCAAATAAGGGTGGTTTAAATATGCTTAGTGTCTAATGTGGTCAACAGATCAACAATCTGCTTTAAAGAAGGAAACAATGCTTAAAGGTATGAGAAGGAAACGCATACAAAAAGTATTTTGAGGTAATGAAAAGGTAATAAAAACACATGGTAAGTACTCGCCGCTTTTAACTGATGAGCACGTGTTGGACGTGTGGCCCCATAGAAGGAATTGCAGTAACCCGGTGGTAATCGCCGAGTGACAGTGACAATCTACGTCTTCACCCCGAGCGTCCATTGCAGGTAATAAAACATGGCGCCCTCCGTAGGTCAAAATATGTACTATATATTATAGATTTCAATTGTCGCTTATTAGAGCCTACGTCTTAGTCCGAGGTTCCCTTTTCAAATGAACTCTATCACTATAGTTGTCCAAACCATTTGAACTGAGAGGTTTAGCAGCGAATGAGCAAAGTTCAAATGGTTTGGACGTCTATCGCCGTCAATGTCAGACAACGAGTTGCAACAGAAAAATCAGGTCGCTGCATGGTAGCCCCTCCCGGTCCAAATAAATTGCACATCTATCGTCGCCAGTAGCACTGCCACATGAATTATGACAATTCTGAATGTCGTTGACAAAAGACATTCAATTATGTGGCTCTATTGAATGAAATTCAAACTTTTTAAACGTTTTAATCCCTAGTGGACGAGGTCACTTCAATGGATTGAACATATGTGGCCTTCAATGGCAGCTAATGTGTTGGTACAGCTGAAAAACTGATTTTTGTTTCTTTATTTCAACACTTCAAATAAATTGGCCCTGTCTGTCAGTGGCACTGCCAAACAAAACATGAGTGTTTTGAGCAAAGGTGTAGGTTTAGTCTCAATATTGGTGAGGATGATATTACAGCATAACCTGCATGTACACTTTTTGCGGGGACGGGACATCAATAAGACCAAACAGAATTGGTGAACGGGGGTCAGGGCTACATTCCTTACCAATATGCACCTCATTAATTGATAGGCTAAATGATTAATGCAAAATAAATCTGTATTGACTTTTACTTACTTTCACACCAAAAATTTATAACTTCATACATTTTATTTTAATTAGACAAGTTTTCTTGAATCTAGTCAAATAATTTTCTCCGTCTTGTTTTGACTGTTGAAGGCTAGATAACAGATTAATGCGTCATTCTTACTTCCACTTACTTAAGTAAATATTACTATTTGTTCTTGTTAAGCCCATACATCTAAACGTTGGTCATTTTTCACCTAAATCAAGAAAGAAATGCTTTCAAATATTGTTATTGAAATTATTAAAAATTTATATTTTAAATTAAGTTTTAAGGAGGTTGGTTTTTGCAGTGCATATGTATTGGTTCAGGTGATACACCGTGCAGTTCAAACCTTTGTTTTCAAAAACTACTAAAGAAACGTTTTGAAAACTTCAAGAATAATTGTCTTTATATTATTAGCAAATTTAAATTGCAATATTTGAACACCAATTAACATACACAAGAAATACAAACATCTCTTAACTATACAGCAATGCAAAAAAAATAAGCATTTGTCTTAATACCACTCAAAAATTTCTGTCTACATAATTTAAATATGAACAAAACAAACAAAAAAATCTTAGGGAATAACAAAAAGAAATAAAAATGGAGCCTTCCTTCAGGTAAAACACAAGCACAGCCAAACTCCAAAAAAAAAAAAAAAAAAAAAAACGCTCCTTTGGGCTGCTTTTAAACCACATAAATAAAAACGAAAACTGGAGAGGAGGGGGTTAAACCTTGTTTCACAACATTTGTTGCAGTTTAATTAAAGTGAACAATAAAAAACATACTAGAGGATATTTCTCTCAAAGCAGCTTCCTTCTCGAGTTCATGAAATTCGCACAGATTAATGTTATGCTAACTCTTGCAGGTCGGACTTTCAGTAGCAAAATTAGTGGTGTGTTCCCCACCACCACAACGTTCACATCTCTACAGTGGCTGCTGCTCGCGGAAAAAATATTCTAATATCCCTCGTCTTCGAAGGAGTTTGAGGAGGCGACATGTTGTATTTCTGTCGGGCTGTGAATGCGTGAGTGTGTGTTTGTGGGGGTGGGGGGGTCAAGTCATCAGCCAATCAAATGTGCGTTTTGTGGGGAAAAATGGATTGGCACACTCAGCAGGTGAAAATGGGTCAATGTAATTCTGAACATAATGAAAGTAATTCACTTAAAAGTTTGTGGGGACAATTTCAGCATCCTGAAAAGTTGGTAGTGTTATGTCCCTACCGTCCCTATGCAAACCTACACCCTTGATTTTGAGTGCCATTGATAATGGACATCAAATTATGTCGCTCTTGAAAATGAAATTAAATAAGGAGTTCATCACTAGTATTTGAAAATAGTGACAGGGAGTTTCATTCCCTGACAGCCCTCCTGGTTCAAATGGACTGGACGCCTATCGCCATCAATGGCAGTCACTGAGTTGCAACAGTAAAGTGCAGTATTTTAATATTTAAAAGACTGCAAGCATGTCCCAATTCAAATACTAGTCCTTCTCAAAATATTAGCATATTGTGATAAAGTTCTTTATTTTCTGTAATGTTCTGATAAACATTAGACTTCCATATAGTTTAGATTCATTACACACAACTGAAGTAGTTCGAACCTTTTATTGTTTTAATATTGATGATTTTGGCAAAAAAGTCAAGAAAAACCAAAAATCCCTATCTCAAAAAAATAGCATATTTCATCCGACCAATACAAAAAAAGTGTTTTTTTAAGACCAAAAAAAAAAAGAAGTCAAACTTCAATTAATTATATCAGCTATGCACTCAATACTTGATCGGGAATCCTTTTGCAGAAGAGACTGCTTCAATGTGGCGTGGCATGGAGGCAATCAGCCTGTGGCACTGCTGAGGTGTTAAAGGGATCCTCTATTTTTAAGACAAGTAATTCTTAAAAGATAACAAGACGAGTTTAAGGGAAAAATGCGTGCAGTAAATACCTGATAAGACAAAAGTTGGGCAGAACTGGTGATGCACTCGCTGCAAGTGAGTCTCAATGGCAACAGAGCGAGAGAATGCTGTTGGGAACTCCGGTTGGGAGAGAGAGTGTATGCTGTTGGGAACTCCGGTTTTATTAGCAGATATTCAAGGTAAGCATATTGCGTTTTCAAACATCCCAATATAATTATGTAGATTGTTAGCATCCAGAGCTGTCTTGTGCTTTACATACAATACAGGCCAAAGAGCACACCTTGTGTAATCCATGTCTTGTACATTGTAACGCGTGGTAGCTAGGATACGTGTATAAAAGTACCAAAAAGGGGAGAAGCTTCCACTTATGCACATTTATTCACAAAAAATAATATTTCCACCTTGACCACTCTTCACTCGGGAGCTCAGCAGTACGCAAACACGCGTTCCCTGACGAACTCCAACATTGTTGTAAGGTCCACGTCAGAGTCACTGTCGTCACTGTAGCGTGCCATAGTGCTTTAATTATTTAGTATGATTTGGGGAAAACCCCCACGAAGAACAGTCAATAATAACGATAGTAATCCAAATCCGCGTTTTTTACTCACTCGAAGATCCAGGAATTACACCGATCCCATGGAAATGTTGCAGCCGTGATCAGGCCGTCGATTCCACATAATAGACTGATCCGAAAAGCCGCTGTGGAACCGACGAATAAAAAAATGGACAGATCCGAAACCAATATTGCAGACGCGGTGGTACCGTCGGATCCAGAAAATAGACGGATCCCTTACTTGACTGAGGATCCAGGAAAAATGTGCGGGCGCCAGTTGTAACGCGTGGTGGGTAGGATACGTGCATACAGGGACCAAAAAGGGGGAGAAGCTTCCACTTATGAAAATTTATTCACTAAAAACCACTCACTTCACTCCCCCTGTTTCCATTTGACTGGAAATTGCATCCAAAAGCAGCACATCGTGGCATTTTACTTCGCGAGTTTAGGCAGCAATAAGCAGTTGTTGAACACGCTACACATTTGGAAAGATCCCAATTACGTCATCGCTGCGAGCCCGCAAACCATGGCGCCAACTAACGGTCAAAATATGTACTAAATAGGTCCGGAGGGTTGGCAGGCCAATTGACCACAGTAATGCCATAGTCAGTAAACCATTTACCAGTGGTTTTGGCACTGTGAGCAGGTGCCAGGTCGTGCTGAAAAATGAAATCTTCATCTCCATAAAGCTTTTCAGCAGATGGAACCATGAAGTGCTCCAAAATATCCTGATAGCTAGCTGCATTGACCCTGCCCTTGATAAAACACAGTAGACCAACACCAGCAGCTGATATGGCACCCCAGACCATCACTGACTGTGGGTACTTGACACTGGACTTCAGGCATTTTGGCATTTACTTCTCCCCAGTTTTCCTCCAAACTCTGGCACCTTGATTTCTGAATGACATGCAAAATTTGCTTTTATCTGAAAAAAGTACTTTGGACCACTGAGCAACAGTCCGGTGCTGCTTCTCTGTAGCCCAGGTCAGGCGCTTCTGCCATTGTTTCAGGTTCAAAAGTGGCTTGACCTGGGGAATGCGGCACCTGTAGCCCATTTCCAGCACACTCCTGTGCACGGTGGCTCTGGATGTTTCTAGTCCTACTCCAGACTCAGTCCACTGTTTCTGCAGGTCCCCCAAGGTCTGGAATTGACCCTTCTCCACAATCTTTCTCAGGGTGCGGTCACCTCTTCTGGTTGTGCAGCGTTTCCTGTCACCCTTTTTCCTTCCCACAGACTTCCCACTGAGGTGCCTTCTTGATACAGCACTCTAGGAACAGCCTATTCGCTCAGAAATGTCTTTCTGTGTCTTAGCCTCTTGCTTGACGGTGTTAATGATGACCTTCTGGACAGCTGTCAGGTCGGCAGTCTTGCCCATGATTGCGGTTTTGAGGCCGGGAGTTTTTAAAAGCCTCAGGAATCTTTCGTAGGGGTTTTGAGTTAAATCGTTGATTCAGATGATTAGGTTAGTAGCTTCTTTAGAGTACCTTTTCATGATATGCTAATTTTTCTAGATAGGGATTTTTGTTTTTTCTTGACTTTTTTGCCAAAATTATCAATATTAAAACAATAAAATGCTTGAACTACTTTAGTTGTGTGTGATAAATCTAAAATATATGAAAGTCTAATGTTTATCAGTAGCCTAAATTACAGACAGGCTACTGATAAGCCCATTTGGGGGCCCTATGCAAAATAATGCAAAAGGGCCCACCATTTCGTCACAGTGTACTGTGAAACCCATACATGCAAGCCAACCCATACGTCCATATTTTGTATATTAATCTGATTTTTGTTCCACTGCAACCTTCAAACTTCTCACCCCAAAAGATTGTCAGTACTTACATTAGATAGCGCCAAACCTTTTTCTAAAAGAGGAAAGAAAGAAGTTAAGGAAGAACTTTTATTTCTTTAAGCTTGTAATCAAGTACAAAAACTCACAAAAGTCAAATAAAGCAAACTGTAGTAAAGAAAATAGAATATAATTTAACAATTGCCAGATTGGGGGGCCCCCTAGTGGTCAGGGGCCCTAAGCAGCTGCATAGTCTGCGTATAGGCTGGGCCAGCCCTGTTGGACACCTATCGCCGTCCGTAACAGTGCCACATGAAACATGACCATTTTAAGTGCCATTGACAGTGGATGTCCAATTATGTGCCTCTTCTGAGCTAAATGAGAACTCGAGTTTATCACGAGCAGGCATCCATTACATTTGAACCCCCCCCCCCCCTCCCAGTTCAAATGGATTGGACGTCTATTGTGGTCAATGGCAGCCAAACAGTGACGACAGGAAGAAAACAAACAACGACGACAATGAGGCAGCCACATTAAGTCGCTGTCAGGCCCGCTACTTTAAATAAATTTGACGTCTATCGCCGTTAATGGCACTGCTGTGCCACACGAAACGCGAGCATTCCATTGCAAACCGTGGACCACTCATCGCACCACCTGCCACCGTCTCGGAATCGGTACCATGGTGACGTGTTTTTTTCTCAATCCACTAGCTCATTTTTCTTTTATTTCCTTCTTCCACTTCCACGTGAAGGCGGAAGTGGGTGACGCGCCGCCACACGCAGCTGCTTCGTGGGGTTCGACTGGTAGCGAGCGTCTGACGTGTATTTTAATCTACAACGGGCTTCTCGTCGGACTTTGTGACGAAAAGGCTCCACGCAAGGCGACCGCGGAACGCCGAGGTAAAGGCGAGGTGAGGAAGGAGGGCGGCCGGCTGCGTTGGCGTCGGTCTGTTGGTCGCTCGGTCTACCGGTTCCGGACGGAAATACGGTTAGAAACGAGCATCTTAGTGGAAAATCGAGGTAAGCGACAACATTTTGTCACCTTCAGTATTCCAAGACGTTTCTGTTATCGCGTTGTTAATTTTTTTGATATCGCTTTGAGGCGTTTTATTGATCAATTTCCTTCAGCTAGGAGGACATTTTATTAGGCACACCTGCGCAATAATAGCCCGTCATGAATGGCACCGTTTTGATGTTGAAGATTCATGCTTGTGCTTTTTGGGCTTGTTTTCAGTCTGATGCACTGCAGTTATTTTGCATACAACTCTTGTGGAAACTGCGAGGTGTGGATGATGGATGATGGAGGGGGCTATGTTTGACTCCCTGGTGGGATGTATGCATGGCCCTTGAATTTCATCAGCCTGGTTCTGAGTGTGTAACATGTTTGATGATGATGATGATGATGATGATGATGAAAAAGGTTGCTGTTCGTCACTGGAACATTTTCCAAACATAGGGAAATCGTAAATGACACCTGCATGTAATATATCATTTACATTGATGGCAAATTTATGTACTAAACATATGGATGTTGTTGTTTTTTTTTCAGGACAGTTGGGTTGTGTATTTTTTTCCATATATATTTATTTTTACAGTACAGTCTGTTACCTCTTTTAAAATATATACGATATAAAGTGAAGTACTTTATCTCATTTTTTAAAATGAGATATTGGTGTATCAATTGACATTATTAACCTGTTTCATAAGAATATTTCAGGTTAGTTGCATTCGTTTAAAAAAATGTTCAGTTACGTTAAATACAATTAACATACAGTTGTATGAACCTTTTGGAATTTGTCACATTTCTGCATTAAATCACCATCAAATGTGATCTGATCTTTGTCAAAATCACACAGATGTAAAAACGGTGTCTACTTTAACTAAAACCACCCAAAAATTTATAGGTTTTCCTATTTTAATGAGAATAGCATGCAAACAATAGCAGAAGGGGGGAAAATAGGTGACCCCTCTGCCTAAGGAGGCTTAAAGAGCAATTGAAAATATTTTTTCCCAAACAATTTAAGTCAGGTGTGTGCCCAATCACTGATGAGTGGTTTAAAGCTGCCCTGCCCACTATAAAACGCACACCTGGTAAGAATTGTCTTGATGAGAAGCATGAGGTGAAGTCAAGTACTTTATCTCATTTTTTAAATGAGATATTGGTGTATCAATTGACATTATTAATCTGTTTTATAAGAATATTTCAGGATAGTTGCATTCGTTTTTTAAAAAAAAACCCAAAAAACATTTTTTAAATTGTACATGTTCAGTTATGTTAAATACAATTAACATAAAGTTGTATGAACCTTTTGGAATTTCTCACATTCTGCATTGAATCACCATCAAAGGTGATCTGGTCTTTGTCAAAATCACACAGATGTAAAAACAGTCTGCTTTAACTAAAACCACCCAAACATTTATAGGTTTTCATATTTTAATGAGAATAGCATGCAAACAATAACAGAAGGGGGAAAAATAGGTGACCCCTCTGCCTAAGGAGGCTTAAAGAGCAATTGAAAATAATTTTCCCCAAACAATTAAGTCAGGTGTGTGCCCAATCACTGATGAGTGGTTTAAAGCTGCCCTGCCCACTATAAAACGCACACCTGGTAAGAACTGTCTTGATGAGAAGCATTGGCTGATGTGCATCATGGCTTGGTCAAAAGAGCTGTCTGAAGACCTGTATAAAGCTGGGAAAGGATACAAAACCAGCTCTAAAAGTTTGGATGTTCATCAATTGACAGTTAGAGAAGTTGTCTACAAATGGAGAGAGTTTGGCACCCTTGCTTCTCTCCCAAGGAGTGGTTGTCCACCAAAGATGACGCCAAGAGTTCAGCGCAGAATACTCAGAGAGGTAAAAAAAGAACTCTAGAGTTTCTGCTAAAGACTTACAGAAATCACTGGCGCAGTCCAGTATCTCTGTGTACACATCAACTATATGTAAAACTCTGGACAAGAATGCTGTTCATGGGGGGACTCCACGGAGGAAGCCACTGCTGTCTAAAAAAAAAAGTTGCTCGTTTAATGTTTCCATAAAGGCACTTGGACGCTAATTTGTGGACTGACGAAACCAAAGTTGAATTGTTTGGGAATAACACACAATGTCATGTGTGGAGGAAAAACGGAACAGCTCTCAAATATCAACATGTCTTAGTATGGGATAGAGAGATGTGACCCAGAAATATTTGGTAAAAAAATATATTTATCAACCAATGAAACATGACGAGTAGGGTTCTCATTCACATGCGGCAACCTGTCACTTGGAGCAGCCAGACGCCACAAATACCACTCATGTTCTCGAAAAGAAAAAAAAAAACTTAAATAGGTCACTACATTTACAAAGAAGAAACAAACACAATCCACGTTATCTTGTCTTCTACACGTTTAAAAATCCATCTCTTAGCATCCGATATCGTCAGGCCCATGCAGCACCTAACAGCTAGCACTTGTACTTATGTAGCAGCTCAGCTTTGTTGTAGCACACTGGCAAGCTGTCACCCCCCTCCCCCCCAAAATATTTTCATTGATTATAAACACTTTGTAACAACATGACAATACTAAACAAAAATGTTCCACAAGTAAAATAACCTAACAAATTAGCATAACACAGGTGGTTGTGCACCCCGCTGGTCAATAAAGTCCAATAAAGGTTTCCACATTTGTTCAAAATCTTCTGCCTTCCCTCTCACAACGTAAGTTAGTTTTTCCAATGTAACAAAGTTTAAGCCATCTTTTTTTTAAAAATCAAAACACCCATACTGGTCCTCTGTAATGGGATTAATCATTAGACTAGGCAACAAAGTAACCGAGTGCCAGCTGACAACGGCTAATCAGCGATAGCATCGGATCCTTTCGACATAGCAAACAGTTGACGTCCGTCTTTTTAAAATTGTTCTTTTGTAGAAGTATATTGCATCGGATGGAGTCCTATTCATCTTTAAGAATTTTTTAGGAAATCTGACAAAGCTGGCAAGCTCAGTCGGTATGCAGCCGAGAGTTACGCCGTAATATGGCAAAATTTGGATAGCCATTCTTTTAAAAATTGATCTAATTATCCATTGTTAGATGTCAATGGCTTTTCTGTATTGGAAGCAAGCGTGAAGCATTGCTTAACAACAAGTTGGTAAAGGATGTAACTGATAATAACTAGTTTTAGACTATGACGCTAACTAGCTAAGGGTGCGTTTGAAGAATACAATACACAGCGACCACGCATGGATTCCGCGGAAAGTTGTCAAAATGGAACATCAGCTCTAGAGACTTCGTCAAAATTTTTAATGATAAAACAAATAAAAAAGGCAGTGTATTTTTCTACACATGAGCTCGAATGTCAGCACAGGTTCACGCGGATCATCTTTCACCCGCCGTGTGCCACGCGTGTCGCAATCCTTTTCAAATAGTCTTTTTTTTTTTTCCCCCTTATCATGTCGCATCCTGTGCCGGTCAATAGTCTGTTTGTGCAATTGCTATTGGTCTTGCATCATTGGCATTGCTATTGAGCACGCGCGCGCTGCCGTCAAGTGGGACGCAAGGATGGCGTGACGTTGACCACTTTGTGGGAGACTGCATGAGCAAAAATAGGATTTGTCTACGTATGAGTCATTTTATCATTTACTATCTGTAATGTCATCGAGTAATCATGTTTTGGTGCCATTTAGGGCAATTGATGTCCAATCCATTTCAATTGTTAGGGGCTTTATTGTGTTTTTACATTTGAAAATTAACACCTTTAAAAAAAAACATTTTTTTTCTTTAAAAAAAATATATATATATATATAATTGTTGCATAAATTTAAAAATAAATCCATAGATTATGCTTACTTTATTTTTTCTTCAAATTATAAATTTGACTTTAAAAATAAATGAACCTTCTGAAAAGTAAAAAGTAATTTAAAAATAATAACTTTTTTCCTTAAAAAAAAAAACTACAATTTTTTTTCATGCTTATCAAAGTAAATAAAATATTTACCTTTATGGGGGGGGGGTGATTTATTTTAAAAGTTTACGATAGGGAATATATACTTTTAAGAGGCTAAAAACTATCATTTTGACTATGCATTTTTAGGTCAGCAACGACTCTAAAACAAGTATTTCACTTTCAAAATGGGTTGATTCATCCGATCATCAATTACTTGTCGATGCCGATGGATGTTCAGTTCAACAAACTCATATAGCTAGACAGGTTCCCTGACTGAAACGAGGGGGAGCACCATCTTTGATAATTTCTGGTCTGAACTTCCGGTTTAGACAGAACAACATGAATTGCGATTGAAGTAAGCAGTGTTTTGACAAAGTTAAAAATGCAAAATCACACGAACAAAAAACTTGTAACACTTGCATTTATGCGTTGACATAATTGTGCCATCCCACACGTACCGATTAGCAACAGGCTAGCAGCAGATAGCATGTGTTACAGCCACAGCAGTACAGTAGTTGTAGTTAGAGGTGCACGATAATTATCGGTCCGATAATAGGAATTATGACATCATCCCAATAAATCTAAATTAATAATGTTTTTGGCACGGTGTCGGATTGGGATGTGTGCGTTTGTTTCCATTCCTGTTTTGCCAGTATTGAAAGTTTTGTTCTGTTATAGAGGCCATATTTTACCTTCACTGAGTTATAAACCTTACTATGACAATTAGCAAATATTTGCATTTTACAGTGTTATGTTTACAAGTTCTTGAGAGGCCTTTTGATTATTGACAGGCTTGCTGTTCTACAGTATAATTGCCAGGTTAAGAAAGTTGTTTCATGGCCCAAGACGACAAAAGTCTCCTTTCCTGTTGCACCAAATGTTTTATCTGCTGACAAAGCACAATACCTGTTGGGTTTATGTTTGTTTTAGATCAGTGCTCATTGTTCAGGGGAACACATTGTCAATGATACTGACTGTTTGAGTGTGATTGACTCAAATTATTTTTATTTGAAAAAAAATAATATGGCCACTTTATTTGAAGTCAAAACTGTTTTTGTCTTTGTTTTGTTCATTATAATAATGTTCATGTCATGATCAAAATTCTGGTTCGGTCAAAGGCAAATCTATGCTGAATCAACCACTAGTATTTTTGACCTACAGGTGTTCAAAAACTAAGGCGAATATACATTGAAAATTTAAATATACAGTGGGGAGAACAAGTATTTGATACACTGCCGATTTTGCTGGTTTTCCCACTTGCAAGCCATGTAGAGGTCTGTAATTTGTATAATAAGTTCTCTTCAACTGTGAGGGACGGGATCTAATACAAAAAATTTCAGAAAATCACATTGTATAATTTTTAAATAATAAATTTGTATTTAACTGCATGAAATAAGTATTTGATACATTACCAACTAGTAAATATTTCGGCTCTTAGTTCTTTTTTAAGAACCCCTCCTGTTCTCCACTCATTACCGGAAGTAACTGCACCTGTTTGAACTTGTTACCAGTTCTTTTTTAAGAACCCCTCCTGTTCTCCACTCATTACCGGAAGTAACTGCACCTGTTTGAACTTGTTACCTGTATAAAAGACATCTGTTCACATGCTCAAACAAACAAACTCCAACCTCTCCACAATGGCCAAGACCAAAGAGCTGTGTAAGGACATCAGGGATAAAATAATAGACCTGCACAAGGCTGGGATGGGCTACAGGAAAATAAGCAAGCAGCTTGGTGAGAAGTTAACAACTGTTGGAGCGATTATTAGAAAATGGAAGAAGTTCAAGCTGACAGTCAATCTGCCCTGTTCTGGGGCTCCATGCAAGATCTCACCTCGTGGGGCATCACTGATCGTGAGGAAGGTGAGGGATCAGCCCATAACTACACAGCAGGACCTGGTCAATGACCTGAAGAGAGCTGGAACCACACTCTCGAAGAAAACCATCGGAAACACATTACGCCGTCATGGCAGGAAGTTATCGATATCGGTATTGGTTTCAAAAAATGGATATCGTGCACCCCTAGTTGTAGTAAATAATGTTAAAGATCATCATAATTGCAATCATCATCGTAATAACAATGGCAAGATTTTATTTTAAATATTTTTTTGGAGCACCGGACACATGAAAATGCAGGGATGGGAAGAACATACCTTCCATAACACAGCGGCAACATGGCTACAAAAACACTCGGCCTTTGTAGTGACATTAGCTTGGTTCCACATCTGCCTTCATGAACATGTATTCCTCCCCTGTCGGGGTGATGGCAGAAGGATGCGGTATTTCCAAATTGTCTTTTTTGTTAAGGGATTTTCATGAGTAGTGCTACTCCAGCTCCACTGTTGTTTTGGATGGAGAAAATGTAAAACAGAAGTTGCAAGCAGAAATGCGGA
Organism: Corythoichthys intestinalis; assembly: GCF_030265065.1. Taxonomy (NCBI): domain Eukaryota; kingdom Metazoa; phylum Chordata; class Actinopteri; order Syngnathiformes; family Syngnathidae; genus Corythoichthys; species Corythoichthys intestinalis. Next base: position 24,035,247 of record NC_080404.1, on the reverse strand, counting down.
AGTAAAGCGGAAGTACCTCGGAAACTTGTCTATGTTATCTGCTTTTTTGTGTCGGGAAATGATGTTGACCTGAGTTGAAGCGCTTCAATTTAGCGGTTGAATGAGGAGATGCCATTTCGGCGAGGTTAAGATGACTCGACCAAACAACTCTACCGCCTCGCTCGCCCTTAGAAAAGTTCTTGCCGGGGAGTGTTTTTTGCGCACCGGCGCGGCCGTCATTAGGATTCTGTCAAAGGAACGAGATGAGCGAAAGACTGAAGGCGTCTTTGTGAGCTGGCAAATGAACTTGGCGCTTTGTGCCTTAGCGAGGGGAATCATTGTGAGGCGTGAGCGGGCGGGCGCCGTCGCGACTATGCCAAGGCTCCATTAGGAGCTCGCTGCCGCTATTATTAGCGGCGTCGTGAGGGCCGACCGACGTGTTTGACTACTTGACAGAAAGGAGGAGTTGGGCACTGGGCAGCTTCCACTGTGAGCCGCTTCAATCAAACTTTAGTTTTCCATGATAGCTGTCCATTCACGTAGCTCTTAAAAAACATATAAACAGTCAATTTTTCACTCGTAGACGTCCAATCCATTTGAATTGGACTGAACAGTGACAACCCTCCCACTTCATATGGATTGGATGACTAGAGCTGTCACCGGCAGCCAGTGAGTTGAGAAAAAAGACACTGGAGGAAATTGCAATTTAAAAGTCATGAAAACGATATAAAGCTTTCAATTTGTCATTTTATACGAAGGGTTTTCACCGGTTGCCCACCATGTATTAATAAAAAATATAGGATTAAAATAACGAGAATTGACAGGAGAATTTTAAAAAGGATGCCTTATTTGGTATGACATGCAATTTAATAACAATACTTCAATGTAGTCTTACAAAAGGCTGAAATACAGTTTTAACTAACAAACAAACCAAAATCGACAATAAAACTGTGCAATGGCACTGTCCCTGGGACAGGTTTGTTCACATATTGACCATATGATGCTGGTGCTGCGTCACCAGTAGGTAGATGGCGATGTAGTGTAAAGCGCTTTGAGCGCCTTGAAATGTGGAAAAGCGCTATACAAGTATAACACCATTTACCATTACCATTGTGCTTTCAACTTTTATCACCAGATGTAGGTAAAATTGAATTCTAATATCTATTTTTTCTCGTTTCTTTTGTAGCATTACTTATTTAGCCCGCCAGGCTTATAAAGCACTGGGGTAAACCGGCATGTCTGTCGTCATGATTCCAATATCAATATTTATGAATTTATTATTTATCCTACATTAATATACAGTGATTTTAAGTCAAAATCACTAGTGATAATTATTAGTACATCATTAGTCATTTTATTTTTAAAATGTGTGCTACTCGGCTGCTTCTGTTTACGCTGGATAGTTTTAGGTTGCAACACTACTTATTTAACATTTATTGTCCGTTTATGTCAGTTAATAAGTAAAGTGAGTGGGCTGCCACCATTGTTGTATAGTTAAATAGTTAAAAATGTATGAAATCGTATATATTAAATTTAAAACAATTTCGATCAACTGGCCTGTCTGTCGTCATGATTCCAATATCAATATTTACGAATTTATTATTTATCCTACATTAATATACAGTGATTTTAAGTCAAAATCACTTGTCACAATTATTAGTACATCATTAGTCATTTTATTTTTAAAATGTGTGCTACTCTGCTGCTTTTGTTTACGCCGGATAGTTTTAGGGTGCAACACTACTTATTCAACATTTATTGTCCGTTTATGTCAGTTAAGAAGTAAAGTGAGTGGGCTGTCACCATTATTGTATAGTTAAATAGTTAAAAATGTATGAAATCGTATATATTAAATTTAAAACACTTTCGATCAACGTGACTTTTCAGTGATGTGCCTGTGGTTCCAACAATCGCCAATTAATGTTGAATGTTCCTTCTGTTTTGGACCACTATACACGTGTGTTAACATGCTCTTCATCGGTGAGCGTTTCCAATTGATTTGTCACAACTTTAGCAATGTATTTTTAGACAAGACTAGACTTAAATATGAGGTCATTTGATTTAAAACCGAATTTGGTCCGGAGCTACAATACCGTTGCGAGTTACAAAGTAAAGATCAATTTTTTTATATTTGTAACATGATACTTTAGTTTCACATTCTGGAATTTCGATATGCAATTTTAATTTTAAAAAGTATGACTTCAGCGCTTTGCATAACACATTGGCTTTCGATGCATTTTGACTGGGAGAGTTGGCAGCCATCCAACAACAGGGACTGATGGACGTCTTTTCAAAAGTCATCATTAGCATAACTCATTCACTGCCATCCCAGGTCAGTCACAGTCTTGTCTTGTAGTAGTTACTAAAAAACAGAAATTGATACTGTAAAACACCCACTTCCAATCTCTCACCGTTCAAATGGATTGGACGTCTATTGCTGTCAATGGTAGCCAATGAGTTATGAATTCGAAAAAAAAGCTTATGAGGTTATTTTTTTTAAATGAATTTTATTTAGATTTTTATTTGTATTATTCATGGCCTTTTAAAATTTCATTATTATTCTATTTAAGAAAAAAAAATCCCCAAAAATGTACCCTTCAATTAATTCATTATTTCATTTAAGATTGTACATACAGGGTGACCCAAAAAAATTGTATACACCCTTTTGCAGCTATCAACCTGACACGTTAGTGTCACTTAAACTGCATTTTCGTACTTCCAGTAGCATGAGAGAATGATTTTCCTTTCTTCAAAGAAAGGTCTTGCTGCTGCCATCATTGATTCAATGGGTTTAATTTACAAAAAAATCCATTGACAATTTGGGTTACCAACTACTTAAGAGTGTATACATTTTTTGGGACACCTTATTTACAGTACGCTAATACTATAATTGGATGTCAAACGGGGCTGGCAAAGCATTGGCCCGTGGGCTAGATTTGGACCCTGGGCCCCAAGTTTAAGACCACAGTCCTATGTAAATGTAATAAAACCTAACAACCAAAACACATAATATGTGAATATAATACATTCTACCTGAACTGGCAGTGAATAATTTACACTTTTTCTTCCTTCCTCTTTCTGAAACGTGGATAATTCATGTACAAGTCATCAAACAGCCGAAGTCAAGTTACGTTGCTCACGCGCGACAAGAGCGTCGACGTCTATCCTCGCGAATTACTGTATCTAGATTGCGTTCCGCCATTGAAGCGAGTTTCACTTGGCCTATCTTAAAAAAAAAAAAAAAAAATTGTCAACAAACAGTTAGCGATTTGGTAATGGAACGTGATCATTAAGGAGTCAAAACGGGAGGAAGTGAGTCCGTGTTCAGGAACTGAAAGAGGCTCAAGGCTTGTTTGAAGTCAATGGCTACCAATAGATTATTTGTCATTATTCTCATTAATCTCGTTCTTAAAGAGGAAGTTCAGAATTTATATAAGGCTTAATCTTCGAGTTAGCAGGGGTTTAGTTAGTTGATGGAGTTGATTTCAGCACATTGTTTCGTTTGCAAGTTATTTGTTAGTTTCAGGGTTCTGGAGTGGATAAGCCACCGTGAGTCAATGGTACAATCTTAGCATGCCAATAAAAAAAAGATATGCATGCATTAAAATCCCAGATGACCCATGTAATCAATAGTGTTGGCTATATTTTCAGTATACAGTTATTAAAACTTAGTCTTGCATGTCAATAATAGAATGAACAGAAACATTTGTAATCCAGCAGCTCTTCAGAGAGCAGCGCAGAGTAATATCACATCGTTTTTTTTAGTCATAGCCAGCAGCAGGTAACCACAGTTTATATTATTCTTCGTTTTTCATAGGGAATTTGTGGAAACTTTCCTTTGCACCTTCTGTTTCCACAGCCTTTAAATGCACATGTCTCCATGTTGCCGTCCTTCAGTCAACTCAGCAGACTTGTACTGCATTCGAGGAAGGTGGGAAGTCGGAGTTTCCTGCTCTGACCTGGAAATTTATCATTGGAACACCACTCGACCGTTCGTCGCGAAGTCGAGGGAAAAAAAGTACCCAGCCATCGCAAGTTCAGCTTCAATCTGATGTCACTCGACAAAATGGCACTGCCCATTCAAAAAGGTTAATTCAATATGAAAACTTAAAGGCAGTTCAGAGTGTGTGCCATTTTCTTCAGCAGTCATTTTTCCTCCACTATTTGATCACTAAAGAGAAGGCAGGTTTGCTGCAGGTAAAAATGTCTTTTGATGGCAAAAAACCCCCCCAAAAACTTGTTGCGATCAGCCATCTTTGCTATTTACATTCGCTTGGATCACTATGAGATCCCATCTGGTACTTACTGGTGGTAAGTCTGACTTCCCACTTTCCTCAAATGCAGCGTGAGGACCAGTGGCCAAAGCAATCCTCTCTATTGTGGTCGCATTACGCATTTAAAAAAGTCCTGCAAAATTAAATTAATTATGGCGGTTTGGTGTGACATCGTTTTAGCTGCATGGGTATTTCGAATAATGATCTGCATTTTGAATTTATTTGACCATCCTAGATCTGTTAATATCGTTTTCTATTGGTATGTTAAGATTGTACTGTTAACTCCCGCTAGCTTAGCCACTACGGAGCCCTGAAACCAACAATTATCTGACAAACTGCGCGAAATTTGTTGAAATCAACTCCACCGACTAATTAAACCCCCGCTAACTCGAGGATTAAACCTAATGTCAGAAATTCTGAACGTCCCCTTTATTCTGGCCTAAACATTGCTAAGTATTTTCGATCAAAAGAGGAATCACTGGTTGCCATCGAGGACGATAGAACTGAGGATCTGTCATTCATGTAATTCATCTCACCCATTAGGATTCACGGAATGGAGAGGCTCCCTAAGCAGACTCAAGCACGATGTGATAATGAACAAAACAATTTATTATTGACAAGACCAAGCTTTCCGCTCGGGGTAGTTGAGCCAGTGTGAAGCGATGAAGCTCGACAAGGTGGCATCCGTAGAATCCGACGAGAGGCGCGCAAAGCAGGACCTGGTGCAAGCGCAAAGAAGTCGTGAACTTGGGATCAGATAAAATATAAAGCACACAAGTTGCAACTGACGTAAGAAACAGACTAGCTGATCGGGCGACGGGGTGGCAGCGTCCATTGTCTCCGTTTCTTAAGAATTATGTCAAAAATGTAGGGGTCCAATTTGATGCTGATTTTAAATTTGAGAAGCAGATTTCTTGTGTTGTTCGGGACTGTTTTTATCAGCTTCGCCAGATTGCTAAGGTGAAATCTATTGTTTCACGCTCTGATATGGAAAAATTGATTCATGCTTTTGTCACAACTCGGCTGGATTACGGTAATTCTTTGTATGCAGGTGTCGGTCAGGCGGCACTGGCCCGTCTGCAACTTGTACAAAACTCTGCTGCTCGACTCCTAACTAGAACCCGCAGGCGTGAACATATCACCCCAATTTTAGCATCTCTTCACTGGCTCCCGGTACAGTACCGAATACATTTTAAGATATTATTATTTGTTTTTAAATGTTTGAATAATCTTGCGCCGCCATATTTGTCAGAACTGCTTCAGCCTTACAGTCCAACCAGAACCCTCAGATCAGCTGACCACCTGCTTCTAGTAGTCCCAAGATCAAGGCTGAAGCTTAGGGGTGACCGTGCATTTGCGGTGATGGCGCCCAGGCTGTGGAACCAATTACCACTTACTATTAGACAAGCCCCCTCACTTACGGATTTTAAATCACGTCTTAAAACATTTTATTTTTCGTCAGCTTTTAATGTGCAATGACAGTTTATGACCTCGTCTTTTATTTATTTTATTTTATGTGTTTGTTTTATCTTTCAAAGTTGACTTATTTTACTGTGTTTTGCTATGTAAAGCACTTTGGTCTCCTTGGCGGATTTTTAAATGTGCTATACAAATAAAGTTGATTGATTGATTGGTTTTAAAGATGGCAGATTGTCACCTGTGGCCGCTCCACACCCGTCTGATGTCCAACCTGCAATCAGATAAAAACACGTACACTTGCCCAAGGTGGAACAGCTTTTAGGACGGAGGGGCAGTGGCCCTAACATCACCCACCTAAATATTGCTGAGAAAAGCCCTCACTTTAAAGTATTTTCATTCATTCCAGATCAAAAGATGTTTGTATAATTAGCTGCCATCGACCGCGATTTAATTGATTATCTGTAATGAATTGGTCGATGTAGATTTAATATAATTGAATGTAGTTTTTAATCCAGTCCCCCCAAAATTTGAAGAAAGCCTGCCATATGTAAGTGTTTTTATTTAGAATTAAAACGCGAGACATACATTGGCTGCCACTGGCTATAATAGAAAGGATCAATTCATGATCTGTACTGTAGTTCATTGAATTAATCGATTGACAAAAGCCCTCAATTAAAGTATTCGACACCATCAGTGCAATTGACGACGGTCGATGTCTAGTCATGTCTCTTTTCATCCTTCTACTCTGAATCGAAATGAGTATCACTGGTAGACGTCCAATCCGTTTGAACTGGAAGGGTTGACGGCCAATGAACGGTAACCCTCCTAGTTTAAATTGATTGGACGTCTACCACCGTCAATGGCATCCTTTTTTACTTCTGTCGCCCACCCAGTCTTCCCTCATGTTCTGCTCATCTGCTCTCCTTTTTTCTCACAACTGTCAAATCAGAACCGAGATGGTTCCGCCGACTTGTGATGTGAACCCATGCGTGTGGACACTACACCACTCGAGCATAGCCGCATCGTACATCACCACATACGTCCTGTCAGGTGACAAAAAAAGGGCTGTAAAAAGGGTTTCAGAATTCAGCGGTTCCGATGGGACCAATTCCCAAGGAAAGTTGTTGGGCGTTAATTGCCGCTCGAAGCGTAAAGGTTAAGTAATTACTGACGATTGACAAAGTCGGTCTCAACTGGTTTTTAAGTTGTTTTTTTTTTTTTCTGGTTTCATGATGAGAACGTGTCGGCCCACTTTAAAACGGGTCGCTGAAAGTTCAGCCGCCGTTGGAAAACATCGTGCCATCGATTTCACGTCACGTCCGAGACATTTCAACACAGATAGCTTTCATTCACCGTATAATACATTCTTAACGCAGTGTGGTTGTTGCTTAGCAACCAAATAGTTTCGAGGAACAGGTTCAGTATGAGGATAGCAATAGTGAATTGACAACATGAAATGATGTCACAGTGTGATTGGATGTCAATGGCTGCCAGTTAGTTAAATAGATGCATCGATATTGTTAGGTTTTGACTGAAATTAAATATTGTAGTTTAACCCTTTATTTTTTGGATATAGAAACTATCATATGATTATTATTGTTTACATTTGTTATTTACCCCCTGGGGTCACTTCCTGTTGATTTTGGGGCATTAAAGGGTCACTTCCTGTTGATTAAGTTTCAATTCCAGGTCATTTCCTGTTGATTTTGGGGCATTTCTTTCCATGTACCGACCGTATTGTTGATTTTTTTTGTCAATTCCAGGTCCTTTTCTGTTGATTTCTGGGCTGCTTCCCTTTGATTTGGGGGGATTTTCACGATAAATCAACTCTGGTTATTAGACCAAGTAACACTCAATAGTTGTATCTTTTTTTTCGTTCCTCACTTTTTCTCAGCAATTCTTAGGTGAGACTAAAAACAAGATTCATTAGATGAATCACAGATAGTGAAATTGATTTATATGGGATTTTTTTAGTTAATTTGAAATACTAGCAATGCTGATCCTTGATTGCTACACGGAGCCCTGACATGCCCCAAAAAGCCCTTTTTCTTTCTTCCCTTCAACAGAGAGGGTTGGGAAGGGGTGAAAGTGGCTAGAATTTCTTGCCGGAACTCCCTGACGTGAAGGTCGCCATGGAGCCGGAAATTGTGTTTATTTATTTATTTATTTTTTTGGGGGGGGTCAAACCTCCTAAAACTACTGAAATGCAAAGAAAACTGTTTTGGCAGTTATTTCTATAACGCATACAAAAACATTTTCTCATTCAAAATTGTGTTGTTTCAATGATTTGCAAAATAAAAGTTAACAAAAAAAGCAATAACCCCAATCTCCATCTCCCAATTTTTATTTTCCCACATTTCCTCACATACTAAATGGCAAATCTCAATTTTAACTACTTAGAACATAGGATGTATATTAACATTGAAGTTAATGTATACATTTACTTTCACTTTTTAAAAAAAATAAGTACAAATGACTTTTATTATGCAGAGTGAAATGGAATATATTTTGAATATCGCGCAAACATTGACTTTTTTTAAATCATAAGAAAATGAATAAGTAGCCTAACATAAATGAGCAAATATAAGTCCAAAGTGCGAAGATGTTCTGAACCTCCCCATCAGAGCAAATAAAACTAAATATGATAAGTAAACCTCCTCAGCTCTTTCCCTGCTCTTAAAGATTTGATCCATTTTCTGTTGCATTGCCCTTTTTTTGTCGCATCAATTCAAACTTTTTTTTTTGTCTGGTGTTCCAGAAAACATGCACATTTGAACCAATCAGAGCTAACTATCTCCGGTGATTGTCAGTATGTTAGCCATTTGAACGGATAAATGAGTCCTGGCGTTTTGCTTTGCTGCGTGCATTCGCACATTGATGTGACTCATCATCGTCAGACTCTTATAACTGCAGCAGCTGGAGAAACCTCCATGCCGTCCGTGGAATATAAAAAATAATTAATACCGGTGGAAACGGATTATGCTACACAAGCACTTTATTATGCTTGTTGTTAACACTTGTGTATGTAAATCTGATGTTAGTAGATTGTTATCTTCTTGGAGATGAAATGCATGTGTGGCAGATTAGCATTTTTTTTTTTTTTTTTTTCCATAGCGTTTTGACAGTTGCCGTCATATTTTCGGAATCAAAGCACCATGTACCAGAACAGCATTCCGGCCCTGAATCTTATACCGGAACTGCGTTCCTGACCGTTCTGGCCGACTTTCACCCCTGGGGTTGAGGTCTACCACTGTGGACGAACATGTGTCTGTGCACATCCATACGGCAGCAACGCTGTTTCACCGAGCCGGCACCTAGTCTACGTTTGTCAAAAAGACTTTTCTAACCCACTTAAGGTGGGCTACTAACTGTATTTACATTTTGTTGCTGATTTGATGAGCCGAACACTTCTTGCTTTATGTCTGTCCTCGTACAATCGTGCGCGGCGTATACGAGCTTAACACAGGCTACACTTACGCTTTGTCCCAGAGGTGGAAGTCGCCAGTGAAAAACTGACTGTATAGTCTTTTTAAGAGCATTCAAAATGGGAAGAATTCATCCCAAATGCATTTTCACCCTTGTGTTGCAGTTTTCCTTTTATAATATTGTTAGTCTTCTTTTCCCCAGAATGCCGGTCACGGCTGCTAACGGACTACAAACGGCATCCTGTTAGTGCATGACAAACTGCGTTAGTATCAGTCTGACAACTTCTGTGATGTTTGTAAAACAGTTAATCTTATTTTCAATCCAGAAAATACTGTCAAAATATTAAGCATCTTTTTCTTTGTCATTCCAAGAACTATAATTTATTCTTTATTTATTCTATAAGCACGCCGACCATATCGGAAGCTTGTAAATGAGTTTGCTTTGACAGTCTATGATTCAAACTGCTGTCAACTCTTCAGACAAAGTGGCTGTTTAAAGTTTCAACTCTTGTTTGCTGCCTTTGACTGCACTAGACGTCCAATCACTTTTCACTGGGAGACAAATGTTCATTTGCCCCTCCCAATCGAAATGGAATGGACGTCTTGCGCCGTCAGTGACAACCCGTGAGTTTGCAAGGAAGTGACTCTGGGGGAATAAAAGTATTAGCGAGTGGCTGAAAATCAAGAGGAAATGGGGCAGAGGAAAGCAAAGCATCCCAATGCAATTTCTCCAGAAAACATGTTGTTTGTAATCAGGTCAGCTAAACACTTAAGTTATAATTATTTGTTATTATTATTATTGAAACCTTCTCAAGAGAGGACCCCCAATTACACTTACTGAGGTAACATACTGACCACCATTAACTATTACCGTATTTTTCGGACTATAAGTCGCAGTTTTTTTCATAGTTTGGCAGAGGGTGCGTCTTATACTCTGGAGCGACTTATGTGTGATTATTTACAGTCGGGTCGGGCCGACTTCTCTCTCGCTAACTTTTTTAAAAATAAATATGTATTCATGTATTTATACTAAAACGATCTATAGACCCCACTCACATGACGTCACAACCACGCCTCCGCGCCATATTGTCCGTCAGCTAGTTGTGTTTACGCATTACCGCTATGTAAATTCCTCCTATTATGGCGTGTTTTTCTGCTCATTAACATTAATAATCAAAATGGTGAAGGCGTGTGTGGCGGTTGGTTGCAGTAACAGAGAAGATAGACGGAGAGACTTGAAGTTCTACCAGTGACGTGCGGTGAGGTTCATGGTTAGTGAGGCACTGACTCCTTTAGTGTCAGATTTCCAAATATATACCAAAAACGGTAGCTTATTCAATTGGCTACTGGTTCTCATCAGCATTCTTCACAAAACACGCACACACGGTACATATTATCGATACGTAAAAGTAAGAAAATAACATGCATTTGCCCCTCACCCTCAATGTGTTGGTCGTCGCAATTCTATAATTCATGCAACATAAATGAGAGTAAAGAGTGGTGTACAAAGCCACAGAATTCAATTCTGACCTTTAGTGAAATATTCAGTTGTTTTTAAAACTTTTAATTCTGATACTTTAATCAATTTATTACAGATTGCTAAACAAAAAGTGTGATAAGAAAAACAAAGAATATTTTATTTAAGGCCAAAATTTAGTTTTTAAATATTCTATTGTATTTTTCTTGGTCTAAGCTTTTTTTTTATTTATTTTTTTTTTAATAAGATTGAAATGAAAACTGTTTGTGCTCTTGCGCCTGTCCTTCACCACAAAAACCGGCATTACTTTGGAAGGGCATAGGTTTGGTATCAACATTCGTAGGGACGATAGAACAGCATAACCTGCATGTAGGTACACTTTTTGCTGGGGACGGGACATTAATTAGACCAAACAGATTGGATGCAGGGGGCAAAGGGCCACATTTCTCATGTATATGAACCTAATTAATTAATAGGCAAAATGATCAATGCAAAATAAATCCTTATCTTCTGATAATAACTTTTACATGCATTGGTTCAGATGATACACTGTTCTATTCAAATCTTTGTTTTCAAAAAATACTAAAGAAACATTTTGAAAACTTCCTGAATAAATGTCTGGTTTTTATTAGCAAACATAAACATAATGAAAATAATTCACTTAATAATGGTAGGGTCAATTCTATCCTTACAACATATGGAACTATTGAAAGATCTAAATTCTCTATATAACTGAACATTATATCATGCAAAAAAGGTAAGGTTGCTTAAAAGTTGGTGGGGACAATTTTAGCATCCTGAAAAGTTGGTAGTGTTATGTCCCTACTGTCCCTATGCAAACCTACGCCCTTTTTGTAAAAGTCCTCCTTATTTTCCTTTACTTTAAAAAAAAAATCTCTCCGCCTCAATGGAGAGGATTGCTTCAATTAGATCGTTCTGTGTTCTATTTGACAAGCCAGAAAACACAGTGGATGTGTCCAAAAGTCTAGCTAACCTTTCATCTTTCTCAGCAAAACCATGTAATCGTTCTACATATATGCCACGTTTAGAAGAGTTTACACGCTCATCGTTACCAAGAAATGTTAACTCCTGTTTAGCTAGGATGCAGGTTGCATTAATGAGGTCTTTCAAACTCTTTTCTTTACCTTAGCATTGAGGATGCTACCGTTGAGCTTCCGCTGTTCGTCAAAGCCAAATCGATCCTTGAGCTTCCAAAAGTTTTTAAAGCAATCAGGCTTTGAATGTGAGTGGGCGAGCTCTCATGTTTGCTGAGGCTTCGTCGTAGTTTTTTAATGTCACGATATCTCGTGTTAGTCCAGACATTGGCACAAGTTGAGAAGAAAAGGTAGGGAAAGCAGCAAAGGCGATTTTTCGAAGAACAGCCACATAGCCAGTCTTTTCGGGTGTACCAGTCCATTTGAAAAGCGCGAGTTATCTTCTGTCCCGTAGTTTGAAGCAAACCTTTTAGCTCCGGTGTTGTGTTAACCGCGTCCACATTTAACGGGAAGTCCAGTTTCACGTACGCCCCCTTGCAGTGCGGCAGAGTACTATCTGCCGCAGCATGTGCCTTTTCACTGCGGTTTTATGTCCCATCAGCAAAACTAAATATGTCGCTAGCAAACATTAAACTTTAAGGGATAAAGACATTAGCCAGAATGTGGAAAATCAGGTCAAATAAACGTATCTGGAAACATTATAACGGCGACATGCAGATGTACGGCAACCAGCACGCTCCAATTCCATGTATCAACCCAGTTTGTTATGGATTGCGCAATCAGAGGTGAGGCTTTACTCGTTGCTGCCGCACCTCTCGTTTCATTTCTTTATTTGAACAGGAAATAGGCAAATTCAGCGATTTTGACTATAAAAAATGTTTGAAATGAGTCATACATAAAGAGCAATGGACAAATATTCATATAAATTTGATGCTATAATTATTTTTTTGTCATGATGACAGGTGAGGCTCTGCCTCACCTGCCTCCCCTGACCGCACGTCACTGAGTTCTACCATATTCCGAGAGACCCGGAGAGGAGAGCGAGATGGACTGCTGCAATTCGACGAGAAAACTGGGCACCAAACGATCACCACAGATTATGTAGTAGTCATTTTATATCTGGTAAGATGCATTTAATATATATTTAGAGGGTTTTGGGCTGACAACCACAATTAAGATCATTGCAAGGCTAATCGCCGACAACATACAGTTTCAAATTCAAGATGCTTATTTCTTCCACCATCATTATTTTTTGAATAATATTTAGCTGGTAACAAGTGAAAGAAGCTGGCCTCGTCAACGGATCATCAGTTAAACAGAGGTGTCCAGACTTTTTGCAAAGGGGGCCAGATTTGGTGTGGTAAAAATGTGGGGGGCTACCTTGGCTGATTTATGTAGAACAATATATTTAAACAAATTTTAGCAAGCCCTTCTGTGTGTCACATTTGCTTTATTATTATTTTTTTAAATTTATAATGTCAACAATCTCGCCTTTGTGGCGTTCTCTTTCGACACTCGGGCTCTTGCGAAATACTGCTGCTGTGAAATTAAACTATCTTCAAGTTGCTTTCATTTCTCGCTGCGTATTTTCCCTGTAATGTTGCTGTACATGTCAGCGTGTCTTGTTTGGTAACATCGCGTCACATCGAACTCTTTGAAAACAGCGACTGTCTCTTTGCAAATGAGGCAGACATAGTTGTTGCGTATTTTATTGAAGACATAGTCCAATATCCACCTATCCTTGAAGCGTCGGCCATCGCAGTCAACTTTTTTTTTTTTTATTGATTGTCGCCATTTTAGAAAATTGAAAGTAAAGGGTCACACGGGGTAATGTTGCTTAGAGTGCTCCTCTTAAAGTTTTTCAAACTTTCGTGAGAATAGGCTGAGTTTCTGTGGACAAGATAGTTGTAGATATCAGGGTAGCAGATGTCAGGCAGAGACGGCGAAGACAGCGGGTCGAAAAATATCGATTTAGGCATCAAATATGAATCTGGCGAATGGATCGACCGAAGCTTTTCCACATAATGCCTTTTATGCAACACATCCAATGAGAAAGCACCGGGGCTTCCATGAATTGCACTATAAATTGAGACCATTGAGAATATGGACACACAATGACGGACAATATGGCAGCACAATACAGGGAGACTTCATTGTGTGACGTTGGTGAGTGGGGTCTATGGATGTTAAATAAAATAAATAATTTGGATAAAACAGAAAAGGCACTGTGCATGCCTGCACACGTGAATGCAGTGGCCCCGCTCTTTTCAATCTTCCCCTCCGCGAGCACACTTGTATTTCCTTCGATACGGAGCAGCTATAGGAGTGAAAAACAAACTAAAGACAGGGGAATTGAAAAGCAAACAACTGCAGTAGGAGTGGCATATGGAAAGGATTCAAACTGATTGTTGAAGATGCTATACGGAAACCTGTGTCGGCTTCGCTGAATGTAAACGAATGCGGCGCTTTGGTCTCATACGAGAAATATATTTAACAAACTTTTCCAGCGTTATTTCGTTGTGTAAATGCATTTATAATGATCATAAAAATATGTAAACTATTTAAACATTGATAAAACTTTTTTCTGCCAACTCGAGGAGATTAAAATAAATGTCAAATCCAATATCCGCCTGTTAGAACAGACACGCAGATATAAAAGATATAAATGTTTATTGAATATCCATCTTACGGTCTTGTTTAACTGGGAGAATTCGTTACAAAAGACGGGCTTTAATTTGTTATCATTATGCATATATGCACCGGCATCGTCATAAACGTGATCACACAAAACGCAATCAGGCATCGCATCCTGGCATTTCCTCCTTCTCCTGAGTCCTCACAAATAAAACATTTCCTTTTTTTTACAGGCTCGTGCCTACAAATTAAACATACAATTTCGGGGGGGGGTTTCGGGTTCGGGCAAGCAAATCAAGTTAATCGGGCCGGTCTGTTCGAGCTGGATTTTTTAGGCCCAATCTAATTTCTAGCGTCATGTAATTTTAGCATACCGTACACCTATTTAGCCTGTTGTTCTCTATTGTATTTTAAATTGCCTTTCAAGATGACATGTCTGTTCTTGGTGCTGGATTCTTTCAAATAAATTCCCCCCCAAAAATGCGACTTATACTCCGGTGCCGCTTATATACGGTATGTTTTTTCCTTTTCATTGCGCATTTTTTGGCTGGTGCAACTTATACTCAGGTGCGACGTATAGTCCGAAAAATACGGTATGTATGATATTTATATCACTTTGAAAAAAATTTTGAATCTATATTAACATTTGGGCTTAAAAAAGTTTTTATATACATTTTGCAGTTATATATAAATACGTTTTTACATTGTTATTATGGAAACTTAAGAGCGACAGTGCCTTGCAAAAGTATTCGGCCCCTTTGAACCTTGCAACCTTTCGCCACATTTCAGGCTTCAAACATAAAGATATAAAATTTTAATTTTTTGTCAAGAATCAACAACAAGTGGGACACAATCGTGAAGTGGAACAAAATTTATTGGATAATTTAAACTTTTTTAACAAATAAAAAACTGAAAAGTGGGGCGTGCAATATTATTCTGCCCCCTTGCGTTAATACTTTGTAGCGCCACCTTTTGCTCCAATTACAGCTGCAAGTCGCTTGGGGTATGTTTCTATCAGTTTTGCACATCGAGAGACTGACATTCTTGCCCATTCTTCCTTGCAAAACAGCTCGAGCTCAGTGAGGTTGGATGGAGAGTGTTTGTGAACAGCAGTCTTCAGCTCTTTCCACAGATTCTCAATTAGATTCAGGTCTGCACTTTGACTTGGCCATTCTAACACCTGGATACGTTTATTTTTGAACCATTCCATTGTAGATTTGGCTTTATGTTTTGGATCATTGTCCTGTTGGAAGATAAATCTCCGTCCCAGTCTCAGGTCTTGTGCAGATACCAACAGGTTTTCTTCCAGAATGTTCCTGTATTTGGCTGTATCCATCTTCCCGTCAATTTTAACCGTCTTCCCTGTCCCTGCTGAAGAAAAGCAGGCCCAAACCAGGATGCTGCCACCACCATGTTTGACAGTGGGGATGGTGTGTTCAGGGTGATGAGCTGTGTTACTTTTACGCCAAACATATCGTTTTGCATTGTGGCCAAAAAGTTCAATTTTGGTTTCATCTGACCAGAGCACCTTCTTCCACATGTTTGGTGTGTCTCCCAGGTGGCTTGTGGCAAACTTTAAACGAGACTTTTTATGGATATCTTTGAGAAATGGCTTTCTTCTTGCCACTCTTCCATAAAGGCCAGATTTGTGCAGTGTACGACTGATTGTTGTCCTATGGACAGACTCTCCCACCTCAGCTGTAGATCTCTGCAGTTCATCCAGAGTGATCATGGGCCTCTTGGCTGCATCTCTGATCAGTTTTCTCCTTGTTTGAGAAGAAAGTTTGGAAGGACGGCCGGGTCTTGGTAGATTTGCAGTGGTCTGATGCTCCTTCCATTTCAATATGATGGCTTGCACAGTGCTCCTTGAGATGTTTAAAGCTTGGGAAATCTTTTTGTATCCAAATCCGGCTTTAAACTTCTCCACAACAGTATCTCGGACCTGCCTGGTGTGTTCCTTGGTTTTCATAATGCTCTCTGCACTTTAAACAGAACCCTGAGACTATCACAGAGCAGGTGCATTTATACGGAGACTTGATTACACACAGGTGGATTCTATTTATCATCATCGGTCATTTAGGACAACATTGGATCATTCAGAGATCCTCACTGAACTTCTGGAGTGAGTTTGCTGCACGGAAAGTAAAGGGGCCGAATAATATTACACGCCCCACTTTTCAGTTTTTTATTTGTTAAAAAAGTTTAAATTATCCAATAAATGTTGTTCCACTTCACGATTGTGTCCCACTTGTTGTTGATTCTTGACAAAAAAATTAAATTTCATATCTTTATGTTTGAAGCCTGAAATGTGGCGAAAGGTTGCAAGATTCAAGGGGGCCGAATACTTTTGCAAGGCACTGTATGTAGACTGTATCCTTGTAAATATTAGGGGTGTGACCAGTGCTTAATTTGTAAATCATATGGTGCCGGAACGCTAAGCACATATTACAGCGCAGGGATGACGAGACGGGCACAGGTCCCGGAACATACGCAGAAAATGGTGTTGAAAACAACACACAAATGCCCACTTGACATGCTGTGGGACTTACAAGCCTCAATTTCAGATAATATCCATGGTATCAATCTTATGAAATTAATTTACAATTATTTAGGCTATACTCTGCACAGCACGGGCAGTTGCCCACATAACCACAGGTGGGACTTACAGTACACAGTCACCAATTAGTTTCTCAACAGGTCTAACTTGTAAAACATTAAAAAAAAATCAGAGATTACAATAAATAACACAAATCTCCCATTATTATTATTTATTATAATAACGGGAGGGTTTGAGGAAGCTCTCTGATTGGTCAGTTGCCGTGTATTAATCACGATAAAACATGGCTAGACGATAAATACATCGCTAAGGCCTCATCACCAAATGTATCACTACGCCATTATATTCGTGCCTTGAGTCTGTGGTTTACAAACATATTTATCCATTAATTCATTATCTATAATAATTTATTCCAATAACACGGTTGTAATTATTGTATAGGCCCATGTAAGCAAATAAATTGAAAATAATTCAAAACGGTGTCGCCTACTTTATTGCATTCACCTTGAACTGAGCTGCTGTCCAAACAGTTGTGCATCCCACCACTGACCTGCCGCTGGATATCCCACATTCTTCTCCGCTCAGTGCGCTCTCCTCTCCTTCTGAATCTTCCTGAAAGCCAGCTTATGTCGTGATTCCCGCCTTTTGTTTCGGCTGCTCTACCGAGCTAGCTGATGCCAGGGTACTGGCCTGTTGCTCCGGCTGTTGGTGGTCCACCTGGCTGACTGCTGGCGCTATAGCTGGCCCCCACTCCGGGTGGCGCTGAACCTGACCAGCTGCTGCCATGGTAGCAGCCTCCTGCCCTGGCTTGGCTGATTGTCCGTGAACCTGGCTAGCTGCTGCGGCGCTAGCCTCCTGCTGCACCCGTTAGCATGATCGCTGCAGCTGCTCTCATTGCCGTTTGTTGCTTTTCTGACTCGTTTCGAGCCATCTTACTTCTTTTCGCTAAAGGTTTTTTTTTAGTTAATAAGTCTCCATGCAACAGCCATCCAAGGCGTCTCTGTGTTTTTATACTACACTACTCCACCTCCCCGAACGAAGAACCGGATGTAGGAGTGATGACGAGCGAGCCACGGAAATCGCCGGTCCACATATTATTAATTTCTATACACGAGAGGTACTGGACCTGCCCAAATAAGTCCCGGAACACAGGGAGGCCAAAATCAAGAGGTGCCGGATATTGATCCGGCACAAATTAACCCCCTGGGTGTGACAAAATATCGAAATGGTGATATATCGTGATACTTTGCATCCCAAAAGGATCAAGATATCGTTTTAATAAAGTTTTCAATTTGAAAAATAAAATAAAGAACCAACAAGGTGCTACCAAAATCTTCCACCATAATAGTGTCTCAGTTAACTCTATGGCTGCCATTGTAAGCGTTCGACACCCAGCTATTAAGACTGGAAAGAGCGAATGAACAGTCGTTCATTCGAAACCAGAACATTCACAGTTACTCTTTCCGATTTTCGTGGCATTTACAGGTCACTTTTTCTTTTTAGAGGATTTATTGTCAAGTACGAGACGGAGGAACCAGTTGCGTATCGCAGCACAGGATTTTATTGATGTTGACAGGCAAAGAAAACAATCGGGTCAAGCGGTAATGGCTAGTTGGCATGCAAACGTTTGCTGAATCGCTGACGACCTGACACTGAATGCTAGGTGTTCGTGCCTTATATACTGTTCTCAGCTGTTCTTTGTGACATGAAAGAGTACACAGTATTTGTGATGGAAGCTTTGTGATGCATGAGTGTGGTGCAATATGCTTGCAAAATGCTGGTACATTGGTACATGACAATTTACAGGTCATTTCCTGTTGAGTTTGAGTCACAGCCTATTCATTCCTGGCGCCATTAATATGCCCCACAATCAACCGGTTAATGACCTGAATGGCCCAAAATTACCTCGTTGCCTGGCATTAGCGGCCACTGACAGCCATTGAAGAGGGAGTGGTTCATTTGCTGTCACCCTGCCAGTTAAAATTGATTAGTGATGAATTCACAGCAGAAGGATGAAGATAGTTTTTTTTTCTTTTTATTCTTTTGTAGAATATCCTAGAATGATTGCCTGACCAATGTATTGATAATCTTTGTATCGCCATATCATGAGATTTATCGTTATCGTGAGCTTTGTATCGCAAATTGTATCGTGAGCTACCAAGAGTTTCCCACCCCTAGTACAAATTGGAATCGTTTTCAAATTTGAATCATGTTAAAAAAACAACAGCATATCTCCATGGGAAGATACAAAATGTTGCAAATGAGAATACCGGCCACGTATGTTTGGAAATGCACAGATTTGGTTTCTTCGGGGGTGGAAGATGGAAATGGTGGTGTGGAATTTTTGAAAAAAATAAACCACCTCAGCACATAAGCAACAAACTCCGACTTTACAACAAAACCAAAAAGACATTCAAAATGGATTGGACGTCGAGAAACAGCCCTCCTGATTCAGGTGAATGAGCAAAATTGCCGCCTTAACAAAACGAGGATTTAGGAGAAAAAGTCCGTTTTGGTGAAGACGTGACTTTGAAACACACAAGTCTTTTAAAAATGATTTGCATGTGTTCAGTCCATTGAGTCTGTGTTTTCTGGTCCTCCGCAGGCCGTTGCGGTCGCACGCCATAATGCCCGTCCATTAGGCGTCGGGACAGGAAGCCATCGTCTCAGCGTTTTGACATCCTGCTTCCGCTGGGATGAACATGCAACTGCAACAGATTTCTGTCACCCCGCGTGACGTCACTTCGTCACGGTTGTCGGGTGGCGGCGGAGGCGGAAAAGCCAAGGACAAAGACAAACAGGTATGTGAGGAGCTCAGACTATTGACAGGGAACATTTGCAGTGTTGTAAAAAAAAAAGTCAAACATTTTGCCCGAATCTTTGCTGTCGACCCTATTAAATGATGATTTTTCAATTATTTTCTAGAAATGTATCCATTTTTTATCAGATGGAAACATTTCTTTCCTTGTTTTGTTTTCTCAAATATATTTTGTTTGCTAGAAATGTTTGATCAATTTTCATTCTGTAAAATGTTTTTGTTATCGACGGGTTTTAGACAGCGAGACTTAATTTTGCAGTCTTGTTCTTTTGTTGTTTTCACAATTGCCCGAGCCGAGGGAGTTATTTGCGCTGTACGCTTTAAAAATGCATCGTATGTGTTCTTTGTGGTTGTTTATCAGAGTGATTTGGGAGTCGAAGCCCAATTTCTTTGACAAATACGTCTCGGAGGGGCCAACTTGTCAGTCTAGAGCTTGTGGCGGAACACCAAGTTTTTGCCTGTTGAGAAATTCATCAAAATGCTTTGAAAATGGCTAGCAGCCAATGATCAAGTTTCACCAACGTCCGATCCGTTTTGTCCTGGAGGCCAAAAGAAGTTAGCGGTTCTGGTTGTTTGAAAGAATCTGTATTGAAAATATCAGAAAGTACAGAGTTAGTAGCTTAGTAGCAGCGGCGCTTCACAGAGTACTACTGTATCTACTGACAGTAACGCAGTGTAGTAGAAGTCTTGAGAATGATTTGTTGCTACATGTTTTTCCAATCCATTTTGACCTGGAAGTCGGGCAGCATCGAAATGGATGGACATCTGTTGATGTATCAATTCTGCTTTTACATTGCTGCAGTTATGTCATGACTTTAAAGTGGATTAAAATGAGATTTTTTTTCTTGAGGCATTTGTGAATTAATATTGAATAGAGATTTTTTTTCTTGAGGCATTTGTGAATTTATATTGATTTGTGAGAAACTCCTTGAATACCACTGACAGCACTGGACGTCGAATCCATTTTGACCGTGAGGGTTGGGAGCGTCAAAATAGATTGGATGACTGTTGCCATCAATGGCAGTTGGTGAGTTAAATACCGTATTGGCCCGAATATAAGACGGCCCTGATTATAAGACGACCCCCTCTTTTTCAAGACTCAAGTTTGAAAAATTAAAAAAATGATTTTAATACAGAAAATAATTACAGTACATCTGAAACAAATAATTATAACAATATATTTGAGAGAAAAAGCATGTTATTTTGCCTGATTCAAATCTTAATATCTGAACATTTAAGTGTGTAAACCAAACTGCAATCACATTTGTAAATGAATGGCTTCTGGTTTTTGAAATCTAAGTAAACCAATCTATTGTGATAAAACCACAAAATTGCAATAACTGCAGTAACCATCAAAGTGAAGTCTAACTGTTACTGTAGTCTTGAAACAAATCTGAATAAGGAAAAACATTGCAATAGAATAATGCAAACTGGTTAAACTTGAGCGTAGCTGAGATCTGTCATGACAGAACATTGCTTCAATGATATCTGGCGCCATCTAGCGTCGTGAATCGGTATAACGTCTAGACCGCGAATATGAGACGATCCCCACTTTTTCAGTCTTATTTCAATGCAAAAAACACCATCTTATATTGGAGCCAATACGGTATGCCTTCGTTTTTTGTTTTGAATACCTTAAATGGAGGTCTTTTTGCAGCAATTTCTAGGTAAGAT
This sequence comes from Corythoichthys intestinalis, assembly GCF_030265065.1. Taxonomy (NCBI): domain Eukaryota; kingdom Metazoa; phylum Chordata; class Actinopteri; order Syngnathiformes; family Syngnathidae; genus Corythoichthys; species Corythoichthys intestinalis. Next base: position 24,013,995 of record NC_080404.1, on the reverse strand, counting down.
TAAAATCAGATTAATTCTGTTTTTAGGCATTTATGTATGTGTGAATATTGTTTTGAGCGACTGCCATTGTCCGTTCATTTGCCCCCCATTCCGGTCTAAATGGATTAGACGTCTAGCGCCGCCAATGGCAGTGAACAAGTTCATTTACATAGAAAACTTTCCAGGAAACTGAAATTCCTTTTTGAGTACTTTTCATTTACACCACAACACCTAGATCTACCTAGATTGGCACTGTCACACGATGTTAATTTACATTTGCGACTGAATGGAGTTTTTAATTGTATATTAGCAGAAAGCTAACTATTTTTTTCTGGAAAAACAGGTGTATTTTAATGCACAGTCTGTGTCATTTTGTGACGTATTTGGGCATTAGTTTTCAGTTTCGCTCGAATGGAGTGCCATCAATGTTTTTGACGGTCTTCCTATTTTAGAGCTCAGGAACAAAGCGAGATTCTAAGGCACAATATGCGTGACTAACAGGTGTTCGTAAGAGGCCTCTGGCATGCTGCTCCTGGTGGCTGCTTGTTTTTTTTTCGTCTCTCCCACTCCGAGCCTCCCACGTGTCATATTCCCATTTTAACGTCAGCATTTGCATTTAACATTTTCTCAACGTGCACCTCACCTATGAGGAATTCATCCGTTTAAAAGAGGAGCATTGTCTGTCTGGATGCGCATCGTAATTTAGCGGCAATCGAAGCTGTAAAAGATGGGGCGCTTTTTTCCTCCGCGTTTACTTTGAAAATGGCTGCGGGCTCGAGGCGGACAAAAAGCCACGCGGTGATAATGAATCATTTAGCTGCGAAGGTGCTCTATTTAGCTCCAAACTCAACTTTAAAGTGCGCTTTTATCAGCGTCGCTAGAATGAGAAAGTGCAGAAGTGACTCAAATAAGCCGCGGGAGCTTCTCTATCTTCACTCAAAGGCTTATTCTCACTTGGGTTGCTGAGCTCTTAACTTTTGGATGGAAGTCATAGGGAAGCTTTTGTTTTTAAATGTACAGTGGTACCTCGACATACGAAGTTAATTCGTTCCAGGACCTTGTTTGTGAGTCGAAATGGTCTTATGTCGAGCAGGATTTTCCTATAAGAATACATTATATTAGGCGTGGGAACCTCTTGATACCTCACTATACGATAGGATTTGCAATACTAAGCTCACGATAACGATGATCTGATGACATGGCGATACAACGATTACCGATACATTTGTCAGGAAATCATTGTAGGATATTCTACAAAGAACTAATAAACAGAAAAACAAGCTTCTGCTGTGAATTGGAATTAGTTTATCACTAGTAGACATTCAATCCATTTGAACTGGGAGGATGGCAGCGAATGAATGTTCATTCGCTGCCATCCCTCCCACTTCAAACGGATTGAACGTCTATGGCCGTCAGTGGCAGCCAATGCGAGGCAATGAGGTAGTTTTTTGGGCCATTTAACATCATTCACCTGTTCATTTTCAGTAACCTGTTGATTTTGGGGTATTTAATGGGTCACTTTCTGTTTATATTGAGTTACAGAACAGGTGACCGGGGAATCACCCAAATGTATAGGCAGTGACTCAAACTCAACAGGAAATGACCTGGAAATGCCCTAAAATGAACAGCAAGTGACCTGCAAATGCCCCGAAAATCGGACCAAATGACTGTGAATGCTCTGTTTTTGAATGAACGGACGTTCCCAGTCTAAATGGATTGGGCGTCGAGCACCGTCGCTGGCAGCCTTAGAGTTAACTGAGACACTATCATGGTGGAAGATTTTGGTAGCAACTTGATGGTTCTTTTTTTTTTTTTTTTCTTTTTTTAAAACATTGACACATTTATAAAATGATATCTCGATTCTTGACAGCAGCATATCGATATCCCCATTTCGATATTTTGTCACACCCCTACATTATATTCTATTAATTTGTTCCACAGCCCGAAAACGTACACTAAATCCTTAATAAATACTACTGGTACTATTGCAGATAGAAATTACACAGATCAAAAACAAATAAATAATAAATAGAAATCAGAATAATAATATAATAATAATAATAATAATACCTGTAATAATGCAACGAATTGGGTTCTAATGTGGCGGATGTGTTTTGCGTGGTGTACCTGAACGCACCACGTGGCTGACGTACTAGAGTGAGAGAGGATCTTTTACTTTCACTTTTCATGCTCAGCTGCGGCAGACAGAAGGCATGTTGTGCTGCACAAGTTCTGAAATAAGTAGGGCTGTCAAACGATTAAAATTTTTAATCGAGTTAATTACAGCTTAAAAATTAATCACAATTAATTGCAATTAATCGCAAATCAAACCATCTATAAAATATGCCATATTTTTATATAAATTATTGTTGGAATGGATAGATAAGACACAAGATGGATATATACATTCAACATACAGTACATAAGTACTGTATTTCTTTATTATAACAATAAATCAACAAGATGGCATTACCATTATTAACATTCTGTTAAAGCGATCCATGGATAGAAAGACTTGTAGTTCTTAAAAGACAAGTTAGAGAAATTTTATATCAAAACCCCTCTTCATGTTTTCGTTTTAATAAAATTTGAAAATTTTCAATCAAAAAGTAAACTAGTAGCCCGCCATTGTTGATGTCAATAATTACTTACACAATGCTCATGGGTACTGAAGCCTATAAAATCAGTCGCACCCAAGCACCAGCAGAGGACAGCAAAACTCCGAAAAACACAACATGTACACCTTTCACTGTCCTCTTATCTTAATCTGTTTGAGCGGGGCATTTGTACATTAATTGCGTCAAATATTTTAACGGGATTAATTTAAAAAATTAATTACCGCTCGTTAACGCGATAATTTTGACAGCCCTAGAAATAAGTATTTAAAAACCTGATGAAGCTGGCGATTTTTTTGGTGATGTTACAATAATAATTGTCACCTTAACTTATAAAGACTGACAAACAGAGATCGGAGGAGGATCGTCGAGATCTTCGACATTCTACGGCCGTATTGTCAAGCCAGTTCACTGACGCACCCACCATGCTCATATTTTTCTATCATTTCCATCTTCATTTCAATGACAAGCCTCACCTTTTTCCTTTTTTTCACCACTTTCACTAACATTCTTGGAACCCATGTTGATTTCTCTCACATGAAAATCCGCCGTGCGTCCGTCTTGTGGGAAAACAAAGAAACTGCGGTGCTGTCATAAATCGTCGTATTTCGAGGATGTCGTTGGATGTAGGAACAAATGGCGAGTCAAATTTTACGTCAAATGTTGAAAAGATCGTGTGTTTTAGCGATCGTATGTCGAGGTAGCACTGTACTGTATTGCCATATTCATGGAATAATAATCTATTGATTTATTGGCTGCCGCTGACAGCAATAGACGTCTTACCCAATTGAGCTGAGATGAATTGTACTAATTGGATTCTGTATAATAACAAATTCAAATCTAGTATTTGAAATGTACTTTCATATTAGTGAAATATGAATCTATAATAACTCCATGATAAACATACTAGTAGATTAATGTGCAGTTCAAATAATTGACTGTGTTAATTTATTTTTGAACGATGTTTGTTTACTTGTGTTCTTTTGTGTGTGCTTCTGTCTTGTGATTTTTGTGTGCTTTTTGTTGTTGTTTTTAATCGTTTTGTTGTGTGTTTTGTGCTGCGTTTTTTTTCTTAAGTTTGTGAGTGTGTGTATATGTCTGTGGCCACAATTTAGTCACACAGCTTGTGGCTATCCGTCTCACTTAGATGACACAACTCCTACTTCAAATTCCGCAGCCGTCTGGTGCTCGTTCAGATGAAAAGTTTTCTTCCTCTGGAGTTGATTTGTCAAGCTCTGAATCTCGCGCTCATCTGTGTTTTTGTACCAAGAGAGAGAAGAAAAACAAAAAAGTCATCCCGTATTCGTCGGCCTCGCTCAACAAAACATTTGGTGGTCTCGGTTGCACTTTTTGATAAAGCTGCATAGCTTTTGCATAGCGTGCTATCAAGTCAGCTTTTGGCAAGAGGTTGGCAGGCTAACCAGCAAGTTTCTTTTTTCCACATTTTTCTTTATTTGAGTGTCTCCGCTCCGCCTCGGGGCTTGTTGCCAACATTTGAATTGCTCATATGAGTGATGTGAGAACCAGGACGTAAAGCTGACGCAGCCTTCCTGTCGCTTTCGTTTTCACCAACAGAACACTTCCTTCTTTGCGTGTTTAAAAAAAGAAAAACAGACACACAATGTTTGTTTCTTTTTAGTGATGTATTTTAAATATATCTTTCTTATAATTGTGTAAGCAATATTCACATTTCATTTACATTGTTGTATTAAATATTTGCTTTACAATACTTTTATTTCATTAAATTGGAGTAAATAGTATCTTAACGTGTTGATATATATATATATATATATTTTTTGGCTTTATCTTTTTATGCTGAATGGGAATTTTTTTTTTTTTTTTTTAACCTGTCCTGTTCAGCTGTTTGACACAGAGAATGAAAGTCTAAGTGCCCGGATAGTCTGAACAGTTTTAATGTTTCACATTTAGAGTCTGACATACTCCCATTGTGATCATTCAAAATACCTTGTTTATTATGACAAAGCAGCGAACAGGAAGGGGTTATGGGGGAACAGAAGAAAAGAAACACAAGAGAAGAAAGAAAAGAAACACAACAGCAAAATATACATTGAACGTCTAGACTAGCTACTAATATGTTGGTGCTATCTTCAGCTAAATGTATTTCCGGTTAACACCATGTGGGGGCCTGTTGACCAGTGAAAGAGGGGGACGGGGGTGAGGGTGTTTGATTGAAAGGGCTAGAGTGTACACAAATCAGTTCTGTGATCTAGAACCCAGTGTGAATCCTTTGTGAGTGTAAGCCCGTTGGCGACCGACCCTGTTTTCCGCGCAGCCCATCCCTCCTCCCGCAGCCCAGGAGCCATCGTCACCCCCCCGGGATCCAGGGTGGTCCCCCGGGGCCACCCACGCACCCATCAACCGGGCCTCAGGGATGGCAAAAGGGGACGCACCACCGACCCAACATCCACCCCACCCCCGTCCGCCCACCCGGCCCGCGAGCCCAAGCTGCAGCCCCCCAACCGGCACTGCATGCCACGGGACGCCCATCGACCCACCAAGCCTAGGGCCGGGCAGGGTCCCTCGCCGGAGCCGGCAACACCCAGCCGATACACCGGCGCCCAGCCAGCGACCCGTGACGGAGCACAGGGGGGGTACCCAGTCAGAGAAGAGAGGGGAAGGCGGAGGCGGGAGAATGCCGAGCAGCCGCCACGGGGCGGCGCAAGGTCGGAGCCCTGACTTCCCCCCCACTCCCGCGACCAGCAGCCCCGGCAGAGGGGAGGCCACGCCCCAGGAGCCACACCATAGGGAAAAAATGTGGGACCCACCTACCACAAAAATCCATTTTCTTACTTGCTTTTTGTAATGTATTTTGAAATTTTGATCATATACTGTAGATTTCCACCCATCCATCTTCAACCGCTTATCCGAAGTCAGGTGGCGGGGGCAGCAGGTTCAGCAGGGAACCCAAAACATCCCTTTCCCTGGCCACATTAACTAGCTCTGACTGGGGGATCCCGAGGTGCTCCCAAACCAGTTTCGAGATATAATCCCTCCACCTAGTCCTGGGTCTGCACGGAAGTCTACTCCCAGCTGTACGTTTCAGGAACACCCCCCTAAGGAGCCGCCTTGGTGGCATTTGCAACAGATGCCTGAGCCACTTCAACTGACTCCTTTTCTACGTGAAGGAGCACTGACTCAACTCAAAGCCTCTTGCAAATAGCAGCATTTCTCACGCTGTCTCTATGGGAGACACCAGCTATCCGCCTGAGAAAACCCATTTCGGCTGCTTTAACCTGCAATCTTATTCTTTCGGTCATAACCCTAGGTGAGGGTTGAAATAAAGATCGAACAGTAGATGGAGAGCTTTGCCTTTCAGCTCAGCTCCCACTTCGTTGCAACGATGCGATAGAGGGACTGCAATACTGCTCCTGATGCCCCAATTCTCCATCCAATCTCATGCTCCATTGTTCCCTCACACTTGAACACGACCCCGACATAGTTGAACTTGTTCACTGGAGCAGGACCTCATTCTCTACCTGGAGAAGGCAATCCACTGGTTTCCTGCAGAGAGCCATGGCCTCAGATTTGGAGGTGCTGATCCTCATCCCTGCCGCTTCACACTCATCTGCAAACTGATTCAGTGGGTGCTGCAGATCACAGGCTGATGCAATCCTCAGCCCACCAAACTGTAAACCCTCTCCGCCACAACTACGCCTAGATATCCTGTCCATGGAAATCGTGAACAGTATTGATGACAAAGCGCAGCCCTGGGGAAGGTCAACACCCACTTAGAACAAGTCTTAAGCCTAAGTTATACTTCCGCGTCAGACCAACGCCGTCAAGGAAGAATCGAGTTACGACCCAACGCCGTAGCCTGACGCGCACCTCTCGATTTTTGTAACCTTCGCGTCGCGTAGACGCGTATAGCCTGAGTTATACTCCCGCGTTGCGGTGACGGCGTAGCGACTACGGCGTCATTCGACATTCAATAGTTCTGCGGTGAGGGAACGCGTTGCTCTGTAATTCACCGCCAAGCCACTAGAGGGATGTGGCGTTATGTTTGTACGGTTTTGGGGCATGCTTGTTTACTTCCGCTAGTCGGAGAAAAATAAACAATGCAATATGGAACTCTTGAAAGTAAATATTCTGCTCATCAACACTGAATAAATATTGAACATACAAATGTTGAGGGGCAGGCGACGCAGAAGACGGTTTCGAGGCGGTCTGGCCGACTTTTGATGCTGCACAGTTTTAGACTCAGGTGGAGAGAGCTAGCTGTGGCGGCTAGCTTCAAACTGGCGTCGAGCACTGCGTTCAAGGTCTGCAAAGCCCTCCAGCCCACCCCATCACAGTCCGTTTTCGCTATGTCGTAAGCCTGAGTTATACTTCCGCGTCAGACCTACGCCGTCAAGGAAGAATCGAGTTTCGACCCTACGCCGTAGCCTGACGTGCACCTCTCGATTTTTGTAACCTTCGCATCGCGTAGACGCGTATGACGTAGCGAAAACGGACTGTGATTGGTCCGCTCAGACTGTTGTTTCCGGTTTACCGCGAAAACACCGCCATTGTACAATAGAATCAAACATTGTTTTCTACACGCAAAAATGGACCAAGCCGACGGGAGTATCATCGAAGAGCAAGTCTCGTCAAGAAATTATTATTGTGATTGCCAAATGGCAAGGTTGGCGATCGAAAAAATAAATAAATGGAAGAACCACCGAGACGTGGGTGGTCGGAATCGAGTGGCCACACGAAGCAGTGACCCAGTCGGCCAAAAACTGCCAACTTTTTATCACTTTATGTCGTATTTTTGGTTGGTGCACTTCATCATTTACTGTGTACATATGTTTGCTGTGAGTCTGTGACTTATTTATGTGTCACACTTCAAGTATATAAAGAATAAAGCACAGATTTGGTGTCAAGAGTTGTTTTGATCTTTAATTTTCAATAACAGACAGTTCACACACACGATACATCATCACTGATTGAGAGTGCCTCGGTGCTTTTTATGATAACCTTAAAATCAAACCTCCCAACGCAATTTGGGAAGTTCCCTAGACGCCAGAAATCTGCTATGGCTTCCCACTGGCTGGTTGTAGGACACGGCAAACAAATCGGGCTGGAGGGCTTTGCAGACCTTGAACGCAGTGATCGACGCCAGTTTGAAGCTAGCCGCCACAGCTAGCTCTCTCCACCTGAGTCTAAAACTCTGTGCGGCATCAAAAGTCGGCCAGACCGCCTCGAAACCGTCTTCTGCGTCGCCTGCCCCTCAACATTTGTATGTTCAATATTTATTCAGTGTTGATGAGCAGAATATTTACTTTCAAGAGTTCCATATTGCATTGTTTATTTTTCTCCGACTAGCGGAAGTAAACAAGCATGCCCCAAAACCGTACAAACATAACGCCACATCCCTCTAGTGGCTTGGCGGTGAATTACAGAGAAACGTGTTCCCTCACCGCAGAACTATCGAATGTCGAATGACGCCGTAGTCGCTACGCCGTCACCGCAACGCGGGAGTATAACTCAGGCTTTACTTACTGCCGAGGACAAGGACACAACTCTCACTGTGGGTGTACAGGGATTGGATGGTTGCTCCCTGACCAGAACGGAACCCACATTGTTCCTCCGCAATTCGGGGTTCGACAATCGGCCGGACCCTCCTTTCCAGTACCTTGGAGTAGACTTTCCCAGGGAGGCTGAGGAATGCGATGCCTCGTCGTTGGAACACACCCTCTGTTCCCCCTTTTTAAAAAGAGGAACCACCACCTCGGTTTGCAGCTCTTTCAGCACTGTCCCAAACTTCCTCGCAATGTTAAAGAGGCGTGTCATCCATGAGAGCCCCTCAACACCCAGAGCCTTCAGTATTTCAGGGCAAATCTCATTAACGCCCTGGGCTTTGCCACCGCAAAGTTCTTTACCACCTCGGTGACTTCTCCCAGAGAGATTGAGTCGATTTCCCCATCATCCGCCAACTCTGCCTATGAAACAGAGGAAGGGTCAGTTTGGGTAGTGGAATTCTGACCACTTGGGTCCACCACGGTGTTCGAAGGGTACCGCCTCTTGAGGCACCAAAGACCTAAATCAGGGAAGCTATTCCTTCCAGCCCCTCAAGGTGTCTCCGCCATTGGTGACTGTAGCATTGAAGTAATCCAGGAAGACAATGGAGTCCAGGGGTCCCATCAAGGACTTCAAGACGGCATAAAAGTCTGAATTGATATTCCGTGCATACGCTCAAATAACAGTCAGAGTCCCCCCACCTCCACCCCACACACACACATACACACAACCCTGAGACATAGTGAGTCGACCCTCTCATCCACCGGGGTGAACTCCAACACAGCAGCGCTCAGGCGGGGGCTGTGCAGGGTACCCGCGGGTTATTAAAAGTATTTTAAAAAAGCATTAAATTTAGTTTTCCATTATTAAAGGTACTAAAAGTATTAAATTAGCTGTCGTAAGTCTGGAATTTTTTCACCGTGGTTTTAATGCTCAAGAACATCTCAGTGCAACCTAAATTATATCCGTGACGAAGTTTTTTTTTTTTTTTTTTTTTTTAATCCTTTTTTTAAAAAATCCATAACAAAGATGACGCGTAGAATTTTTACGATGCACTGCACCTTGTGCGCGCGCGCCGTTAGCATCATTAGCATCAACATCACAATGCAGCCAATCGCACAGTACTGTGTGCTAACGCAAGGAACTGCTCAGATGCCTTAGTTGTTATGTTCGACGAAAGCCTCAACAAGACAACCAAATCCAAACAGTTGGACCAGCATGTGAGGTATTGGATCGGCGACCAAGTCGCATCCAGATACTTTGGGTCGCAGTTTATGGGTCATGCGAAGGCAGTGGACCTGCTTAACATTTCATAGTAAGTTGCCAATTTCTCCAATTAAAATGTGTTAGATGCAATAATGTATTTCTGCACGGTTTGCCTTTCGAATGAATGTGAATTTCGCAGTTTTAACTCAAGAGTTAGCCATGTTCAATGGGGTATTGGCAGGTGTACTAGCCTTAGCATGGATAAACGGGAGTCGTAGATTCACCATCACTCTCAGATACACAACACGGTTGACACTGTCTATTATTGGAACAAGTGCGGGGTAACGTTGATCTGAATAACATGGCATGGTGATAGGCAAATTATAATGTAGGTAATAGTAAAACAACTCCTGGTATATTTAAATGTTTTTCTTGATTAAATAAGAGTATGGATTTTCTCTGTCTGAATAAAAGAAATGTCTTCAGTAGCTAACAAAGGATTAACATATGTTTTGTATAATACTTGTAATGTGATTAGAAAAAAAGAGATTACCAAGGGAAATGGTCGTGTAGTTTTTTTATTTTGTGGTAATTATTGGTAAACTACTGCCATTTAGTGGCTGTTTTTTAAACTTTCACTGCCAATTGCAAGCACTTTACAGTTAAGGTGGCCAACTTCACAATCACCTACCTACCACCTTGACTAGGTCCTCTTAAAAGGGAAACCTGTTGTATTGCAAATGTAATTTCTGAAGTTGCTTTACAATAATAGTGTCAAATCCATTTTATCCGGGGGAAAAAAAATTCTGAAAGACCTTATATTTAAATGTGTTTTAATTGTATCTTCAATAAATGTGCATTCTTTTGTCAAACACACTTAGTAATTGAGGTTAAATTTGATGTTCAGTGCTTTATTTTTTTAATATGATTCAATATTATCTAAATAATGGGTGCGAGAAAAGTATTAATTTTCAGTTGAAATGGCATCAAAAAAGGTCTTAAAAGTCTTGAATTTAGATTTATCAATCCTGGGGGGACCCTGTTGTGAGTATCCCCACACCCACCTGCCGCCTCCCGCCTGACGCAACTCCAGAGAAGAACAAGGTTCAACCCCTGTCCCTGTTTAGTTCCAGAACCGAGGCTAAGTGGAGAGGTAAGCCCCACTAGATCTAACTGGTAGCGCTCCACCTCCAACACGAGCTCAAGCTCCTTTCCCACCAGTGAGGTGATGTTCCATGTCCTTAAAGCCAGTTTCTGCCATCTGGGTCTGGTCCATTGAGACCCTCTGCCTTCACTGCCGTCCAAATGGCAGCACACCTGACCCCATTGGATTGCTCTGCCCCGCGCGTGGTGGGCCCACAGGGGTGGCGAAAAGCCACGTTGCCTCTTTGGGCTGAGCCCGGATGGGCCCGGTGGCAGACCCAGCGCTAGCCGACGGGCCCTCCATGCAGGCCTGGCTCCAGACAGTCTCATGTTTCCCTCCTCTATTTGTCATGGGGTTTGGTGAACCATGCTTTCACTGTACTGTAGTTTTGTATTTCAAGCAGTTCAGAAGATGAATGAATGATTGAATGAATTGATCTGCAGTATATTGATTAGATGTCTAAAACTGATTTTCAACATTTTAAAAATTGATTTTTATTTGATGCATTATTGAATTTATTTTTAAAAAATGCTTTTATAGTTACTACTGCCTGTATAAATGTTTTGTAGTTGTTTTTGTAGGTAAATAGAGCATGTATACATAGTAGTATAGTCATTTTCCATTGTTTATCACAGCCTCCATTTGTGAAGGTGAGCGCGTACGTACTCGTGTCGTTGACTTCCCTCTCGAAGGCCGACCGCCACGAACAGGTGGTGTCTTTTGCGAGCCCGCCTCTGCACGAGTGCGAATCCACTTGAGCTTCAAGAGCAAAAAAGCTAATTAAGTCGTCGTCAAGGACGTTAAAGAAGAACCTCAATAGAATGTCAAGATTGCAACTGCGTTGAAGTCGTTAGATGGACAGGAAATTTCCGGGGATCGATGGAATAAATGTGGAATTTCACAGATTCATTCGCCCCTCCTGGTCAAAATGAATTGGACGTCTGGCGCCGTCAATGACAGAGAGGGTTTGGATACGTCTCCGTTTTGACACCGACCGTCATATTTGTTCCGTGTGTCTATGAATAAGAACCCTCAGCAGCTGCGGCAATTTGCATTTAAAGGCTCCTCATGTAACGAGCCACATGCCGGTAATTTCTTACATTTCCATTTTGAACGCCTTGGGAATGCACCAACCCCAGAGCCCAACACTGAAAGAGTAAAAAAAAAAAAATTGAAAAAGTGAAAGTACAGAACTCCGGATTTAATTAGCAGGATTCTCTGGTAATTACCAACATGACGAGCAGTAGACATTAATGTTTGCATTTTAGAGGATAAAACTTGAATCCAGAGATTGACAGGCAGCATACGCATACGCTTTTGATCGTATTTTCTGGACTTTGGACTATATGGAGTTTCTTTTTCCCCTCGTCTAGAAGGCTCTGCGACTTAACCTTATACTCCGATTTCATAAGTTCTGAAGGATCTCCGATTGGTCGAACATAACAGTTAAGTTAGCCGCATTAGCGCGCAAGCATTCGGTCATTCGTGGTCATGAATGTGAGCACATAAGTCCACTTGTTAGGTATATCCATACCTTCCAACGCCAATGTCATGTTTCCTGTTTACTGTGCTTTGGTAATTGTTTTGCCAAATTCTGACCCTACCATCCGAATGTCGCAGCAGAAATTGAGACTCATCAGACCAGGCAACATTTTCCAATTTTCTAGTGTCCAATTTCGAGGAGCTTGTGCAAATTGTAGCCTCAGTTTCCTGTTCTTAGCTGAAAGGAGTGGCACCCGGCGTGGTCTTCTGCTGCTGTAGCCCATCTGCCTCAAAGTTCGACGTACTGTGCGTTCAGAGATGCTCTTCTCCCTACTTTGGTTGTAATGGGTGGTTATTTGAGTCACTGTTGCCTTTCTATCAGCTTGAACCAGTCTGGCCATTCTTCTCTGACCTCTGGCATCAACAAGGCATTTCCACCCACAGAACTGCCGCTCACTGGATATTTTTTCTTTTTCGGACCATTCTCTGTAAACTCTTAGAGATGGTTGTGCATGAAAATCCCAGTAGATCAGCAGTTTCTGAAATACTCAGACCAGCCCTTCTGGCACCAACAACCATGCCACATTCAAAGTCACTCAAATCACCTTTGGTCCCCATACTGATGCTCGGTTTGAACTGCAGGAGATTGTCTTAAACCATGTCTACATGCCTAAATGCACAGAGTTGCCGCCCTGTGATTGGTTGATTAGAAATTAAGTGTTAACGTGCAGTTGGACAGGTGTACCTAATAAAGTGGCCGGTGAGTGTATCTGTTCCACACGAATATTGCGTAAATTAATCCTTAACTACACTGCGAAGACGTAAACAGTGAGAGAGCGGCGTGCAGTTGTTCTGTGCAGCTAACATGGCAGAATGTGTCTGAGGAGAACTGTTCTACATGTCCATCCATGATCAAACTTAAGTAAATATGCCTTTGTTTAAAGAAAGTTTGTAGTGTTTACTATGTAACCGCTGTATTCGCGGCCATTTTTTACACAAAGTTGCAATTTCTGATTCTGATTCTGGTTGCAAAATTTGACAGAACACCTGTTAACACCGGCGTGCGTACCCAAGGGCGTAGGTTTGCATAGGGACGGTAGGGACATAACACTACCAACTTTTCAGGATGCTCAAATTGTCCCCACCAACTTTTAAGGCAACCTTATTTGCATTATATAGTGACTTCACTTATATTGGTAATTAAGATTGTTTCCCAATATGTTGTAAGGATATAATTGGCCGTACCATTATTAAGTGAATTATTTTCATTATGTTGAGACTTACATTTAACCCTTTTCACTGCCGAGTGTGCCAGTCCATTTTCCCCCTCAGATTCACGTTTGATTGGCTGATTACTTGGACCCCTGCCCCCAACACACACACCCACACAAACACACACACGCACTCACAGCCTCAGCCCCATGCTGCGTCCTCCACCCTCTTCGAAGGGGAGGGATATTTGAAGGTTTTTTTTTTTCCGACCAGCTGCAGCCACTGTATTTAATGTAAAAAGACGTCAATGTCGTGGAGGTGGGGAACACACCGCTAATTTTGCTACTGAAAGACCGACCTGTATCAGCTTTAGCATAACATTAAACTGTGTGAATTTGCTAACCTGCAAAACTTGAGCAGGAAGCTGCTTAGAAAGAAGTGTCCTCCTGTATGTATTTTCTACTGTTAACGTTAATTAAACAGTGAGAAATGTAGTGAACTGAGATTTATCCCTTTCTCCCCAATTTTTATTTTTTATTTTATTTATGTGGGTTTAAAGCAGCCCAAAGGAGCTTTCATTTTTTGCTGTGCTTGTGGACAAAAGCAGTAGTGTCTTACCGGATGGAAGGCTGATTTTTTTTTTTTTTTTTTATCCCATGCTAAGAGTTTGTGTTATTTCTAATGTATATTTTTATATATTATATATATGTTATTTAATTTCTCAACAATGTTGAGTTGTCTTAGGACAAATGTTTATTTTTTGCAATCCTGGATAGTTAGGAGATTATTAACAACTTTGTATTTATTAAATATTTTAATATAATTGCAGTTATGTTCAAATATTGAAATATAAATTTGCGAATTAAATCCAGACATTTATTCTGGAAGTTTTCAAACAGTTTCTTCAGTAGTTTTTGAAAACAAAGGTTTAAATGGAACAGTTTAATCACCTGAAACAATACATATGAAAGTTAGTATACGTTATTACAGATGTATTTTGCATTAATTATTTAGCCTATCAATTTGGTTTATATTTGTGAGAAATGTATCCCTGATCCCCATTCACCCGTTTTGTTTGGTCTTATCAATGTCACGTCCCCAGCAAAAATGTACATGCAGGTTATGCTGTTATATCGTCCCTACCAATGTTGAGACCAAACCTACACCCTTGGGCGTACCATATTCATTGGATGACAATCTTGGCGAAAAGTATAGCTGTCCTAAGCAGCCTGATTTAGAATTCCCCTCAAAAATGATGGGAAACAAAAAAAGCTTATTTTCAACTTATTGTTATAATTATTCTTTGAAGTTAATTTTATTGCTGAAACTGCGTTTTGGGTTCATCAACATGTTGTGCCCCCCTTCTCCAAAATTCAAATTGTGCCTATGGTTTCAGGTACCGTTTTAAGGCACCCGTGAACCACACTGAGAATTACTGGTGTAGGCTATAATAAAACAACTGTTGATACATTTGGTCATGCCAAAATTGTGACTTATTAAATATTTGGGAGCAACACGTTTTGTTTTGCAGACGCACTGAGCCGTATATGCTATGAAATAGGCTCTATGTCCGATGATAGTGACGACAGACGAGTGACCCACAACACTTGATGCTGATTTTCTCTGGAGGTAACCAGACTCCTCTTTTCACATTTCCGTGGCGCTCTCCTCTCAATTGACCTCACGCCGCTCCGGTCAAGATGGAGGCTTGAGATACCGACAAGCTCGTCTCACATCACACAGAGATAAATGCCGCCTCGTTTTTACTCTTCCAAGACCTTTCGGTCGAATATAGCCTTTGGTCGTTATCTTGATCTTGTCCGACAAATGGTGAATATGTAAGGTTGGCATGTAGTGACAAAGTTTGTGTCCAATCACGTGGCGTCCAATCATCCATCTGATTGATATGAGTTTATCACTAGTAGAAGTCCAATCCATTTGAAGTGGGAGGGTGGCAGTGTAAGATTACTTTTTGCTGACCTTTGGTACTGCAAAAACAAATAACTGAGCCAGTACTTTCACAATCCAATATTTGATCCTGATACAACATTTACGTATCGTTTTTGCTCTTTCGTGACCTTTCCGTTGAATCAATTGGTAAGTGAATGCAAGATAATGTCATCTAATGAGAAAATGTAGGTTGCTCATTCTACTACTGGGAGAAATGTCATTGAATTAGTTGTTTTAGTTGGAAATTCAGATGTTCCCAGTTTTAGTTCAATTTTAAAAAGGGCCATGGGAGGGAAGATTATGAAATAGTCTTGAAATGGGCGCGGGTGTCATCACAAGTTGTGTACCATGATTCAGTTCTAGTCAATTTACTTGTTAGCAGTCAGCTAATAATATCATTGCTGATGGACAAGCAGTGTTAAAATAAATATTTAGCTCCCAAACACTACCTAAACTGTGTCTTCATCCCCCTGATAGCAAACGTCCCACATGTGCTAAGTTTTGGAATTCTGCTGTTAATGTTTTATTCTGTTTCTTTTGTGATGAGGTGCTTTTTTCCAAATTCCACAGTGTGTGCCCCAAAAAGCATCAAATAGAAGGGTTAGTTTTTTTTTTTTTTTTTTTAAACCCTAACCACCTTTTTCACCCAAGATATCATCGGAGTACCTGTGTACTTGTTCCCCCTCATTCACTCTTTCATTCACTTTTCCACCTGAGGAATCTGGGCGTATGAATTGTGAGTTTTTTTATTTTTTGCTCATCCACGCTCGTTTTCTATTTCCTATTTCTATTTCCTATGAGGAAACTTTTACCCCCAAACCAACTACGTACTTGTTTTTTCTTTTACATCCAAAGAATTGGGGCACCAATCATAAGTTTGTTTTTTCCCCCCGCTTATCCATCCTCTTCTTTTCCCTGTTCCACCAAAGGAATCAGGCGCCAATAGTGAGTTTTGTTTCACAGAAACGTTGCTCCAATGCAAAGTTTTTGCAAAACATTGTTTTTTTTTAAATTAGTGCTGCAACGATTAATTCGATTTGGAAAAAGATTTGAATTAACTCAAATTAAGTTTTGCTGCTTCAAGTATTCGTTTAATTAAAGTGGCGTAATAATGGTTTTTTTTGAAAGTGTTTGCATTTAGTTTTCTTTATTTGGGCGGATACACTGCCCTCTAGTGGCAACAGTGCATATGACATAACTCATTTCACAAGGCTGAATCCAGCTGCTCCCTGTTAAAACTAATGTAAGCTAAATTTTTGTTTGAACTAATGTTTTTTTTAATGCATTTCTAATTTAGTTTATCGCCATATTTAGCCGTTTTTTGGTGGGAATATGTGTTTGAACCATTTGTTAAGAGCATTGTTAAAAAAAAAAAAAAAAAAAAAACAACAGTTAGCATTTTATAGCATTTAGCATTTAGACTTTTGCTATGTACGTTAGCCAATTGTTCTTTTGTTGTACTTAGATCCTCATTTATTCTTTTATACGGTTTGAGGCTCAGTTCAGCTATTTTAACTTTATATGTTCCTTATCAGATACTCGATTATTCAAACTAACTAGTTTATTGATTAATCGACTACTAAAACAATCGATAGCTGCAGTCTTACTTTTAATTAGGGCTGTCAAACGATTAAAATTTTTAATCGAGTTAATTACAGCTTAAAAATTAATTAATCGTAATTAATCGCAATTAATCGCAATTCAAACCGTCTATAAAATATGCCATATTTTTCTGTAAATTATATATATTCTGTAAAATAAATTGTTGGAATGGAAAGATAAGACACAAGATGGATATATACAGTGGGGAGAACAAGTATTTGATACACTGCCAATTGGCAGTGTATCAAATACTTGTTCTCCCCACTGTACATTCAACATACGGTACATAAGGACTGTAGTGGGCATTTCACTCTACTGTCATTTAAATGTCTATGCTGTCCTCACTCCGAAGCCTCTACTTTTTCCAAAGCTAGACAGCTAGTGAACGACGCCTTAATAATCAGACTTCTTCCTTTTTCATCTGATTTATTAATAAAATAGCCTCAAACCATTGTCCTCTTTAGACCGTAGTGAAACTACAAAAAAAAAGTACACAAGCATTGCATTAGCAACACCGTTAGCTTAGCACGCTATACAGGTTCACTAAACATAAACAAAAAGCGTCTCATACAAAAAATAGAACAGTTCGCTTACTAACATAATATGTACATTCTTTACAACAACCATACTTACAGACAAATCTTGTCCAAGGATCATATAAGCACAACATTACAACGTAGGCTTCAGCCCGAGACGTCGTGCAGCCATATGAACTGGCAAGAAAAAAATAAACCGCAATAAATCGCAAAGCGACCACAAGAGTTCGCTGTTGTGCTGCAGCACAAAAAGCCTTGCTGTAAAACTTACCAAAAGGCAGAATGCTGTCTGAGCGGGACATGTGCGTTAATTTCGTCAAATATTTTAACGTGATTAATTAAAAAAATTAATTACCGCGCGTTAACGTGATAATTTTGACAGCCCTACTTTTAATACTAAATTACTTGTACTAACTTGACATTGAATTGAATGTTCGTGATAAGCTAAACAGCATGAGAACAATTAGATGCAACAGGATGTACAGCAGTGTGCGTAGCTGGTGGCCATCTTGGAAACCAAACCTCAAAATGTGCATGTTGTGCAGCATTGTTACTTCTCATTATTTCTTAGCACTCCCTGATTCCGATGATGTCCTTTTAGTGCTACTGTATATCGGGACCGCATCGGTGCGACGCTATTTCACATCAATAATCGACACACACACACGACCTCATATTAATGTGTTGTGAGGTCATGTGAGGATGTCCGAAAAAGTTCGAATTCGGGGCGGGAAGCTTAGTGACCTTGCGCTTCCGATCCCGCTGAGCTGAGCCTCGACTTCCTGCGAACACCCGGAGAATCTTGATGGTCTCCTGTTTTTGGAGGAGAGGCACGCTCGGCGGCCTGTCCGTCTGTCGGGGGTTCTGGCGGGCCATCTGTTTAGCGGCAGGTGATGCCGGGGCCCTTCTTACGCGAGCACATCAAGTGCAGTACGAGCAATCCTTTTCCTGCAAAAAGCTTTTCGGGAACATGAGAAGCTGTCCCTCTTACGCAGATCCTTCATTTGAACAGGAAATGATAGCGTCTTATCCCTCTCATAAGGCTGTAATGTATTCCGCCCACTAAAGGCAGACTCACTCGGCCTGACTATTGATTTGGCTTCAAAGGAAGGGCACATAATGACTTCACATGTCAGTAAGAGGAGCCAAGTGGTAAACTAACTCATTGGCAGGCCTTGACGGCCCTTGACGTCCAAACCATTTGAAGTGGAAGGGAGCTGGCAGCAAATGGACGAACTGCCAGCCTCCCACTTCAAATGGAGTGGATGTTTACTATTGATAAACCCTTTTAAAATTTTTATATTATTATATTTTTATAGTTTTTGTCTATATTTTATTTTTTGATATCGTCCGATCTCTAGTCGTGTGACAATTTTATTTTTCCCGACGTGATTTTTATCTTCAAGAATCTGTACCAAAACATCAAGAAACATGAAAGGATCTGAGTCTATTATTAACATGTAAAGATGTCTCGATCAATCGGCATCCCGATCGATTGGGTCCGATCACGTCATTTT
This sequence comes from Corythoichthys intestinalis, assembly GCF_030265065.1. NCBI lineage: Eukaryota > Metazoa > Chordata > Actinopteri > Syngnathiformes > Syngnathidae > Corythoichthys > Corythoichthys intestinalis. Next base: position 23,995,232 of record NC_080404.1, on the reverse strand, counting down.
CAAAGTATCGGAATCGGCAAAAAAATATCGGACATGCCTTTTTTTAATGTATGTATATTTTTTAATTAAATCGTTTTCTAATTGTATTTCACGTTACAGACAAAATGTCTTACACTCATCCAGAGTCTTTAGTTTTGGCTTAAAGTCAAATTTATCGCGTTAACGTAACGCATGCGCTGCACGACCCACTCACGCATTGTCGCGTTCAATCTATAAAGGCACCGTTTTACCTATATATAGAGCTAAAAGGCAATGTAAAATGAGTAGAGTGAATTTAGGCAGTCTTTGGAGCCTTTAATTAATTGGCTAAAGCCTTAAAATCCCCCTCTCAACAATTAAAAATATCGTGGGAAGCAATGTGGGGAAGAAAGGTAGTAGTTGATCTTTTTCTTAACACCATATGTTATTTCTCAACGCAGAGAAGATATATCAATTGGTGTCACAACGCACAGTCATGGTTTCACTTCCCATCATGCATTTGGGCAGAACAGTTAAATGGCTACAGTATCATTTACCGAAAGCTCAACAAATACACTAGATGGCAATATTTAGTCACAATATACAAAGTCACATGTATCCTTTAAGAATTACAAGTCTTTCTATCCGTGGATCCCGCTCACAGAAATAATAATAATAATAATAATAATTAATAATGTAAATACCATCTTGAGGATTTATTGTCAAAATAAACAAATACAGTACTTATGTACTGTATGTTGAATGTACATATTCGTCCGAGTTTTATTCATTTTTTTCTTAATGCATTGCCAAAATGTATATGATCGGGAAAAATTATCGGGAATGATTGGAATTGAATCGGGAGCAAAAAAAAAAACGCAATCGGATCGGGAAATATCGGGATCGGCAGATACTCAAACTGAAACAATCGGGATCGGATCGGGAGCAAAAAAACATGATCGGAACAACCCTATTTACATGTGAAGAGAATATTAACTACATAAAACAGTAAATATAAATATAAAACGTCAACAATATATAAAATCAATCTTTAAAAAAAAATGAAGAAATTGACTAAACATTGCAAGGGATTTCTAAAAAGAACAATGTCTCACAAGTTTTAAAATATACAAAAACGACCCTGCATTGTCAACGTTTTTGTTATCATCTTCTTCTTTGAAATATGCATTATCAATAAAGAGCTCTTATTTTGTCATGTTATGTACCAGCACACTACATTTGCGTCAGGTTCTTTCTTTAGTGTCTTTGCTTGTCATATGTTTATGTTACATTACTGGCTGATTTCATTTCTTGCATTACCGTGACTTAAAAGGGAATGCTGATTGTTAACATAACATTATTGTCTAGACTAGAGACTGAGAGTAAACTTGAGTCAGTTGAACGAAGTTGACTACTAGCATTAGGGGTGTGACAATATATCGAAATGGTGATATATGGTGATACTTTGTATCCCAAAAGGTTATCAATATGCTCCTGCCAAGAATCGAGATATCGTTTTAAAAAGGTGTCACTGTTTAAAAAAAAAAAAAAAGGGGGAACCAACAAGTTGCTACCAAAATCTTCCACCATAATAGTGTCTCAGTTAACTATACGGCTGCATTGATGGTGCTCAACGCCAAATCATTTAGACTGGGAACGTTTGTTCATTCGAAACCAGAGCATTTACAGTTATTCTGTCCGATTTTCAGGGCATTTACAGATCACATTTTGGGGCATTTACAGGTCATTTCCTGTTGAGTTTGAGTCACTGCCTATTGATTCGGGTGATTCCCAGGTCTCTTCCTGATCTGTAACTCAAAATAAACAGGAAGTGACCCATAAAATACCCCAAAATCAACAGGAAGTAAATGAAAATCAACAGGTAAATGACCTTAAATGGCCCAAAATTACCTCATTGCCTGGCATTGGCTGCCACTGATGGCCATAGACGTTCAATCCATTTGAAGTGGGAGGGATGGCAGCGAATGAAATGGATTGGACGTCTACAAGTGATAATCTCATTCCAATTCACAGCAGAAGCTTGTTTTTCTGTTCTATGTTGTTTGTAGAATATCCTAGAATGATTTCCTGACCAATGTATCGATAATCGTTGGATCGCCATATCGTCAGATCATCGTTATCATGAGCTTTGTATCGCAAATCGTATCGTATCCTGAGGTACCAAGAGGTTCCCACTCCTAACTAGCATATAGCGCTCGTCTGTGAATGTTCTCGCTGCTGGAAGCTCAAACTAATGAACCAAAAAGAAACACGATGCACGCGTTGCATGCTGATAACTTTAATAGCTGCTCATCCGCCGTGTTAGCCCGCCACTGTAATGTTTAATTAAGCGAGCCCAACTTTTTTTTTTTTTTTTTTTGGGGGGGGTGTGTGTCTTAATAGCCTTCAACTGCAGTGTGACACATTGGTAATGCAGATGCCAGTGCAGTCTCTATTTTATGAATGTGAAAAGTGCTTGTCTCATTTAGATGAAGGCTCTGAGGTGGATGCTAATAGATGATTTTCTACTTAGATAGCCTTAACTTGTTTGCTGCCTTTGACAGTGATAGGAAATCGTCATTGATTAGGATGCCTCTGGATCAACAAACCAGAAGTGCCTTATATAGGCACACGCATTACACACTTAGGGTGCATAAATAAAACAAAAAAATATTTAAAATTAAAAAGGTGGGTCATAACACCAACTACGACAACATTGGGATTTTAGGTTGTTGTTTTTTTAAATTAGAGTTTGATTTTTATGCTGACGCCAAAATTGAAAGCAATTTGCTCATTAGCTGCCATTGACAATGACAAATGTTTGTCCAATTTAAACTGGGAGGAGTGAAACTGAATGCGCAGACTGGGAGGTTTAGTGCCATCAATGGCAGCCAATGAGTGCCCTATAATGGGTTAAGCATTTTGACCAGTGGGATCCAAACTATGGCCCGCTGCCCAGCTTTTTATTGGCCTGCAGCAAATCATGAAAATATCATTGCATATGGCCCACACAAGAAGCTGGAGTTCAGCCTATATTACACATCTCAGGTTTAACACTAGATGGAGCTAGTCACTTAAACGGTCAAAACCTGACATGTTGAAATCATGGAACAAACTGCAGAATTTCAGTCTTTTATTTTCACATAAGCAAGCCTTTATAAAGAAATAGTCCAATTTGATTAATGGAGCAATTTTAGTGGTTATTTACTTTAAAAAAAATTCTGTCGCTGCATATTTTCTGTAAAGTTTGTTTCAGTATTGTAAATATACAGTATATAACATTACTTACGCGATTTCCACTTTACGACGCCGAAGTCTCGTCTGCCATTCATGTTTTATTTATTTATTTATTTATTTTATTTTGTTTTTTTCAACAACAACAAAACTAGTAACGTTCAAACTATTCGGTGGTAAACTTTCGGTGTTTTAACCAAAAGCCGAAAATAAAATTTTATTTATTTATTGATTGATTTATTTATTTATTTTATAACCTGTCCTGTTCAGCTGTTTGACACAGAGAATGAAAGTCTAAGTGCCCGGATAGTCTGAACAGTTTTAATGTTTCACATTGAGAGTCTGACATACTCCCATTGTGATCATTCAAAATACCTTTTTATTATGACAAAGCAGCGAACAGGGAGGGATTATGGGGGGACAGAAGAAAAGAAACAACAAGAAATACATCGAACATCTAGACTAATTACTAATATGCCGGTGCCATCGTCAGCGAGATGTATTTCCGGTTCACACCATGTGGGGGCCTATTGGCCAGTGAAAGAGGGGGACGGGGGGTAGGGGTGTCTATAAGCTAAGTGATTGAAAGGGGTAGAGTGTACACAAATCAGTTCTGTGATCTAGAACCCAGTAATCATGTGAATCTCTTATGAATGTAAGCCCGTTGGCAACCAACCCTTCATGTTTTTTTTTTTTTGTCGCGTAAACAGTACCTAATTTTTGCCATGCCTCTGTAACGGGTACACACAGGTCCATGTGTGCGGTGCATGGAAAACCTTGCGTGGAAAACCGGCTAGGCCTTCAGCTCTAGTTTATTGCCTAGCCTCCGCCTGCCGTGTGGACGCGACGTGCGGCGCTGGTTCGGGATTGGCAGTGAAGGCACACGCTGCGTGTACCCACTACGCTCACCCTCCGAAAACCTTTACTGCCGATCTGGGTCACGGCACCAATGTAACCGGCTGCGCCCGTGTTCCGATCCCCTTCGTCCAGGTGAGGACTCGAACCGCCGTCTGCCGTGTGGACGCGTCGTGCGGCGCAGGTTGGAGTCCTGACCTAGACGAGGGAGGTTGAAACGCGGGCGCGGTCGGTTACACCTCCTCAAACAGAGTCACCGCAGTACTGCAGTTCCTGACGTCGTCAGGTCCCACCTGCTGTCATCTCAGGTTCTCATGTGTCCGCCCGAGAAGCGCCCTTTTCATGTTGGGAGCGTCATGACGCCCGCCCCAACCTCCAGTTCTCCTCTGACCGACACCCGCCTCAACCTCCCGTTCTTCCCTGGCCGCCGACAATGCGCCTTTTTCGGACTTCCCACTTCCTAGTTCTCATGCTGCTGCTGCCGCTGCTGCTTCTCCTCCGGCGCTGACTCCTCTTGCGAGTCACGGTCCATTTGCGTTGGGACGGTGAGCTTGCGTTAAGAGAGGCGACCTGAGCGGCCATGATATCCCCCAGTCTCTACTAGGAGTGGGAACCTCTTGGTACCTCAAGATACGATACGATTTGCGATACAAAGCTCACGATAATGATCTGACGATATGGCGATAATACGAATCTTGATACATTGGTCAGGAAATCATTCAAGAATATTCTACAAACAACTAATAAACAGAAAAGCAAGCTTCTGCTGTGAATTGGAATAAGTTTATAACTAGTAGACGTCCAATCCGTTTGAACTGGGAGGGTGGCAGCGAATGAACATTCTTCATTCGTTCATTCGCTGCCATCCCTCCCACTTCAAACGGATTGAACATCTATGGCCAACAGTGGCAGCCAATGCCAGGCAATGAGGTAATTTGGGCTATTTAAGGTCGTTTACCTGTTGATTTTCAGTTACCCCCTGTTGATTTTGGGGTATTTTACAGGTCACTTCCTGTTTATTTTGAGTTACAGAACAGGAAGTGACCTGGGAATCACCCAAAATGAATAGGCAGTGACTCAAACTCAACAGGAAATGACGTGTAAATGCCCTGGAAATCGGACAGAATGACTGTAAATGCTCTGGTTTGGAATGAACGTTCCCAGTCTAAATGGATTCGGCATCAGATTGCACCGTCAATCCAGCCTTAGAGTTAACTGAGACACTATTATGGTGGAAGATTTTGGTAGCAACTTGTTGGTTCCTATTTATTTATTTATTTTTTTTAGACATTGACACCTTTTTAAAACGATATCTCGATTCTTGGCAGAAGCATATTGATAACCTATCACGATATATCACCATTTCGATATTTTGTCACACCCCTAGTCTCTACTCTCTCCTCTCCTCAGCAAAGCAACTCACTCACGAGTAAAGCCGGAATTGTGTTTTTTAAAAGGCCGAATAGTCATTCAATATAACTGCATTTATCACAACATACGTGATCTTATTAACTCATTCACTCCCAGCCATTTTCACCGGAGCAAGGCCCTTCGCTCCCGGCCATTTTACTGGATTTTGACTGATTTTGCAAAGCCCACAAAAAATTCTGTTCTATTGCTATATAAACATGGAACCCACCAAAAGAAAGATTAGACTCCCTCCTTTCAGCAGAAAAAAAAAGTAAGTTCATATCTTTTTCCATTCTTTAGAAATCAGGATTAGAAAATAGCTTAGTTTGAGCAATTTTCCAATTTCTGATGAAAAAACGGAGAAAATTAGCTTTTTGTAAACGCGAAAATTTCAAACATAACTGTGACTTTAACACGGCTATTTTTTGCTTCAGTGACATCCCAAACATCTGAATAATGTTTTCCTTTTACAAAATAACATGAACAACCAGCCAAATAGAGCTTTTGATAGCAAAGTAACAATTTATTCACACTTACCTAACTGAGAGATGACGTTTGGTGGCTGCGACAGCGGTTAAACTTTTCCCTCATTGCCGACTGTCTCGTAAAGATGGATTTTTTTTTTTAGTCTTTTTTTTTGTGGTGACCACTGTCTCGTTTGCCTGGGGAACTTATGTTCCTGGGGGGGAACTGGTTTGGCCGTGCGTGTTTCCGTGCAGGACACTCGAGCGTGCGGTGGACCTGAGCAGCAAGCTGCGGAGGGGCTCTGCTAACTTCCCTAATAAAGTTGTACTGTTTGAATTGGGTTGTGAGGTCTTAACAAATGCGCTACTGCCCTCCAGTGGCCAGTTTTATTGCTTTAAATTGGTTTTAAGGCTTGTTTTTTGTTTGGGCGATAGATCGGAAATGAGTTAATATGACGTATATTACATGTTTTTGGACAGTTATTTTTTATTTAGAGGTACTTAAAGGGTTAATTCCGATTTATCCGGAAATCCAGGTTGCATCGCCAGCCTAGGAACGAAACTCGTTCGTAACCCGGCGACTACCCGTATCTTATTTTATTGCTTGTTTGCCCTTAACTCATTTACTGCCATTGACAGTTCTAGTCATCTCATCCATTCCAACTGCGAAGCCCGGCATCGAGTAATGTTTCACCGCTATTGATGGAGATAGATGTCCAATCCAATTTCACTGGGGTGCCGGAAGTGATCGTTCCCGGTCAAAATTAATTGGACATCTAATCTTTATAATCTCCGTCAATGGCGGTCAATGAGTTAATATTTTCAAAAACTATATATGTTTAAAGAACCTGATTTTTTTTTTTACCTGATTCCAAAAGTGGAAGGATATTTCTTGGCCAAGAGCACATTTTATTGGCTGGCACCCTTCCATTTCAAATAGATTGGATGTCTATCACCATCAACAGCAGCCAATGTGTTACATGTCATTTTATTCCATTCCACCGTGACAAGTTGGATAAGAGCCCTGGATCTTCTGCCTCATTACATTTCAACCGCTCCGACATGTGTAGTAGCTGGATGGCTGCCGCCCCTATTTTCCATTGAAGCACGTTGTGTTCCGCTCTGTTCCATAACAGTGAGTCACCCCGGAGTGAGAGAGCGCTCCCGTATCCCCGCCGCTGACGTCCGCCGCCAGCCAATCAGGCTTTACTGTACTTTGTGAAAGAGGAGCATCGCGTTCATATTTTCCTTTGCGGAGGGAGAGCACGCGGCGACCTTGCATTCTTTTGACTTGTTTGCTCTGAAAGCAGGATTGCTGGCTGCGTAGCTAAGGGACGTGTTGTTAGGAGAACGGTCAAGAAAAAGCCTCCATTAGGAGCAAAAAAACTGTCACAAGCAATGTTTCTTTCTTTGAAATAGTAGAAATAGCCAAGTGCATTGTGTCACCTTTAAGTGAGCCTAAATGTTGAACTAATTTCTTAAGTATAATAACCTCCAAAATGACCCTTCCAAATAACATTGCTGTCATGAAAATGAATACCCTCCAAAATTACCCTTCTAAATAAAATTGCTGTCCTGAAAATGTATCAGCCTTTCCGCAGTTCAATGACACGGTTCTCAATGCGTACGAAACATCCATGTTATTAGGGAGATAGTTGGGATCTTTGGAAGGCGTCAGGCGGACGCACGGTGGAATTTCCTTGTGAGAGAAATCAACACAGGTTCCAAGAAGGTCAGGGCAGGTGGTGAAAAAGGTGACATTTACCATTGAAATTCAGCTGGAAGTTATAGCAAAAATATGAGCGTGGGCTGTAAATCCGTGAACTGGCTTAACTATATGGCCGCAGAAAGAGTACGATCTCGACGGTCCTCCTCCGACGTCCGTTCGCCAGTCTTTATAAGTTAAGGTGTCCATTATTATTGTGGTACCATCGCCAAAGAAATCGCCAGCTTCGTCAGGTTTTTCCATCTCTCTGCCACGTACAGCACGTAAAACACGTCCGCCACATTAGAACCCGATTCGTTACAATATTACAGGAATTATTACTATTAGTATTCCAGTTTTTATAAATAATTTGTTTTGCTATGTGTAATTGCCATTTGTAATGGTACCAGCAGTATTTATTAAGGATTTAGTGTAATTTTGGGCTGTGGAACGAAGTAATGGAATTATAATGTATTCTTATGGGAAAATCCTGCTCGACATACGACTATTTCGACTTACAAACAAGGTCATGGAACGAATTACCTTCATATGAGAATATGTAAAGGAAAGAATGAGTCAGGCCATGTATCGAGAGATTTTGAGTGAAAATCTCCTTCCATCAGCAAGGGCATTGAAGATGAGACGTGGCTGGGTCTTTCAGGATGGCAATGATCCCAAACACACAGGCAGGGCAACAAAGGAGTGGCTACGTAAGAAGCATTTTAAGGTCCTGTCCTCCTAGCCAGTCTCCAGGTCTCAACCCCATAGAAAATCTGGGGAGGGAGTTGAAAGTCCGTGTTGCCCAACGACAGCCCCAAAACATCACTGCTCTAGAGGAGATCTGCATGGAGGAGTGGGCCAAAATACTAGCAACAGTGTGTGAAAAGCTTGTGAAGAGTTACAGAAAACGTTTGGCCTCCGTTATTGCCAACAAAGGGTACATAACAAAGTATTGAGATGAACTTTTGGTATCAACCAAATACTTATTTTCCACCATGATTTTCAAATAAATTCTTTAAAAATCAAACAATGTGATTTTCTGTTTTTTTTTTCCACATTCTGTCTCTCATGGTTGAGGTTTACCCATGTTGACAATTACAGGCCTCTCTAATATTTTCAAGTGGGAGAACTTGCACAATTAGTGGTTGACTAAATACTTATTTGCCCCACTGTATATGATAACGTTAGTGGCTAATTTCATACAATGATCTCTACTAGACGATCACTTGTGAAAAGGCAGAGATGGTCATAAGGCGATATTTACTCATGTATTTATCAAGTAAGTTGGCATCTGTTTTGATCGTTTTGCAAAAATTCCATTTGTCTTATTTTTTTCTTTGGCGAAACATTTAGAGAATAAAAAATGCCTGACTCTTCCCAGTTCATCATGGAAAATGTCCAAATTAGGCCCAAGTGTCATTTAATCCACGTTAGTTTTTAGAGGATAATTTAGTCATGAAGGAGTCAGAAGTGAGAGAATGATTCATTCGCTCACTCTTTACTCCCTAATCACCAGGGGTGAAAGTGGGCGGGAACGATTGGGAACGGTCAGGAACGCAGTTCCGGTAGAAGATTCAGGGCTGGAACGCAGTTGCGGTATAAAATTCAGGGCCGGAACTTTGTTCCACTATACGGTGCTTTGATTCCGAAAATATGATGGCAATTGTCAAAACGGTATGTAAAAAAAAAAATACAAAGCTGCTACACATGCATTTCATCTCCAAGAAGAAAACAATCTACAGCAATCAGATTTACATACACAAGTGTTGACAACAAGCATAATAAAGTGCTTGTGTAGCATAATCCATTTCCACCGATATTTATTATTTATTTTATTCCACGGACGGCATGGAGGTTTCCCCAGCTGCTGCAGTTGTCTGAGTTTGACGATGACGAGTCACGTTAATGTGCAAATGCACACAGCAAAGCAAAACGCCTGCACTCATTTATCCGTTCATTTGGCTGACATGCGATCACCAGAGATAGTTAGCTCTGATTGGTTCAAATGTGCATGTTTTCTGAAACAGCAAAAAAAAAAAAAGGGGCAACGCAACAGAAAATGGATCAAATCTTTAAGAGCAAGGAAAGAGTTAAGGTGGCTTATTTATCATATTTAGTTTTATTTGCTCTGATGGGGAGGTTCAGAACATCTTAGCTGTCAATGTGCACTTTGGACTTATATTTGTTCATTTATGTTAGGCTACTTATTCCTTTCCTTTTGATTTTAAAAAAGTCAATTTTTGCGCGATCTTCAAAATATATACCATTTCACTCTTCATAATACAAGTCATTTGTACTTATTTTTCTGAATGTATGCTACTTATATATTTATTATTTAAAAAAAAAAAAACAACAACAAAAAGTAAATGTTTACATTATCTTCAATTTTAATATGCATCCTAGGTTCTTAAGTAGTTAAAATTGAGATTTGGCATTTAGTATGTGAGGAAAAATAAAAATTAGGAGATGGAGGCTGGGGTTATAGCTGTTTTTGTTCACTTTTATTTTGCAAATCATTGAAAAAATACAATTTTGAATGAAAATCAGTTTTTTTATGTGTTTATAGAAATAACTGACCAAAAAGAGTTTTCTTTGCATTTCAGTAGTTTTACCCCAAAATTTAAATAAATAAATACAATTTCTGGCTCCGTGGCAACCTTCACGTCGGGGAGTTCCGGCAAGAAATTCTAACCACTTTCACCCCTGCTAATCACTAAATAAGGATCATATCAAACTATCCAAATACAGTCAGCAATAAGTGAATGATTTGTCCTTGAATGTAAGTGAGAGCAAGGGTGAGAAAACTACCCCAATCTCACCACCGATTGGTGCATCTCAGGGAGTACCGTCGCCTCCCATAGGTTGGTCAGCATTGACCGTCCGCTACTTTAAGAGGTTCAGGTGTTGCACGTGTGAAATGCAGGGACAGTTGGGGGGTAATTTAAGGTTAAGATCGGTGTGCAGCAAAAGAGAGAGGCAGTCTATTTAAAGGCCGTCGCCTCCTTCCCTACTCATGAATATTTAAACAGCGCTACGCCCCTCCCCCGTGTCATCCAGATCAGCTGGAGGAAGAATCTGCTCAACCAATGGGATTACGCCGACGGATTGAGTGCGCGTATGTGTGTGTGTGTGTGTCTGTGTACACAGCTGAGAGCGAGCCTGGACAAGCAGCAGCGGCGGCAGCAGCTTCTGTGTTTGCCCAAAATGTAGGCCAGCCCGTCATTCTTTGTCCTATTCAGTCGCCGCCAGATCCACTTCCGAATTGACCGTGGCATCTCAGTGGGGATTTACTCAAGGGGTCATGTAACCTCGTCCAATACCGATCCCCTCACCCCTCCTTGAGGAACCTTTGTCTGCATCGGAGAGAGAAAGAAAGGTGCGCCTCAGGACCCAGTCATGAATTCCTGTTGGAAAATTAAAATTCAGGTACGTTCTATTTGCGCGTCATGGTCTCGGAAATGCTTGTCCAAAACGGGCCTTCGACTTCTTTGCTGCAAACGTGCGGTTTTGCAGCAGCAGTGTCGCTGCCGTTTTTCTGTTCGGTGGCGTTGGTTCTGCCGCTTCTGTTCCTGTTTGTTTGTTCGTCACATCCTTTATACTGTGGAGGTTTGACCCACTTTTTCCCCGTGCCTTAACCCCCACCTCTTTTGTTTAGGATGACTGGAGGGTGCTCGCCCGAGTGCCATCCGTTCACTTTTCATTGACACTTTCAAAGAGGACTTTTTGTAGTCGGCATGTTTGCTTTGCGAGAGGCACAATTTGTTTAAATCTCCTAGGATTAATGGGACAACCTTGGAATTTTGCTGATACGTTTTGATATGTTTCAGGGTCATCGACCGCAATAGCTGTCTGATCCATTAGCGGCTGGACGATCGTTTATCGGCATCAATGGCGCCAAAACGTGAATTTTCGCTGATCTGAACGAGCGAATAGATTGCCCGCGGGTTTAGCGTATCGCATCATAGACCGAAATCGCAGCTTTGTGTCAAATCCACAGCTGGGGGAGGAGGCGGAGATTAAGTCAGTCACATGTCAAAGCACATCTTAAAACCTGTTGCAGGCAACGGGAATGGATGGAGCATCAGCATCAATTAGTTTGGAGTGTGAAAATGCCCAGGCACAGTTAGCGAAATGAAGAGTTTTTTTTGTTTGTTTGTTTTAATGACTGCTGTATACAGTAGTATGAAAAAGTGTCTGAACGTTTTGGGACTCGTCACATTACTGCAAAAAATCACCATCAAATGTGTTCGGATCTTTGTCAAAATCACACAGATGAAAAAAGTGCTTTCACTAAAACCACCTAGACATTCATCGGTTTTCATATCTTAATGATGATAGTATGCTAACAATGACAGACGGGGGAAAAATAAGTGAACCGGCACATATAATATTTTGCCCCCCCCCCCCCCCCCCCTTGGCAGCAATAACTTTAACCAGACGCTTCCTGTGGCTGCAGATACGTCTGGCACATCGATCAGGACTAATCTTTTCTAATTCTTCTCTACAAAGCTGCTGTAGTTCAGTCAGATTCCTGGGACACCTGGCATGAATCGGCATGAATCACTGTCTTTAGGTCATGCCACTGCATCTCAATGGGGTTCAAATCTGGACTTTTGACTTGGCCACTACAGAACGTGTATTTTGTTCTTCTAAAACAATTCTGAAGTTGATTTACTACTGTGTTTGGGGCCATCCTCTTTTTAGCTTCAACTGTGTGACAGAAGGCGGTTTTCCTGCAAAACATCCTGATAAACTTTTGAATCAATTTCAGTCATTAATAATTGCAAGTTGTCCTGGCCCTAAGGGAGCAAAACCGCCCCAAATCATGATGCTCCGTCCACCATGCTTCACGTTTGGGATGAGGTGTTGATGTTGGTGAGCTGTTCCATTTTTTCCTCCACACATGACGTTGTGTGTTACTCCCAAATAATTCAACTTTGGTTTCATCAGTTCATAAAATATTTTGCCAAAACGTCTGTGGAGTGTCCAAGTGCCTTTTTGCGAACATGAAACGAGCAACAGTTTTTTGTTTTGTTTTTTTACAGCAGTGCTTCCTCTGTGGAGTCCCCCATGAACACCATTCTTGGCCATAGTTTATACATTTATAGTTGATGTGTGCGCATTGATATGGGACTGTGCCTGTGACTTCTGTTAGTCTTTAGAAGACACTCTAGGGTTTCTTTTTTTTTTTACGTCTGTCTGACTGTGATGAACATCCAGACTTTTAGAGAAGATTTTGTATCACTTACCAGCTTTATACAATTCAGCAATCCTTTATCACAGCTCTTTTAACCAAGCCATGATGCACATCAAAAAATGCTTCTCATCAAGGCAATTTTTACCAGGTCTTCGTTTTATAGTGGGCAGGGCAGCTTTAAACCACTTATGGTAAATAAGTTATTGGGCATACATATGACTTAAATTGTTTGGTAAAAATTGGTTTCAATTGTTCTTTAAGTTTCCCTAGGCAGAGGGTTCACTTACCTATTTTTTCCCACACCTGTCATTGTTTGCATACTATCTTCATTGAAATATGAAAACCTATAAATGTTTGGGTGGTTTTAGTTAAAGCAGACAGTTTTTCATCTGTGTGATTTTGACAAAGATCAGATAACATTTGATGGTGATTTTATGCAAAAATGTGAAAAATTCCAAAAGGGTCCGATACTTTTTCCTACCACCGTAGCTAATCTCACATGTGTTATTCTTGTATTCATTTATTCTGTTGATTATGTGAAGAGGTGTCCCACCCCCCACACTCCCAGAGAAGCATTGTGTGGGAGTTGTTTTTCCTGCTCATCCACTCATTTTTCCCTTTTCCACGCGCCGATAGTGACTTTGTTGTTTGCCGTCATCCACCCCGTTTCTCCTTTTTTATTACCAAGGAATTGGAGCACCAGTAGTTCTTTTTTCCCCTTACATCCACTCTTTTCCTTTTAGCACCTTAAGGAATCAGGACACGCAAAAGAAGTTCAAATTTTTTTCCATATTCACATTCTTTTTTCCCTTTTCCATCAAACTAATTGGGGTGCCATCGTGTTGGTTTACCTTTTCCAACCAAGGAATCGGTGTGATTATAGTGTTTTTTTCCCCCTCGTCCACCCTGTTTTCCCTTTCCATCTAAAAAACCAGGGCACCTATTATTTTTGTTTGTTGTTTTTTTCCTAATCCACCATTTTTTAAAACTTCTTTTCAGTCTTTGAAATTGGGACACTGATAGTGCCCTCTCCCTGCATTTTCTTGTGGCTTTTGGGATTCATAAAGAATGACCATAACCGGAAACATTTTTTTTTCCTGTTCCTACCCCCTAACCCTGTGTTAAAATGTCTTTAAAGTGCGTACAACAGGATAAAAAAAGAAATTAGTGTTTTAATCCGCCGTCTAGCCATGCCTACTATTATAGGGCTCTAGCGTCCCCAACAGCTGGATGACGTCAGCGGGAGAATGGTTTCATCTGATTTAGTATGCAGGAAAATGTGACAAAGAGAGCCGCAAAATGTAATTGTTTCAGTGTCTCTACTCCAGTATTTTTATAGGATATTCTTTTTATCGAAGTGTTTTTTCCAATTGCTAAATAAATAGTATGGTTATGACAAATAACAATCTTGTGCTAAATGGAAAATGAAATAATAAAAATGCATTTATTTAGTACACGCATGGCAAAATTACTACATAATGGTCAAAACTGTCGACTTCACCTTTACTGTCAAACCTCCCAAACGCCATATTATGCTGCTGTAGTTCGTCAGGCATTTGACATTACCCTGGCCCCCCGCTTCGGAGAATGTAAACAAACCAAGGGGCGTGACAGATAGCCGACATGCTAACCCGAATCGAGTGATGTCTCAAAGTCTTATTTTCGGTTTTCCAAGCGAAAAATCACACAAAACTAGCCCGGATCATGACACACTGCAGCGGGGTTGTCGATTGTCTTCGCCGATCGGCAACCCGCCCGGCGGAGAGCAAGTTACAGCTCGTTCCCCTGATACTACAGACAGGAGAGTTCGCGGGGAAGCAGCTTGAGAGTACCGCCGGACAAACTGGCCGACGTTGGAGGAACGGGTAGCTGCCACATGGTCAACACGAATATAATGAAAAATAATGCTTCACGGCGACAACGTAAACAAACAGCGGGTGCAGTTGTTGTGCAGCTAAAATGACAGACAGAATGTGTCTTAAGAGATCATTTCTACTTGCCCATCCATGATGAAATGTGAGTAAATAGTCCTTTATTTAAAGAAAGTTTGTAGTGTTTACTTTGTAATCGCTGTATTCGCGGCTATTTTTAACACAAAGTTGCAATTTCTGATCGGGTGGGAAATTTGACAGAACACCGGGCACATGAAGAGGGCAAAAAACAGAGTATAGTGCTCTCCCGGTGGCAGGATGTGCGACAAGCCGACGGTGTCGTCGGCCGAGTGGAGAAGGAGCATGTCAGCCACAAAATGCAAGCCACCTACGTATTAAAATTATCCCAGTATTTGACGTACCGTATTGGCCCGAATATAAGACGACCCCGATTATAAGACGACCCCCTCTTTTTCAAGACTTAAGTTTGAAAAAAGACTTTTTGAACACCAAATTAATTTTTATACAGAAACGACCACGGAAAGCTTTTCTCTGACTGAGCATTTTTTAGGCGATCTTTTTGAGCTCTCCATCTCCGTACATTACACTCTGTGACACCATATTTCACAGCCGCTTTGCAGTTGTTTGAAGACACCGCCTCATTTATCACCATCAACTTGAAGTTTGCGTCATAACTTCTCCTCAGCTGCCGGTGTTCTGCCAAAATGTCCTACATCGGCGAAACGTTAGTCGAATTTGACACCTAAATTACTACCGTGCGCTCTAAACTTGTTTTGTTTAGATGCATACAGGAATAACGTACTAAAGAAATGCCTGCAGAAAATACTTAAATGTAGTTATGTCAAATAAGGACGATTTAAATACGCTACGTGACTAATGTGGTCAACTGCTTCAAAGCTAACACAAAAAAACACAATGGTTAAAAGTATGACAGGGTAATACATGCAAAAAGTATCTTTGAGGCTGTGAAAAGGTTCTAAATAACTAAATAAAAACAAAAATAGTGAGTACTCGCCGCTTCCAACCGATGTGCGCATGCGTGTGAATGCATATGCAAGCGCCCTGAGCATTGTGTAGGACGTTTCGCCGCGTAGTAAGGAATGGCCAAACACCGGTTAACCTGGCCAATCTTCGACCCACTTTTCTCCAAATTGTCGCGAAGTTTCTCCATTTTCGGTTATCTCTTCTATTACCGGTATTTTCTTCTCTTTTCCTTCTTACCACTTTCTTCTTCGTGTCAGGGGTTCGCTTTGGCCGCCCGAGTCGCGTTCAGCATTCGATTCATTGATGACTGGCGCCATCAAGCGTCGTGAATGGGTATATGTCTAGGCCGCAGTTTTTTTTTTTTTTTTTTTTTTTTTTTAGACCGCAGTTATAAGACGACCTCCTCTTTTTCAATCTTATTTCAGTGCAAAAAACATCGTCTTATATTCGGGCCAATACGGTAATACAAAACATGATGTTTACTCTCTTCCTCGTAAGTCCAATGGTCCCACAGTAGTAGGGCTTGTTTTGGCCAATACCCACCGGTGAATGGGAACCTTTTGAAACCTCAAAAAGGCTCATGCCTCTCCCTGGTGCAGCAAAATTTTTCTGCAGCCGTTTGGCTAGCGTGATGCGAAAAATAAACGAAGTAATATGCGAAATCAGATGAATCCTTAGTCCTTCTCATACAACAGTACGGCTGGATAGTGAGAGGACTCCTTCTACCGTACACGCCACAGCGCCCTCTTTCTCAACTCGAGACTGGAGCCGGAAGTCACATATTTTCATGGCGCCTGATTCAAAAACTGAATGTATAAAACGATCGCTTCCACACGCATCCAAGCGGTCCATTTCATTCAGGAGCATAAAATACCGCGGAAAGTATGAAGAGAAAAAAAAGCATGTTTTTTGCTGTCATAGGCACTTTAAGTGTTAAACAAAAGGTTGGTGATTGTGTGAAATCTGAATGAACTCAATGATGAATTAAATTTGGCTGAACTTCCAAGAACATCCTCAGTTATAAGAAATGTTTCAAAAAGTTTAATTGCTTAGGAGGTGTGAAATCATGAAACGGTTATTTTTAGTCTCTCTGAAACTGGCATAGAAACAGGAGTTCAGAGCATTCCAGAGAGATTGCTGAGTCACGTTTTAAAAGAAACAAATAAACCAAACTGTACACTGACTGAGCGAGAATTTCATGCGGCGGACTGGCTTGTAACAGGTTGCTGTCAGACGCTGACATGTTTTCACCCTCGTCTTTGGTGAATTTAAATGCAAAAAAGGTTTCACCGGGAGGCGCGTCGTGTTTGAGCAAGACAGTTTGTGTTTGTCGAGGGAAATGTTGGGTGGAAACAACATTTCCATTAGGGGAAATCGCGTTGTATTTAGTGCTGCTGCTGTCTGGAAACAAAATTGGATATTAACAAATCTGTATTTGATGGTCATCCGTTACAGAAAGTCAAATTGGATTGTAAAATGACTTAAAAAATGACATAAGTAACTCCTTCATTTTCAACAGCGCCTGTTAGGCTGTTAGACCTGTTAGGATCTTAGTCTGAACTCAAAAATCAACTCATCAAAATAAGGCATTGCTTTTTTTTTGTGGTCCAACCGAATGCAACAATAACTCACTGTGGTTTCTGAAATTAATTGAAACAGAAAAAAAGAATATATAAAACATCAGGAAATCCACCCGTAAAATTGGACGTCGTTTTAACAGTCTGACAAAACTTTTTGTTTTTTTGGTACCAGAAGGATATGAAGCTTGTTACATGCTGCTGTCAGTGGCGTTGATTTATCTTTGTTCATATCCTGTTTTTATTTTGGTGGGTTCCTCTGTTTTTCTCTGTGTTTGCTTTGTCAGCTTTGTCTTTTCTCCCCTAATTACCCGAGTGACCACACCCGTTTATCATTGGCCTTACTCCTGAAATGCCCCACTTGTTTCTAGTACCTGCGCCAGTCCGTTTTCTTATGTCGGAGTGGAGTAGGTAGCTACGTTACCATCTGCAAGATAATTTTTTTTTGTTACAATTTTGCAGCAGTCCTGTTTTTACCTTCTCTTTGAATGAAGCATTTATTGGAAAATGCCACTCTCGCTTGTCTCGTGCATTTGAGTCTAGCAGGGTGTTGGCCTTGACAATAAAGATGACCTTTTATTGCACAAATCTCAAAGGCATCCATGGAAAAGTATCTCCTGAACACAACTCGGTTCCTTCTTTGTTTCTCATTCATCATATTTCAGTGTCTATTCCAGTGTTTTTCAACCTTTTCTGAGTCACGGCACGTTTTTACATTGGAAAAAATCTCGCAGCACACCACAAATAAAAAATGTTCCAAAATTACTTTCTGTACAGTATATTTAATTTAAAAAAAAAAAAATTCTCAGTATTTATACTTACACAGTGGGAAAACTAAGCCTGTTTAGATGAACACAAAGCCAATATCCTGGCAGGAATCTTCAACAGCTGTCTCTGTTTTTATTTTTTATAGCAGTTAGGCTTGTGTAGGAATAAAACACCGGGGCAGGATTGACGGTCATCACATATGGATAAAATAGAAAGGACACTTGAGTGTATATCAAAACTTGACGGGTCTAATCAAATGATATACAGTGGATGTGCTGGGGTCCACATTGTCGCGGACAGCAAGGTGGCTGATGTCTAGAAATCCGAGCGGTTCTTGAACGCGACACGAGCAATAGACCCCACTCACCAACGTCACGCAATGACGTGTCGCTGTATCCGGCCACCATATTGTCCGTCGTTGTTTATCCGTATTCTCAATGGTTTCAATTTGTCGTGCAATTTATAGTGCAATTCATGGAAGCCCCGGTACTTTCAGACGCTGTAAACTCATTGGATGCGTTGCATAAAAGGCGTTATGTGGAAAAGCTTCAGTCTATCCATTCGCCAGATCCATATTTGATGCCTAAATCGATATTTTTCGACCCGCTGTCTTCACCCTCTCTGCCTGACATTTGCTACCCTGATATCTACAACTATCTTGTCCACAGAAACTCAGCCTATTCTCACGAAAGTTTGAACAACTTTAAGAGCAGCACTCTAAGCAATATTACCCTGTGTGACCCTTTACTTTCAATTTTCTAAAATGGCGACAATCAATAAAAAAGTTGACTGCGATGGCCAACGTTTCAAGGATAGGTGGATATTGGACTATTTCTTCAATACAATACGCAACAACTGTGTCTGCCTCATTTGTAAAGAGACAGTCGCTGTTTTCAAAGAGTTCGATGTGACGCAATATTACCAAACAAGACACGCTGACATGTACGACAACAAGGAAGATACGCAGCGAGAAATTATAGCAACTTGAAGCTAGTTTAATTTCACAGCAGCAGTAATTCGCAAGAGCCCGAGTGTCGAAAGAGAACGCCACAATGGCGAGATTGTTGAAATTATGAATTAAAAAAAAAAAAAATAAAGCAAATGTGACACACAGAAGGGCTTGCTAAAAATTGTTTAAATATATTGTTCTACGTAAATCAGCCAAGGTAGCCCCCCACATTTTTACCACACCAAATCTGACCCCTTTGCAAAAAGTTTGGACACCCCTGTTTAACTGATGATCCGGAGACGAGGCCAGCTTCTTTCACTTGGTACCAGCTAAATATTATTAAAAAAATAACGATTGCGGAAGAAATAAACATCTTGAATTTGAAACTGCATGTTGTCGCGATTAGCCTCGCAATGATCTTAACTGTGGTTGTCAGCCCAAAACCCTCTAAATGTATATTAAATGCATCTTACCAGGTATAAAATGCCTACTACATAGTCTGTGGTGATCGTTTGGTGCCCAGTTTTCTCGTCAAATTGCAGCAGTCCATCTCGCTCTCCTCTCCGGGTCTCTCGGAATACGGTAGAACTTCAAGTCTCTCTGTCTATCTTCTCTGTTACTGCAACCAACCGCCACGCACGCC
Organism: Corythoichthys intestinalis; assembly: GCF_030265065.1. NCBI lineage: Eukaryota > Metazoa > Chordata > Actinopteri > Syngnathiformes > Syngnathidae > Corythoichthys > Corythoichthys intestinalis. The sequence continues at coordinate 23,975,596 of NC_080404.1, read as the reverse complement.
TTCACCATTTTGATTATTAATGTTAACGAGCAGAAAAACACGCCATAATAGGAGGAATTTACGTAGCGGTAATGCGTAAACACGGCGAGCTGACGGACAATATGGCGCGGAGGCGTGGTTGTGACGTCATGTGAGTGGGGTCTATACCTCGCTCATCTGCACACGACCAAGAACTTAAAAAAAAAAAAAAGCGATATTGGATAATTTCTTGCGGCACACCTGACGATCTCTCACAGCACACTAGTGTACCGCGGCACACCGGTTGAAAAACACTGGTCTATTCTACCTTATTAAGATTTGTTTTTAATTCAATCATCTTTTTTGTCCACTCTTTTCTCCATATTCTTTATTTCTGTATTTTCTTATTCATTTCTGTGTATATATTTCTGGGAATTGTTTCAAATTTATTTTTAATTTTATTTTTTTACTCGCCCCATATTTTCTCATTCTCTACCAATGACAGCAAAAAACATCCAACTTCTTTAGCTAGGAGGCCTCTTTTTTTTCTATTTGTATTTAATCATATTTGTATTATTATTTTACTCGTCCCATATTTCACCTCGTTCCCTACTATTCACCCCACCCAGTCAAAATGGATTGGACATTTAGCGCCATCAGTTGCGCTAAAATATTTCAATTCAGTCAAACTGTATCAAGGGACCTTTCCTTTTTCCAATTAAATTTGCCACCATGACACTGCTTGTACACGTTCAACATCTGACTCCTTCCTTTCCGTTCTTCATTATATAAATATCTTTTGTCTTGCCCTCTGCCGGCGCGCCATTGAGCGATGATATCACCGGGGTAAAGAGGGTTCACAAACTAATAACGTCGCTAATTAACGGACACGGCGCAGGAATGATTATCTGCGGCCGGACTTCTCTGCAAGAGTCGTAATGAGCCCCCGTCGTGCGTGAGGGTTACTTTCGGAGTTCTTTTAATGAGAAAGCGTTTTTTTGCGCTGTGTTTTATTTGTTATTTGGAAGCTCCTCACTTTTACTGAGACGGAGGCTACTGCCATCATGTTGGATACTGTCACAGTCTCTAGTTGGGCTCCAAGTGAAGATAAACACTGTCCTTATCCTAATGGGATTACAGTATTGCTACATATATGCTCGCCCACCAGCAGGAGTAATTTACTCCAGTGAAAATGCAAGGAGGCATCCATTACACACATGCGTTGTGACAACCTTAAATTAGCTTTGTCTGAATTTAGGGATCTTAATATTTGTAAACAAACACTAAGGCAGTTGGGATCCATCAAGCAATTGGCAACTAATCAATAACCATATTAATTAGCAACTATATATATAGTCGATGAATTGTTAGAGACATCATTGACATAAAAATGATCCAAATCCTCGTTTTTTTTTTTTTTTTTTTTTTTTTTTAATAAAACCATGGAAATCAATTGTTATTATTATTATTATTAAATATATGAAATATCAATATTTTAGATAAGATCAAATAAAAAAATATTCTTTTCTTTCTTTTGTATTTTTAATGATTGTTTAATTTTCAGGGTATAATAGAATATACTTTATATACTGTATATGTATATATATATATATATATATATATATATATATATATACTACCTGTAGTATGTCTCACAAGACACAGCTGTGAATGGCCACAGCTGGACTTTTGGGGGATTTTATAGGTGAAACATGGTAATATAACAAGGGTTGCAATGCAGAAATCACAGACATCAAGCAGTGGTCGAGATTTTCTTTTTCAAATATTTACCCTTTTAAACGTTTTTTTTCTTTCCAGTTTTTCTTTGTTTGGATCGATTATTTATCATCTAAAATATCAGGGAAAAGACAACAGTAACAACAACAAAAAAATAAGCGATAGTTACGAGGTAGCTATCCATGACCTATTTACAGACACTATTTTTTTTCATTGTGACGTAATTTGTTTAAAAGTTTAAATATGTGAATGAATAATTTTATAAAGTTTTTTTTTTTTTTTTTTTTTTTAATAAAAACTAAATATTAGACATCAATTAATGATTCTAAGCTAAAAATTATAGCCATTTTGATTAATAAATATAATTACATTCTGTTTATGGCTGGGTTGAAACAAAATCTGTTGCGCCGTGTCCGTAAACGAGGGTCTCCGTGGTAAAACGAACTAATTTAAAAATGGTTTGGGGGCTTAATGCGCCATGAAACTGCTATGGCAGCATAAAGATCATCAAACCATCAAACAAAACAGTTCTTTTGGCTTAAAATACAACAGTTTATTTTGAAGAGGGGTGCAAGAGTAGAAACGGCTTTTTCAGTCTGTTTTCTACCATTTTACAGCTCATTCACAAAATCAAAATACACACTGTTCAGTTTACATTTGCCGAAAATATGAACTATTCTACCTTGAACACAAGTTCAATTGGCCTATGACCTTTGACCTATTTTTCCCAGGTTTTGATCAACTCTTGCATTTCATACTACAAACACCCTGCAAGTTTTCTCAAAATCACTTTGTTGGTGATTAAGTAACGCAAACATACAAACATAGGAATACATATATAAAAAAAAGCCCAGAAATCACTCAACTTTGATGTCATGTAGGAGACCCTAAAGTATTGCCCGGCGGGCTTCTGGGTTGCGTGTTTGAGACCTCCGGATGAATCGATAGAATTATTATTTCTAAATATTTCAGCGTGTGCGTATATTACATTTTATCTCGGGAGAAATTCTGTCAAAAGACGTCAAATAAAATGGACTGAACTAAACTAAGTCGATTGCCCGCAAAGCTGACAAAGGGCTCACGTCTATTAACCTGCATATTGAAAACGCCGCATGTTCGTCTGCTCTCCTGGCCCGTGGCCACTCGCTGCTTTTCATCCCCGAGAGACTGACGGCAAGCGGGAGGGGCGGAAAAATGTCTGGGATGTTTGATACTAGGAGGAAGTCGATACGCTGTTCAGGTCCATGTATTCTGTGCGCCGTTGCGGCTACGCCGGCGCTATTGTCAAATTAAGCCTTTACGAAGTAGCTTAACGTGCTTGACAACTTGTGTTAGAAGCTACTATGGTGGATCAACTCCTTGGCAGCCATTGACAGAGTTGGACGTTCAGTTTGACCTGGGAGGAGGCGATTGTAGAAGAGAATATATAATGAAATTAAATAAACATATTTACAGTTTTTTTTAACGGATTTTAAATCAATAAAATTGGAATAACTAAATAACATGCCTGATTGGTAGTCATTAGTCACAATTGAAGTCCAGTTCAAAAAGCCTGTTTCTTCAAATTCCAAGGGTTTCAACGACCTCATAAATATACACAGAAATGAAGACGACAAAGTCCCACGCTGTTTCTTTATTCTGAGTACGGTTCCTCCACATTTGCCTCAATACTGATACCCATCGCTCAGTTAGGGTCAAAATTGGATTAACTGAACTTTGATGAATTTATGGTAGTGTCATGCCTTGCGCAGCTGGCCTTTAGCCGACTGATTCACAGTGCGTGACCCAGCACTGGTTGCAAATGAATTACGTTGAATGAATTTCATTTTCCCCTGTTCCAAATAAAACAAAAATAAGTGTTCAGTGCAAACAAAAAAGTGATTTTTATTCATTGATTTGTTTTTTAAATTTAAATTTTTTTTAAAAAAGTCACTGTTTATGTAATGTTTTTTTTTTTTTTTTTTTTTTTGAGGACTTCGACAATTTTGAGGTTAACAAATGTCTCTAAACGACAAACCTAAGATCTAAATAGTTGTTAATTTGATAACTGATTAGAGTGGATTAGGCATGTGCCGGTATGGGATTCTGCTGGTATGATAACCTTAAGCAAAAATATCACCGTACCACGGTATTGCAATTACCGGTCTAAAATGTGTCACTTTGACATATCTAGGTATATAAAAAAAAAAAACGTATTTCGAAACATATTGGCAAATTGGAACATAAGTATAATAATTTAAAAAAAGTTAAAAATAAAAATAACAACAAATAACTGAAATATTCTCAATAAAATAAATGCAGTCCTTTAGGTGATTCTAAACCCCACAGCCACAGCTCAACATTATTACCATCAGAACAAAAGTAATTTAATTAATTTCATACAAAGCATGTGTGTATGACTCCTATCATGTTTACATTATACACACTCTTTCTCAACAGACTGTTGATAGAGAGAACAAAAAAAACCCACCACGTTTTATCACTGCTAGACACAGAAAACACGCTGGGGTTAACTCTCAGAGCTGGTGAAAAATGTTCATGACAGTGTTTACTAACCTTTAATTTTGTATAAATGCGAAATCATATTGGAGGTATTGACCCCTCATCAGCAACCCTTCGCAAACAGGAGGTTGGCCCTCCACCTCTAAGCCGCGGCCGTCTGTAACTTTACTGTAGCCAAAGTATTACTATACCAGCGATTTCGTTTTCTTCGATGGGGGGAAAAAGTTCCGGAGTTTTACCTCCTCCAGCCATCGTGTAGCACAGCTGACTGACTGACACTGAGCAACATCTGGTGGGGAGGGTTGAGCCTTACAGCTGCAAGCAAGGGATTTCTCCATGCATCTTTGAAACATAATAAATAAGGACCTTAGGGACGGTATGATGGAAAATTTTTGCGGTTTTGAAACCTTAACGTTTTCATACCACGGTATACCTTGAAAGTGGTAATCGGCACATGGCTAGTGTGGATAGGTCGCGTCGTCCTTAAATTATAGAATTAAAAAAAAAAAAATTTTTTTTTTTTACTCGACTAGTTCCCCACACCTGTTCGTGTCTCTCATTTCTACATAATATTCCACATTCTGGTTAGAAATCATCATAAAAAATGAATTAGAAATTGTCTTCACACATTTTGGCAAACGTATTTCATCATTTAGGCAACCATCCAAAACCAAACAATAAGTCTTGTTGCCGCAGTTGCGAGCAAAAGATAATAAAATGAACAGGCCGATAAGATTTGATGTGTGTAAAAATGGCATCAGACATTTTTTGTGTACAGTCGCATTAGATAACAGCGGATTGATCCGCGTGGCTTGTCGTCTTTTGTCTAATCCTGGCTGTTGTTTACAGAAAGTTGCTTTTTTTTGAGGGGGGTGTTCTCAGAACGTCTCCATCTGAGCTTTACTGCGAAAAGCTAGGGATTAAGGACGAAGACCAATCATTTATTCTGCAAAAAGTGTTTTGAGAACAGCACGTTTTCAATGAATGGAATGTAAAAATGGTAGAATTGTGATTTTTCTAGGAAGGTCGTAAACACTTGCTGAAATAAACAGATCAAACTGAGCACGTGCGCTGCATCCGCCGCTCCAATTTTGTGCTGAGATTTGTTTGTACCCGAAGCCCTTCGGAAGCCCGTGTGAACTCGTCACATGTTACGTAACGGCGATTGACTTGTCATTAAGAAGCCGCGCGAGGCTCTTTAGCACCAAGACGACACGAGGCTTGGCACCCCACGGCAGCAGCGTTGGCGATTCTTCATTAGCGAGTGGAAGTGGGAATGGAGGATCATTACAGCTTACAAAAAAAAACAAACTTGATTGCACTGAAGTCTTGTAGTTCTCTTTCACTCAGTAGAAGTGGGAAAAATGGGACATTTACTAAAAAGTATGTTATACAGAATTGATTTAAAATCCCTGTAAACCCTGCATCGACACGCTAAGTAGCGCCGTCTTCATTCATACATTCAAGCTCTAGCATAGCAAATTGGTGACAGCGCACTGTGGCTGTTTGCTTCTTTGGTGTAGCAAATTTGGCTAGCAAAACCGCTTCATCACGGCAAGCGATGTCTTGTCACCAAAGGGTCTTCTCTTGACAGCAAGTCTGCATGTCACTGGCAATAACTCTTCTCAATTTTGGTGTCAAATAGCATCTTTTTAGTGTGTTCTGACTGACTGAACCTGTGTTTTTCTTCCTTTTCCAGAATGAAAAACCGTTGGGTCATTCAGCGAGCAGATCCAGCAATATATCAAAGGTGAGCGCAACAAATACTGAAACTGACTCTAAGGTGCGTTTAGTTTCACTTGTGGCGGTTCATGCTACTGTTTAGGCTAGCAACAGAGTGCACACTCACACACGTCTATTTTCTCTCCTCCCACCCCTCGCAATCCTCCTGAGCCTCTTAAGAGGATCAACTATTTACTTGCACTGAGACATGCCAGGGTCACTTAGCCCTCCGCCGCCAACGTGTCTGACACGAGCCGCTCCCGACTTTTAAACGCCGGCGACACGTGAGCGCTTTTAACGGCTATGCTTAATTTACTGGCGTGGGGACGCTGCTGTGAAATTGGGAATCTTTGATTTGCAAAGAATGATGCCGTTTTCTTGCAATAATTACACGGTACGCCAACCGTTCAGGATATATTAGGGCTGTCAAAGAATTAAAATTTTTAATCGAGTTAATCACAGCCTAAAAATTAATTAATCGTAATTAATCGCAATTCAAACCATCTATAAAATATGCCATATTTTTATGTAAATTGTTGATGGAATGGAAACATAAGACACAAGACGGATATATACGTTCAACATACTGTACATAAGTACTGTATTTGTTTATTATAACAATAAATCAAAAAGATGGCATTAACATTATTAACATTCTGTTAAAGTGATCCACGGATAGAAAGACTTGTAGTTCTTAAAAGATAAATGTTAGTACAATTTATAGAAATTTTATATTAAAACCCCTCTTAATGTTTTCGTTTTAATAAAATTTGTAAAATTTTCAAACAAAAAATAAACTAGTAGCTCGCCATTGTTGATTTCAGTAGTTACACAATGCTCATGGGGCTGAAACCCATAAAATCAGTCGCACCCAAGCGCCAGCAGGGGGCAACAAAACACCAGAAAACACAAGTAACAAATGGACATGACACTGTGCTGTCATTTTAATCTGTTCGAGCCGGGCATGTGCGTTAAATGCGGCAAATATTTTAACGTGATTAATTTAAAAAATTAATTACTGCCCGTTAACGCAATGATTTTACAGCCCTAATATATATATATATATATATATATATTTATTTATTTTTTTGATAGCAATAGACACTGGAACATCAAAATTGTGTCCAATTGTATTGGTAAAATTCCAGAGTTAATCCATCAAGACCTGGAGATTTCCTGATTTCACATTCATATATACAGTATATATACTAGGCCTGTCAAAAATAACGCGTTAACGACCATGATTAATCTGGAAATATTAACGCATTAAAAAAAAATAACGCAATTTACCGTTCACACTAAGTTTGGCCACAACTGTCTCCCGTAGTTCCACACGCTGATGTTTACATTCTCTGCGCGGCAATGCAGGACAAAATGCAGCCAGCCACTATGAGTGAGGATGATGACCCAGGACTGCTTCATGGCAAATTCCGTTTTAAAAAGCTGCCTAATGGAAATCTGGATAAAACCAGAGTTGTGGGCACATACTGCTGTGATGAACTGTCCTTCCGTCAAAGCACAAAAATTCATGAACTTTTTGAAAATGAGAAGGCAACAAAGGTGGAACAACTAGCCAGAGCTACGTTTGTTGCACCGACAGGAGACCACTGGACATCGGTAAGCAACCATAATTATGTTGGAGTAACTGCACACTTGATCGATGATAGCTGGCGGCTGCATTAGTTTGCGTTATGTGTTGTGAAAACAGAAGAAAGACATTTCGCTGAAGCATGTGCTTGTCAGTTTCTGGATGTTGCTAAAGAGGGGGGGGGGGGATAACAGACAAAGTTTTACTACTATTGGAACAGATAGCGCTCGAAATATGATGGCAGCAGGCAGGAGTCTGCCATTCGAGCATTTGCCTTGATACAGCTGAATTTATTTGTGTGAAATGTTCAATTTAACAGACAAGTTGTTTACACATTTTTTGAAACACTAGCTATTGTGACTGTATTGTGCTTGTCTACTCTTTAAGTTGGCAGTTCATTTTGGGCAATATGCCAAACGGTAATTGAGCTACTGTGGCGGATGCGATGCGGGAGTCTTGTTGGCCCGTTGAGCAGACGAGTTGCTGTGTCCGGTGTTGTGCCGAAAAATAGCCGCCCCGCGTGAAATGTCCACCCTGACGGGAACGCTTATTTAATTATAACGCTTTATTGAGCGTTTATTTTATTGATTGATTTATTTTTATTTATTTGTTTATTTATTTTTATTATTGAGCACCCACATGTCACTCGTACAAACAGCTTTTTCTTACCAATCGATGGAAATGGAAACGATTTTCTTGTTCCGTGAATAATATTTTACTCTGCTTGAACTAAGAAATGTCATACCTGTGTGATTGTCATTGGGATATGGTCGTGAAAACCTGTAGACTAATACATTTCTGTTCAAAGATGGTTATGTGGCCCAGTCCACGATTTGTTACTAAAATACAGTACAAATATTTTGTGTAATTTATTTATTTAAAACTGATTTTACAGTCGTAGATCCATTACTGTAATGCGTCCATGAAAGCATCAAATGTTTTCACCTCAATAAAGCGTTATAAATAAGGGTTCCCGTCAGAGGGGACATTTCACGCGGGGCGGCTATTTTTCGGCACAACACCTGTTGGTCGCTTGGGACTCTCTGCGAACTATGAATTCAGCCGTAACGTGCACGGCTCTTAAAGGGATCCTCTATTTTTAAGACAAGTAATTCTTAAAAGATAAATGTTAGTATGAGTTATAATAATTTGATATTAAAACCCCTCTTAATGTTTATGTTATAGTAAAGTTTGTAAAATTATTTTAAGTGCTAGGTCGCCATTCTTGTTACGTCGCAGTGCGTGACGTCACTGGTCCCATTGCCGAAATTCCAGCGTGTCACTCGTTAGCTTTCCCAACATGTCGTCAGTTCTACCCTTCCTATTTGAACCAGATCTGAAAAGTTAAGAGCAGGACAGCACTGTCGGTCATTCACAAGACGAGCTTCAGGGAAAAATGCGTGCAGAAAATACCTGATAAGACAAAAGTTGGGCAAAACTGGTGATGCGAGAGAGTCCTGTTGGGAACTTCGGTTGGGAGCGAGAGTGTATGCTGTCTGGTTTTATTAGCAGATATTCAAGGTAAGCATGTTGCGTTTTCAAACTTATCCCAATATAATTATGTAGATTGTTAGCATCCAGAGCTGTCGTGTGCTTTACATACAGTTCAGGCCAAAGAGCACACCTTGTATAATCCATGTCTTGTACATTGTAACGTGTGGTAGCTAGGATACGTGTATAAAAGTACCAAAAAGGGGAGAAGCTTCCACTATGCACATTTATTCACAAAAAATATTTCCACCTTGACCACTCTTCACTCGGTAGCTCAGCAGTAAGCAAACACGCGTTCCCTGGCGAACTCCAACATTGTTGTGAGGTCCACGTCAGAGTCACTGTCGTCACTGTAGCGTGCCATAGTGCTTTAATTATTTAGTATGATTTGGGGAAAACTCCCACAAAGAATAGTCAACATAAAAGATAGCAATAGTAATCCAAATCCGCGTCTTTTACTCACTCGCAGATCCAGGAATTAGACCGATCCCATGGCAATGTCGCAGCCGTCGATTCCACAAAATAGACTGATCCAAAAAGCCGCTGTGGGACCGACGAATCAAAAAATGGACAGATCCGAAACCAATATTGCAGACGTTGTGGGACCATCGGATCCAGAAAATAGGCAGATCCCTTACTTGACTGAGGATCCGGTGTAGGCACACTATCCTATTCCCCTCACTATCCACTCGCGGGGGCCTGCGCTTGTCAGTGACGTTCCTTATTCTCGCTATATGATTATACAACTTTAACATTTGTTAATAATACGCTCTGTGTGTGGTATCATCCATCGCTTTTCCTTTTTAAATGGGCACTTTTAAGCGAACGCAAGAAGTAACAACGGGAACATTTTTAAACAGGCATTTCACGGGAGAGCATTTCGACTCTTCGGCCAATCATATAGCGAGAGCGAGTGGATAGTGAGGGGAAGAGGATAGTGAACCTACACTGGGAAAAATGTTTGGGCGCCAGTTGTAACGCGTGGTGGGTAGGGTACGTGCATACAGGGACCAAAAAGGGGGAGAAGCTTCCACTTATGCACATTTATTCACTAAAAATAATAATTCCACCTTGATCACTCACTTCACTCCCCTTGTTTCCATTTGACTGGAAATTGCATCCAAAAGCAGCACATCGTGGCATTTACTTCGCGAGTTTAGGCAGCAATAAGCAATTGTTTAACACGCTACACATTTGGAAAGATACCAATTACGTCATCACTGTGAGCCCGCAAACCATGGCGCCAACTAACGGTCAAAATATGGACTAAATATTATAAAATATTGCCATTGATTTAACATTTTATGTGTTTCTAACAACACATTTTAGTCCAGGAGAACAATTGTGGTTTATAAGAGCCTACATGTATTTAAGTTAGAGGATCACTTTAAGTGTCTGTCACGTGTCTGTGATGTAGCCGGTAACGCGCTCGGCCAACTATACACACAAGTTCCGTGGTTGAATTATGCCATATAATGAAGGGTCACCTAAGCCTGTCGCAATATGCAATAATTCCATTTATCGCGCGATATATAAAAATGAAGGCGGTAATTTTTCCGCTGCGATTTATCGCCTCACGTGCACGTGTGTGTGCGCGTGCGGCAGACGTGCTGTTAAAAGTTCGTTTCCAACTGCGCAAAATGCATCTTCGTTCCAGGTCCGGCAAAAACTAGCGCCAGAGCCAATCGTTCCCATTATATCCTATTGGTCAACGTATACCGGCCGTGTCAGTGCTCCGGAGTGACTGTGGACCATCTATGGCGCGCCGGTGTTGTTGACGTGTGGGCGCTCCCGTCAGGAGTGACATTTCACGCGGGGCGGCTATTTTTCGGCACAACGCTGGATATTTACAACAAAGTCCGCCAAAACATTGTTACCGACTTGGCTGCTACGAATAACCTCACTTTGACAACGAACAGCTGAATGAAATTAAGAGCGCTGTGCTTCAAACTCGTCCTGTTTATGAAAGCCGTCATATGCTTGCGCGCACACACTAGATATCATGAAATGGCAAACTAGATGTGCTACGGTCCATGCCATTGGCTACGTGAGCCCAGAGTGATTATGGGACATGTAGTCCATATACTAGAATTCTAAACAGTCATCAGTCATTTGTCACATGAGGTTAAGAAGTCCAAATCAATCCATACCAGTGACTATAGATAATGTTGCAAATATTGTTAATTCAGTACATGACACAGATGGATTCGGACCATAAATAGGATGTCTTGCTCATGTAGTAAACCTAGCTGCTAAGAGAGCTGTAGAAATCAACGGTGTGCCCTGCCTCACTTTACAAACAGTAAAGATTGTTCTCAGCACTTTTATACAATTTTTTTTCATATCAGTAAGAAGTAAGCACATAAATATTATGCACTAAAATGCATGTTTATATGATGGCAATTTAATTTTTGCTCGTTAGCAAAAAAAAAAAAAAAAACGTTTTTTTTTTTGTTTTTTTTTTTACAGAGCATTAAATGTATTGAATCGGCTCAAAATTCGTGTCCCCCATATCAAAATTCGTACCGAACCATGACTTAACTGTATCGTTGCATTCCTATGGAACACCATTGCAGAAGCTATGACGGGAAATGTTTTCATTTTCCTAAATGCTTAAGTTATTAAGTGCAATTTTTTTTTATTAAACACATTTTATTTATTCTGTGTTTCTGTGCGGTATCAATATTGTTGTTTTTTACTTAAGAGGCAGGGTCTATTGTTTTTAGTTGTGATTTCTTAAAAAGTATATTTGAATTTAAGAGTAAATATTAATCGTGTTTAAATGGGTGTACTTTATCTATTAATATATACTGTATTCACACTGTGTTATTGTAAATTGGTTTTAAAAAATTGGGGGGGGCGCAATAATATCGCATATCGCAATAATTTATGAGAATAATTATCGCACACTAAAATTTGTTATCGCGACAGGCCTAGGGTCACCACACTACATTGTTAGTCTGAGGCACTTCAATCTGTTAAAGCTCTTTGCTGTTTAATACAGACAATTTATTTTATTTTATACTGTGCTGAGTTGTTAAATAAACTTTTAAAACTCCATTTGGTTAAGTATTAATTCATTCAAACATCATGCATTTAATTAAAACAATTAATTAATTAAATTAATTAAAACAAATTTTAGGTTAATTATAGTATTTTCCTAGATTTTTTTCCCTGAAGAGCAACTTTATTCATCCCGAGGGAAATGTGATTAATCATGATTAATTACACAGTTGACATATGATTAACTAGATTAAATTTTTTAATCATTTGACAGCACTAATATATATATATATATATATATACTGTATATGTTTACATTAGGGCTGTCAAACGATTAAAATTTTTAATCGAGTTAATCACAGCTTAAAAATTAATTTCATCGTAATTAATCGCAATTCAAACCATCTATAAAATATGCCATATTTTTCTATAAATTATTGTTGGAATGGAAAGATAAGACACAAGACGTACGTCCATTCAACACACTGTACATAAGTGCTGTATTTGTTTATTATAACAATAAATAAAGAAGATGGCATTAACATTATTAACATTCTGTTAAAGCGATCCATAGATAGAAAGACTTGTAGTTCTTAAAAGATAAATGTTAGTGCAAGTTATAGAAATTTTATATTAAAACCCCTCGTAATGTTTTCTTTTAATAAAATCTATAAAATTTTCAAACAAAAAAATTAACTAGTAGCTCGCCATTGTTGACGTCGCCGAGCGAGATGTCACATGGGCTCACTGCCGTGAAATAAAATCAGTCGCACCCAAGCGCCAGCAGAGGGCGACAAAAAAAAACTAAACACAAGTAACAAATGGACATGACACTGCTGTCATTTTAATCTGTTTGAGCAGAGCATGTGCGTTAAACGCGTCAAATATTTTAACGTGATTAATTAATATGTGTGTTAATGTTCTTTTCTTAACGCACACCCGCTGTCAAAAGTTTTGAAACACTTTTTCATCTGAGTGTTGAAGTGTCTCAAACCATATGACCTGGGATTTTTTTTCTTATAGTTAATTTTCTTTTCAGTAAGGACATATTCATGATGAATTTTCAGAGGCGACATTTAAATACTAAATAATATCAACCAATAAGTGGGGTAGGTGGTGCGGGTGGCCACCCTAGATCCCGGGGGGGGGGGGGGGGGCATGATGGCTCCTTTGCTGGGCTGCGGGAGGAGGCTACCCCCCCCACCCCTGCCTTCCCTTCCCAGTCTGGCTGGGTTGGCGCCTGCGCAGTGTCTCCGCTCGTCTTCGTGGCTGTCGCTTGTTTGGTGGGGGTCGTGTGCGTCTGGATGTGATTGGGCGAGCTTGGGTGGTGGGGTGACGTAGGGTCGGTAGCCAACGGGCTTACACTCAGAAGGGATTCACACAATTACTGGGTTCTAGATCACAAAGCTGATTTGTGTACACTCTACCCTTCCCAGTCACTTAGCGTATAGACTTTCCTATCCCCCTCACCTTCTTTCCCTGGTCAACAGGCCCCCCACATGGTGTCAACCGGAAATACATCTAGCTGACGATAGTGCCAACATATTCATAGTTAGTGTAGGCGTTCAATGTATTTCTAGTTGTTGTTTGTGTTTGTTTTCTTTCTTTTCTTGTGTTTCTTTTCTTCTGTGCCCCCATAACCCCTTCCTGTCCGCTGCTCTGTCATAATAAACGAGATATGTTGGATGATCACAATGGGAGTAAGTCATACTTTCAATGTGAAACATTAAAACTGTTCAGATCAACCGGACACTTAGACTTCTATTCTCCGTGTCAAACAGCTGAACAGGACAGGTTTAAAAATAAATAAATAAATAAATTACGTCTGTCTTCTGCTTTTCCTGCTTTGACCTGATCCCAGATTAAGCAGTAGATGATGGATGGATGGATGGATGGATCGAATATTACGAGAATAAGTCATATTGTTATGTTGGGCTACGGTAAATATCACATGTATATAGAACTAGATGTGAAATGACAGACTTGGTGGTGATAGCACATACAGTGCCTTGCAAAAGTATTCGGCCCCCTTGAATTTTGCAACCTTTCGCCACATTTCAGGCTTCAAACATAAAGATATGAAATTTAATTTTTTTGTCAAGAATCAACAACAAGTGGGACACAATCGTGAAGTGGAAAATTTATTGGATAATTTAAACTTTTTTAACAAATAAAAAACTGAAAAGTGGGGCGTGCAATATTATTCGGCCCCTTTACTTTCAGTGCAGCAAACTCACTCCAGAAATTCAGTGAGGATCTCTGAATGATCCAATGTTGTCCTAAATGACCGATGATGATAAATAGAATCCACCTGTGTGTAATCAAGTCTCCGTATAAATGCACCTGCTCTGTGATAGTCTCAGGGTTCTGTTTAAAGTGCAGAGAGCATTATGAAAACCAAGGAACACACCAGGCAGGTCCGAGATACTGTTGTGGAGAAGTTTAAAGCCGGATTTGGATACAACAAGATTTCCCAAGCTTTAAACATCTCAAGGAGCACTGTGCAAGCCATCATATTGAAATGGAAGGGGCATCAGACCACTTCAAATCTACCAAGACCCGGCCATCCTTCCAAACTTTCTTCTCAAACAAGGAGAAAACTGATCAGAGATGCAGCCAAGAGGCCCATGATCACTCTGGATGAACTGCAGAGATCTACAGCTGAGGTGGGAGAGTCTGTCCATAGGACAACAATCAGTCGTACACTGCACAAATCTGGCCTTTAAGGAAGAGTGGCAAGAAGAAAGCCATTTCTCAAAGATATCCATAAAAAGTCTCGTTTAAAGTTTGCCACAAGCCACCTGGGAGACACTCCAAACATGTGGAAGAAGGTGCTCTGGTCAGATGAAACCAAAATTGAACTTTTTGGCCACAATGCAAAACGATATGTTTGGCGTAAAAGCAACACAGCTCATCACCCTGAACACACCATCCCCACTGTCAAACATGGTGGTGGCAGCATCATGGTTTGGGCCTGCTTTTCTTCAGCAGGGACAGGGAAGATGGATGCAGCCAAATACAGAAACATTCTGGAAGAAAACCTGTTGGTATCTGCACAAGACCTGAGACTGGGACGGAGATTCATCTTCCAACAGGACAATGATCCAAAACATAAAGCCAAATCTACAATGGAATGGTTCAAAAATAAACGTATCCAGGTGTTAGAATGGCCAAGTCAAAGTCCAGACCTGAATCCAATCAAGAATCTGTGGAAAGAGCTGCTGTTCCCAAACACTCTCCATCCAACCTCACTGAGCTCGAGCTGTTTTGCAAGGAAGAATGGGCAAGAATGTCAGTCTCTCGATGTGCAAAACTGATAGAAACATACCCCAAGCGACTTGCAGCTGTAATTGGAGCAAAAGGTGGCGCTACAAAGTATTAACGCAAGGGGGCCGAATAATATTGCACGCCCCACTTTTCAGTTTTTTATTTGTTAAAAAAGTTTAAATTATCCAATAAATTTTGTTCCACTTCACGATTGTGTCCCACTTGTTGTTGATTCTTGACAAAAAATTAAAATTTTATATATTTATGTTTGAAGCCTGAAATGTGGCGAAAGGTTGCAAGGTTCAAGGGGGCCGAAATGACAGACTCCCTGGTGTTAGTAAACAGCCGCCATCTTAAGCAGTAGACTTCTAAGTCTTTATAGCCTATATAAGCAGCTACGTAGTGTGTTTCTGCCTCCATTAAAATCAACAGTGTTAAAAGACCTTTAAATTATAATCAATAGAAGAATTTACACTAATGCTTCGTCGTAGCTCCCAGGTAAGGTACATGTATGGCAAAAGAATATGTGTAAATGCTTTCTCCGTGAGCTTTTGAAAAATATCAATGTGGAAGTGCACTCCTGTGGAAGGAAACTTCATCAAATTCAGGTTCAAAGACTGAACTATGCAATTTTTTTGACCCTGCCTCCTTATTTATTTATTTTTTGACCCTGCCTCTTAAAAGAATCTGAATCGAGAATTGTTCGGAACCGGAATCATTTTCAAAGATGCCTAACCCTATAAATGAGTAATAATAAACTACAAATACAAAAGAAATAAGGGGAAAAAATGTGTATCAGACATTCATTTGAAGTGCCAGCCCTCAGTTGCAGACAATGGGTGAGCTCTGGGGGGAGGAAGAAAAATCTTTTTTTTAATTCATATTTATCAAACATTTAATCTGTGAACGAATGGTCATTCACTGCCAGTCTCCCTCTTCAAATGGATTGGATGTCTATTGCTGGGACTCAGATGGGAGGAAAAAGTATTTTCAATCCAAAACGTTATAAAAAATAGCAGATTTATGTTAAATTGCCATTTTCTACCTCTGAATGAATTACTGTTTTTTTTAAATAGGCATGAAGTACGTGTCTTTCTTCTTCTGGTAAAACGTCATTTGTAACTAGTCTAATTGCTGTACCGGGAATTGGTGCATTGACAAACATTGCGTGTTTGAATTCCATTGTTTGCTTTTTTTTTTTTTTTTATACTGGTGCATGTTTTTGTCATATATTACAGTCCAACCACTACTAGGGGCGGACTGGTACCAAAAAGCAGCCCTGGACTTTGACTCAGCCCAGCCCACAAGAATCGCTGTATGAAGGGAAACACGACCCTCTTGGGGTGTCCGGGGGCATGCCCCCCTGGGAGAATTTTTTTCCTCACATTTTATTGTAAAATGCATCAATTTCGTGCACTTTGAGAGAAAAATGAAGCGGCTATGAAGAACTACACATTGCATTATTATACTGTACATATACAATATGATTTTCTTCGCAGTATGTTCGCCATTTTCTATCTGTGCCATCTTTACGTATGAATACTCTTTGTACAGTCAGGTGTTTTGTCTTCTGAGGGTGGTAAGTTAAAAAATGTGTCTAGACTGTGACTGTCTGACTTGGGGCGCTCAAAGTACCGCAAGGCTGAACTGTAATTGGATTCATCTTCTGCCCTAGTTCTATGATCAACCTGTATAAACAAATTAAAGAATTTATTTTTTAAAGCAAGTTTTATGTATCAAATTGATTATAATAGCACCTATCCCCCGTGTCTATAAAATGACTTCATTGTTTATGCCATAATTAATCTTGCCACACAAATAATAAATTTCAATGAAAATGCAATAAACATTTCAAGACATCCTTTATACATAACCTTCGTTGGAAAGTATTAACCAGAAAACAAAATGATATATAAATGATTAAAAATATATATCATATCAATTTAGCTACCTAAACTTTAAAGTAAAACCATTCATTTCATTAATATTTTATATTTCCTCTGAATTAATATTGCTGCTGCATGTGCATGGAGGAAGTTGGCGTGATGTCACGATGACGTCACCTCGCTTAGCAACGTGTCGCCATTTTGTGAAGGGGGTACGCACAGCTAAACATTCCATAGACAAACGTCTGAAATTCATATATTTCAGGTGTGTTTTGCGTCTTTTTTCCTAAAAACGTCTTAAAAGTGGCTTACTATTATCACGAGTCACTGCCGACAGACGCGAGGAGGCGATGCAATTTAAAATCAGTGTTTATTGGCGTACAAAGCTGCCGATACAAAGTCGCAGCTGATAGCTGGATAAACAAAGGAATGGCCTGTAGTGGAGTTCGGAAACATCTACAACTACCTCATAAAGTCACCCAGTAAGTTGACCTTTATCATTTACGTGGAATATGTACTGTGTGGAACTGAGAAAATTGGTAATATTTCTGCCGTTACCGGTAATTCGCCTCCAAGCTTTATTAAGCCGTCAACACGTCACGGCAAAATAACCAATTCCCACCAGGCCAATAATATACCGATTGACAAATCAGAGCAGTTCACGGCAAAAGAAAAAAAAAAGCTTTGCGAGTTGCTGGTTAAGGTAAAAATAACCACTGCCTAGTATATTGAATCGGAGCAGCTAATTGGGGCAAAAAATAATCGATTAAACTCACCAGTAATCAAATGTCAGCTGCAAACGTAAATGTGCTTGGATTTAGGTTCCCACAGGCGAAAATAGTACACGGAACCGTCTTCTTTTACTGTTCCTCGATTAATTGCGCTCGGCTCCTTTTTTTCCTCACGTGGAAGAATGAAGAACTTCAAATGCGGCTCCGAACTCTTCCTTGTGTGACAACCCGCAACACAGCAACTTTTAGCCATTCCGACGGAAAAAAGACGGCAAATAAGACGAAAGTTCAATGCGTTTCTGTTATAAGTGACTCGTCTTTTACCCCATTGTTAATATGGCGACACTTTGTTGTGGCTGGTGACGTCATTAAATGCCCGGATGTCCAACTGCCTCTATACGATGTTTTACAGCTAAAATATTTTTTTCTTAGGAGAGGGATAGTAGGACTAGCATACTGTAACTTGGCACGATTTCAAATGGGTATATGGACTAGCTGGCACTAACCCTTTAATTGTCATTTATTTAATTAATTTCATTTAAAATGTAGCTACCTGGTGGATAACAATTGCCAGTATACCGAGCAAGTAACCCTCTTCACCCCTACTTACTTGCTCTGCGCTTGTCTGGGGAACTTCCACCAGCTTATCATTACCCCCTCCCTCTTCTTTTCTCTCTCCCTGCACCGGCTTCACGTCAAAGCGGCTGCCGCTCCCACTCTCACCATCGCCGGGGGCTGGGCAGTTGTTACCCGACGCGGCCGTTGCAGCCAGACGGCTGCTTGCGAAAATATTTGTCAACTTATGACATTTTAATGCTTCGCTCTCCAGTTTTTTCTCCCTAACCTTCTCCGCGCCACCCTTCTCTTTTCTTTTTTTGCCACCATCATCCATTTTGTGCATTAACGCTCGTCGCTATTTTGCTTCCACAAGGAACCAAAGGCTACTCTGTGCTTTCTTCGTTCTTCTATCAGATTGGCGGTGAACAGCCAGGCGCATTACTGCCACCTGTCGGTTTGGATGCAAACTGTAGATAATCGGAGGATAGGGGGGATAAAAACAGTGATGTATAATGAATGGTGGCCGCCGGCCGTCCAGGGCACCGGCCGTTCTGTGATCCTGCAGAAGCCACAGATTACCAGTCTGCCCCTGACCACTACATACATACATTAACTAGTATTGATGATTGGAATTGTAAAATAGCAGAAATGCCGCTTTGACTTGAATTCCTCATACTAAATGACATGTTATGTGATGATTCCCTGGAAAAATAAGAGTGCATCTGAAATTTGACACTTATTGACCATAACTGGATCTCGTGTGCGCCAATCAGCTGTTTTTTTTCCTTCTCAACGGGGAAATGGCGGTCTCTTAAATGATATTCTTCTGACCGGGAAAGGTCACCCTTGACAGGCAGGGGAAATGAGCTGAAGGGAAAAAAAAAAAAATAATAGGAGGGAGTCAATAATGAGGAGTCATAATTATCTCTGGCATGTGTGTGTGGGGGTGGGGGGGCGGGGCTGGAGGACAGGAATTAAAGTATTAGAGCAGCCGTAAAGTCTGCACGGGCAAGCCGCCCGCCGCGCGGTAGGCAGGCTGATGTCGAGCCAAACATCTGGCCCTGGCGCTGCCAATTCAAATTGTTTTTCGTTTATTTATTTATTTATTTATTTTGCGTTAATGCGTTTCAGCCCAATGAGACACGACTCTTTGTCATGTTTTGTTTTAACGACCATGTCCAGGGCCATGTCACATGAGAGACTGCTGATATTGTTTTGTTTTATAGTAGTCCTAAATTTGAAAACTTGCTGATAAAGTAAAAATTCTTTATTACAAGATTGACACTTTTGTTTCTTAACTCAATTACCAGTAAACATGATCATTCACTGCCAGACATCCCAGTTTAAATGGATTAGACGTCTGTCGCTGTCAATGGCAGCGTATGAGTTAAACATGGCATAATATCCCATTAGGCGTCCAATCTATTTTGACCAAAAGGGTGAAAGTTAAGTTACAGTGTATCACAAAAGTGAGGACACACCTCACATTTCTGCAGATATTTAAGTTTTCTTGGGACAACACTGACAAAATGACACTGAAATAATGAAAAGTAGTCTGTGCGCAGCTTATATAATACAGTTTATTTTCCCCTCAAAATAACTCAAAATATAGCCATTAGTATGTAAACTAGGGCTGTTAAAAGATTAAAAATTTTAATCGAGTTAATTACAGCTTAAAAATTAATCGTAATTAATCGCAATTAATTGCAATTCAAACCATCTATAAAATATGCCATATTTTTCTGTAAATTATTGTTGGAGTGGAAAGAGAAGACACAAGATGGATATATACATTCAACATACGGTACATAAGGACAGTATTTGTTTATTATAACAAGATGGCATGAACATTATTAACATTCTGTTAAAGCGATCCATGGATAGAAAGACTTGTAGTTCTTAAAAGATAAATGTTAGTACAAGTTATAGAAATTTTATATTAAAACCCCTCCTAATGTTTTCGTTTTAATAAAATTTGTAAAATTTTGAATCAAAAAACTAAACTAGTAGCCCGCCATTGTTGATGTCAATAATTACACAATGTTCATGGGTGCTGAAGCCTATAAAATCAGTCGCACCCAAGCGCCAGCAGAGGGCGGCAAAACTCCATAAAACACAATTAACAAGTGGGAATTTCACTGTACTGTCATTTAAATCTGTCTGAGCGGGACATGTGCATTAATTGCGTCAAATATTTTAACGTGATTAATTTTTAAAAAATTAATTACCGCCCGTTAACGCGATAATTTTGACAGCCCTAATCTAAACCTCCTGGCAACAAAAGTGACTACACCGCATGGGGACTACGTACATCCCTAAATGTCCAAATTGAGTACTTTTTGTCATTTTCCCTCCAAAATGTCATGTGATTCGTTACGGGAGTGCTGTAAGCTGCACACAGACTACTTTTTATTGTGTCAAAGTGTCATTTTGTCAGTTTTGTCCCATGATAAGATATACTTAAATATTTGAAGAAATGCGAGGGGTGTACTCACATTTGTGAGACACGGTATCTCTAATACGCAGGGGTGATAGTGGCTAGAATTTCTTGCCGTAACTCCCTGACATGATGGCCGCCACTGAGCCAGATTTTTTTTTTTTTTTTTTTTTGATGTATTGGTGGGTGGGTGTTGGTCAAACCTCCCAAAAACCACTGAAATGCAGCGAAAACTGCTTTTGGCACAGTTATACTTATAACACATGCACACACAAAAAAGGTTTTTTACACATGCATTAGGCTACTGCATTACACATACTATCACAAGGCGAACATGAAAAATTGATTTTCATTCAAAATTGTATTTTTCAAAGATTTACAAAATAACAGTTAACCAAAATTGGTAAGGCCAACCTCTATATCCTAATTTTTATTTTCCTTCATTTCCTCACATCTAAATGCAAAACTTTTCATTTTCAAATCTTAATTTTAACTACTTAAGAACATAGGATGTACATTAAAATTGAAGATAATGTAAACTTTTTTATTTTTATAAATGGTAATGATATGAGTAACATACATTCACAAAATAAATACAAATGGCTTACATCATGCAATGGAAAATATTTTGAAGATCACTCAAACATTGACTGTTTTAAATTATAAGGAAATAAATAAGTAGCCTAACATAAATGACCAAAAATAAGTCCAAAGTGCACATTGACATGGAAGATGTTCTGAACCTCCCCATCAAACAAAATAAATAAGCCTCTTCAACTCTTTCCTTTGTCTTAAACAGGCATGAAAATCACTCATCTTTCGGCAGAATTTGCCGTTTTGAAGTCTAAAAGGGTGACCTAAATGAATTGTGTAGATCCGAGGAGAAAATTTTTAGGAGGGGGGGCTCGTAATTCCATCTAACTACTAACGACATGTTTTATTGAAGTTGCTAAGCCTGTCTCGATATGCAGTGAGTCCATTTCTCGCGAGGTAAACAAAAAATGAGGGCGATAATTTTCACGGCTGCGTTTTATTACCGCGTGCGTGTGTATACATGCATACATTTGTGCGTGCGTGTAGATGTTATGGGACTCCAGTACATTTCACAGATGTTTATTTGTAATCAGCACACCGTAGAATTACAGTGCATACATACAAAATAAGGAAAGACGTATGTTAAACACTGTAAACGTTATCATTGCTACATTGAGACTAATGGGGGGGGGAAGAACCTACTTTAGCCTGCTATTAAACATTGGCAGTCTTCTCCAAAATGCAAACTAAAAGGTGACATTTCAAACATTAAAAATCACTGGTTAACAGCATTTTCAAAAAAAAAAAAAAAAACCTATAAGTGACACCACAAGCAGGTACGAAAAGTGCTTTTTTTTTGCAGAGCGTGAAGCTGTTAGCGTTGTAGCGAACGTACCTCCGGTGTACATTTCAAAATAAAAGCACGTCGCGTTCATATAAATAACGATTTCTGAAGTTAATCCCACGTACTTCAGAATTAATACTATAATATGTAAATTGTATGTAAAATGTAAAAATAAATTCATAATAATAAACTCTGAATGAACTGAGTAAACTTTTTTAAACCTCTCAAAGGCCAAACAGTGCAACTTTCATGAAGTTATTGTCACATTCTGCTGCTGGTTAGATTGTGTTTTGTTGCCGGGCTGTTAGTGGGGGCGTTCCTGACGTCGCACCTGAATCCAATGCAGGCTCATCAACGCAGCATTTAAGCACGGGTGATCTCAGAGAAGGCTGCCGAGATATTTGCCTTGCTGATCCCCATTTGACATATCGCACTTATAGTCTTGCTACATTTGCTTGTTACGCCCCTGCATTGGGTTTTTCTGTTAGTGTGCTGCACTCGTTTGTAACCTCTACCCTGTGCAGGTATTTGAGTGTTTTTATTTTGGCTTTTTGGCTCGCTGCCTATCGTCTTAGTTTACCTTCGAGTTTGTAGTATTGAGTTCCGTCGACCTGCTGTCACGGACTCCTTTTGTTATTTCTACTATCCCGCAATCGCGTGTTATTTTTTGTTTGCAATCATTAAACCCTTGTACGTATCCCCCGCTTGTTGTCCGCTTCAAGGTCCAACCTTGTTTCCGCATTTGCGGACGCTAACAATTATAAGTAATAATAATTGACCACAGCATCCCGTCCCTCTATTAGCCTCCTTTTTTCGGGATGGGGGGAGTCCCTTATTTCTATTTCTGAAAGGTGGCAACCCTGCTTTGGAAACAGTTCACAAATTACTGCAGCATTTCTTTAAGTAAAAGACAAGTAAAGTTGACGTAATGAACTTACCAGAGATTGTTGCACCGGTCCAGCGCTCTTCCTCTGGATAGCAGTCCTGCTCTTGCAGGCTCAAACTCGTTGTGTTCGTTCACGTTTCGTCTTCAAATGATTTATTAGGTTCGAGGTATTGAAACTGGCCGATTTAACTCCACATCTCGAAACTTTCAGGCCACAAATCTTGCATGCAGCCATTGATTTTAATCGACGGGATTTGTATTTTGAAATATTTCCCGACCGCCGCCATTTATCCTGGTTTATTTTTCCTTCATATGAAAAAGCACCCTTGCCATTGGTCGGGAGTGGCTATTGGCCCGTTCTCATTGGTCTGGAGCAGGCCAATAGCGATAGCTGCTTGGTGTTCACGTGTCATCACACAACACAGAGACAGAGTGTAGTGAGCGCCAGGAGAAAAAAAAGACTGCGGTCAAACGTTATAATAATGGACCGGTAAATGGTATCGGCGCCGTCTTTGTTGGTACTCACCGATACCGATACCACCATTTCGGGCCGGATCGGCGCCCCCTGCCGATACTAGTATTGGTATCGGTGCATCTTTAATAATAATGCTAGATATTTTTTTAAGAATTGTTTTGAATAATGTTGGAAAGGCGAAGTCAGTGTTCTGAATCAGTTTACATTCCATTCATTTGCAGAAGTAAATGCTATCAACATTTGACCTCATTGTTTGTGTAGTTAATTATTGTTATTTACATGTTTATTTGTACTTTAATAAAGAATTTAGGTGTTCCAAAATGTCTTTGTGAAGTAATAAGCGTCAACAAAAATTTCATCACTAAGTTAGT
Organism: Corythoichthys intestinalis; assembly: GCF_030265065.1. Lineage (NCBI taxonomy): Eukaryota > Metazoa > Chordata > Actinopteri > Syngnathiformes > Syngnathidae > Corythoichthys > Corythoichthys intestinalis. Next base: position 23,951,606 of record NC_080404.1, on the reverse strand, counting down.
ATTAGTCGACTAATCGTAAAAATAGTCTGCTGACTAATCGGGAGAAAAATAGTCGTTTGGGACAGCCCTACCGGAACGTATTTCTGCCACACCCTTCTCACCTTTTTAACCCCTGACCCATTTTCATGCCTGAGATCTGATCAATTTTCTGTTGCATTGCCCTTTTTTCGCATTAATTCAACAAGCTTGTTCATTTTTCCTTTTTTTTTTTTCTGTTCCAGGAAACGTGCATTTGAACCTATCAGAGCTAACTATCTATGCTGATGACATGTCAGTATGTCAGCCAATTGAACGGATAACCGAGTCCATGCTCACGTCGACGCGACTCCTCTTACCTGATCTCGTCAGACTCGATAACTGCTGCAGCTACGGAGAGCTCCGTGCCGTCCATGGAAGAAATAAATATTTCATTATGCTTGTTGTTAACACTTGTGTATGTAAATCTGACGTTAGTAGATTGTTTTTCTTCTTGGTGATGCCTGTGTGGCAGCAGGGCAGGTTGTTTTTAGCGTGGGGTTTAGACAATAGCTGTCATATTTCCGGAATCAAAGCACCATTCCGCCCAGTTCTAGCGCCCAATCTCTTAGAGCAGGGGTCCCCAACCTTTTTTGCACCACGGATCGGTGTTATTTGGGTCCTTTTTTCACGGACCGGTGCTCTGACAAATTTTGCAACCCATCAAAAATTGCAACGTTTCGGTTCTGCGCGCACGTGTCACGTTAAACATAGCCGCAAAATGCGCAAATGCAGCGATTCCAAAGTAAACACTACAAACTTTCTTGAAAGAAAGGAATATTAACTTACGTTTGATCATGGAAGGACTTGTAGAAAAGTTCTCCTCAGATACATCCTGCCATGTTAGCTGCACACAACAACTGCACACCGCTCTCACCATTAACGACTTTGCCTTGTCGTTTAGCATTAATTAGGAAGCCCGCAAAGATACGATGTTGGAAATTGTAGCAAGGTTTTCAATGCTCTCGTAGGGATGTCAGGATATTCCGGAATTACTTTAATCCAGAACCTCGGTAGAGTTGTTGTCTCAAATGTACGTTTACTAAGGTCGCCGTCATTTGAGATCTTTACAAGTTGAGCTTCCTGTTGCACAGACATGCTCGAATCACTCGGTTTATTCACAAACGGGTCACGAATCATCTCCTTCGCAGTTCGTGGGTCTTCGAGGTTGTAGGCTCGTCAGGTGCCCTTTTCGCCGTAAAAATATCTCCAAAGACGTCTGTTTTCCAGTCATCTTCGCTCATGTGGGGGCTACTGTATTTTTCGGACTATAAGTCGCACCTGAGTATAAGTCGCACCAGCATTAAAATGCCCAACGAAGAGGAAAAAAAACATATACAAGTCGCACTGGATTATAAGTCGCATTTTTGGGGGAAATTTACTTGGTAAAATCCAACTCATAGAACAGATATGTCATCTTGAAAGGCAATTTAATATTAAAATACAATAGAGAACAACATGCTGAATAATTGTACAGTATGATGTTACATGATGCATGAACAACGAAATGCGAATATCCTGTCCTCACCAGGATGCTACGGCTCGGTCCTGGCTATACAGCGAGCTAAACTCCCAAATGACGATGCTGGACGTCCGTATAATTTGCTGAATCAATTTCGTTCTCGATACCAAACAGGTTCGCACAACGCAAGTAAATAATAGTTCGGTGCTATTACAGCAATGACACAAACTGTAAGCATGCATTCGCTAGCATTAGCACATCGGTTAAACAACCACACAACTGGCTCTAAGTGTCCGATCCTGGGTGGAAAACGCACAACGACAACAGAAAAGATGATACAAACAGGCGTTGCTTCTGTAGAGATATTTTACAAGCATAAACAATGAATGTAGGTTCGCAGCCGTGTCTCTCCCCCCCCCCCCCCCCCCCCACACACACACCCACTCACTCAGAGACGCTACATAGCTGTCCGTCTTCTTCTGGCGTGTGGTGCTCTTCTTCGCGTAAAGTGGGCCCCACGTGGCGGTGATAGCACCAAAAACTAAAAGCATGCATTTCAATATAAAAAAAAGTCAATAATACAATTGAACAAAGGCAGAACGCGAACGTGGCCGTAGCTATTAAGAGTTATTTAGATACCTATAGCATAAAGAACATGCTAACAAGTTTACCAAACCATCAGTGTCACTCCAAAACACTGAAATAACAGGTGAAATGATATCATAATATAATAATTTCATACATAAGTCGCTCCTGAGTATAAGTCGCACCCCCAGCCAAACTATAAAAAAAAAAAACAGCGACTTATAGTCCGAAAAATACAGTAATTATTTCCGGGAACAAATGTGCTGTGCCCGCGGCCTAGTAATACGTTATTATCGAGGACAAGCGCACATGGCTATATTATATACACAAACAAGATGTACTGCTAGCAGTCCAATCAATGGATTTCTATGACATCATTCTAATCTATCCCGTAGTATTATATCTAGAGTAGACAGGGATATTTGTGTGTTAAGCAGGGGCACAAGTTTAATTCGGCCAGAATGCGGTCGTTATTAAATTATTATTTCTGTGCGGCCTGGTAGCAAATGCGCCACGGAATGCGGCCCGGCAGATGGGGACCCCTGTCTTAGAGGGAAGGTGTTCCAATTTCACCCCTGCTAATACGACTAAAACATAATTAGCTGAATGTCACAGGCTTCCCATAGATCGATAATATCTCAGGACTTGAACCAGAATCGGATAAAAAAAAAAAAAAAAAAAAAAAAACCTCCACCCAATATTAAATCCGCTGAATTACTTAGTCCAGTGACGTCATGGCTAAGACGAGTCCCTGGAGCGCTATGTTGACAGGAAGAGCAAAACGGCAGATTTAAGGATGAATTTCTTCTTCCACTCTATGCCAGGTTGTTGTATATAGCTGAATACTTGTGATTTGAATTCCAATAATAACGCTATTTAGACTTGATTTTAGGTGTCGTATACACGACTTCAAGCTCCATCTTTTATTCCCTTCGCGACCTAACAGCGCAACGCGGCGACATATTGTTGTCGGCAAGCAGGCGGCATCTGCCTCGATCCATCCCGGAAGGGGTAATTAGTAAAGGTGTGCAAAATTTCCGATTCTTAGATTATTCGCGATTCGGCCGTGGAAGATTCGAGAACGATTCATAAACATCCAAATTCCGATTATTGAAATATGCCAAGTAAAAGCGAAAGTACAACACACTCCGCGCGCCGCGCGGTCTTCGGCACAATGAAGAACGGAGCGAGAGTAGCTAAACATCATGCTTCTCATTACCCGGCCCCTCGGGTAATGCCAATGCTCAACTCACGGCTCTAGCTCAACTCATGCCACGAGATAAAAAACACAACAACATACCTGACTGCTGCCGAAAAGCTGCTACAAGCCACATTATGTTGCGGTAGATATCATTTATATAGGACTAGATGCATTATAGCTTCGGTTACCAGCACATCTACAAAAAACTAGATGCGGGCGTTAGTAACGGCCGCCATCTTAAAGCAGTACACTTCCCTGCAAGGCTGTTGTAGTGAACCTTCCAAGCGAACCTAATTAACTTTTTATCTAAAATACTCCCAAATCGGTAAAATATTGACTTGAATCTATCTTTAAAATAGTTTTAAAACTTTCACATGTCGAAAGTAGACAAAAGGGAAATTATGAAATAACGGGAGCAATTTTAACAACTTTAACGGTTGATTCACAACATTAAATTAATTGAATGTAGTTTAAAGCTGCTGATACAGAATGGGGACTAGAGTTTTTTTATTTACTGTTATTTTTGTATGTTTGTTTACTGCTATATGTTAACTTGATACTGAAATAGTAGTTTGGTTTAGCCTGAGAGTATTTTTGAACAATTTTGGAACTAATGTACAAAACATTTTTTAAAAAAAATAAAAAAAAAAAAAGGAGGGGGGTGCATCAATAATCGTTTTATAATCGAATCGGATCCTCTGAATCGTAATCGTAATCGAATCGTTAGGTGCCCAAAGATTCCCAGCTCAAATTATTTTGGTCAACTTAAGACATCCAATCCATTTGACGTGGGACGTCTAGCAGCGAATTAACGTTCATTCATTAATGTCAAGTTCAAATATAAATCCATAGGGTGACAATTATAGAATTACCCAAAATAAGGAGGGAAGGCACTCAGCAATTTTGTGAAACTTGCAAGCAGAACGGGAGGGAACTATAGAATGCAATACTAGACTACATAATAAAGTTTCAAAGATTGTTCTAAACGTACCACTCCCGTGACCTTTCTTATTATTTGGTTTGGCCCTAGCAACAGATGGGTGTCCTGGCCTAAAAGTGAATTGGGGAAGCAAGCTGGCGACACCCCTTGAACTTGTTTGTCTATGTGTGTGTATGTAGATGGATTTCGATACATGTGTGTCAAAACATTTCATGTAGCAATATGTATTTGGCAATGGATAGAATGCGACAGTTTGCTTTCTTAATGACTGCGGCTTGTCCTTAAGGTTGACCTGTGGAGCGAAGGCCAGTTTGAACCGGTCAAAATGACAAGGCAGTTTTATTGAGAGCAAAACATGTCAATCTATATTTTTCTGGCAATCAATCACTAAAACATGTCTTTATTGCAATTAAACAAGCACCGATACCAGTATCGGCAGGGGGGCCGATCCGGCCCGAAATGGTAGCATCGGTATCGACGAGTACCAACAAGGAGGGCGCCGATACCATTTACCGGTCCAGTATTATAACACTTGACCGCAGAAACTTTTTTTTTCTCCTGACGCTCACTACACTCTCTGTTATGTAATCACACGTGATCACTTTGCATACCAAGCAGCTATCGCTATTGGCCTTCTCCAGACCAATGAGAGCGGGTCAATAGCTGCTCATAACCAATGCCGGGGCAGCTTTTTCATATGTAGGAAAAACAAAGAATGTCGGCGGTCTGGAAATATTTCATTTTATAATCTCCGTCGAGTACAATGGCTGAATGCAAGATTTGCGGCCTGAAAGTTTCGAGAGGTGGAGTTAAATCGGCCAGTTTCAATACCTCGAACCTGATAAAACATTTGAAGACGAAACATGTGAACGAACACAAAGAGTTTGAGACTGCAACAGCAGGACTGCTATCCAGAGGAAGGGGGCAACAATCCCTGGTCAGTCAACTTCGTCTACTTTACTTTTATTGTCTTTTACTGAAAGAAATGCCGGAGTAATTTGAGACCTGTTTCAAAAGTACGATTGCAACCTTTCAGAAATAGAAATAAGCTACGCCCCCCTCGTGCCCAAAGCTGTACATATCACGAAAAAAAAAGGGACATCCCCAAAACTGTTAAAATGCATAAAAATGTATCTTATTTATATATATATTCCATATTGGTTCAATACGGAACGCAACTTTTAATTCCCAATTCGGAGCGATTCCTTATTTCAAAGGACTGGTCGCAAGCCTATTCAAATGTTCTGTAGAAGTAAGCAAAGTAAGCTAAGCTAAGTGGCTAAGTGTGTGTTGCTGCTGGTGCACAGAAAGGGACGCAAAGAGAGCGACAGGATGCTGTGGTCAATTATTATTATAATTTCATGAAAGTTGCACTGTTTGGTCTTTGAGAGCAAAAACTCAGTGGTTTAAAAAAAGTTTATTCATTTATTGTATTTTTACTTTTTTACTGTTGGGCTAGTATTATACATGTTTTGGGAGATTGGAAGGTTTATTTAACTATTGTCTATATATTAGATCGGCCGATACCGCACAGCGAGGATCGGTATCGGGGTCAAAACATAGTATCGGTGCAGCACTAATTGCAATCCATCAATAACTCGGCTATAGTGTCAGCAAACATTGTTAAAAGCAAATATTTAATAAGCATCTAATAATTATCTTATCAATGAATGCATTGGATGTCTATCACCGTCAATGGCACCTAATGAGTTTAAAAAAAAAATCCCCTCCTGTTTTGAAGTGGCTCAACAAGAGGATTTGGACAATTTTGAGGTTAAAAATGTCTATAAATGATGAATTCATTGTTAACATAATTGCTGGCTCATTTCATAATTAAATAAAATTAAAAATTACGAGCATGGCCTGCCCCTCTTCCCGCTCCAGAACAATAGCCAAGCTGCCAAATTTAGAGGTGCTTGGGAAAAACCCAAAAGCGAGCCTGACCATTTCAGCGTGAAGGTAATTCACCATTGATTTCATTTCCGAGCTCGCTGGCCCGACGCAGCTCGATAGATGGCCGCGATGTCACATTATCTGTCCTTCAATGACATACTTTCATATTTACACACTTCAAACAAATCATGTCTGGCTCGTAACAGAAAGCTCACCAGTGTATATTGTTGTCACGTGTCGGCAGTACTTTCCAAATGATTCCTACTTCCAGCTCTCCCGCTACGAATGGATTGGATGTCTACTCGTGACAAAGCAATTTAAGTTGGTAGCAGACACTAAAAGAGTTAATAATCATTTGTAGTTGTTACCTTAATGAGCATCTCCCCAATTAATTAATGAGAATAACAGGATTACGCAACAAGTACTCTAATGGTATGGCACAATTCAACACAAAGCAATTCAAGCATCGAATCAAGACAAAATCAAAATAAATACACGAAATGATACATAAAGGTCACATTCAGTGGCGTACCGCAAGCAACACGTCACTTCCATTCATTAATATTCATGACATTAGCTACTGTTGCTAAGAAGGGACATACCACTGTTTGTCCCTCATAGGAAATGAATGGAAATCGTGTACGAAGGAGATGTTTACAGAGCTAAACCTACCAATTCTCTCCGAAAATGATGTCCCCGGTGCCAAATTCACTGGCAAAGATGTGGAAGAACATAAAAATGTTCAGTTAAGAGATGGATTGAGTGTCGAAAGCTGAAAAAGACAAAAAAAACGAGCCGACCTAAGCATAGCCTTAGGTTTTTTATCGACGCGACTGACAATGACATTCTCCTGTTTCAACAAGCTATCCTTTACCACCAGCCCTGTCTTTCTTATATATCCTCTGGTTGTCCTACGTCCCTTACCGTTCCTGGGGGTAATTTAGTTAGCTTTGTGTAGCGATCGCAAATGCTACTCAGTGACAGCCAACGAACACTTTTAATTTTTTCATTGATAACACATCTTAATCCTATATTTTACACTTCCCCCTTACTAAAGTTGTTTATACATTTATATATATATAACAGAAACGGTAACATTGGCAGTCAGATACCATTGTAATTCTTTTTAGGTTATTCATTGTCAGACAGAAGCAGTACGGCACAACGTTACTCTAAAAAATAAGTTAAAAATATCAAAATGGCTTACCTCTTTGTCCTCTGAAAGACCATGCCACCCCATCAAAATGTTTACTGCATATGAAATGTGAATGGATTCACAGAGCTGGTGTTAAAAGTCCGCGCAAGTTGATTCGGTCTTCACATTTTTTCCTCCCGATTTTTTGGTTTCCGGAAACATATGAAGAAAGCATCCTTCATATGTCGTAATGTCTAGAGTCGTTTCTACAAGTTCCAAAAAAGCAATGTGTGATCGGCATGTTGGTTTTTGAAAGATTACCGGAGAAAAGTAGCACAATTAACATGGTTTCTATGCGAGGGCGGGTCTATAATGTCCCACTACGGCTTTACTTCCGCTTTACGATGCGACGTCACGGTCTAAAAATAGCATGCGTGCAGTACGCCATTTGTAGGAGTCAAAAACAATTCAAACAAATACGTAGCTGTTGCTACCTTGATTTTTTGGGGGGAAACCTGAAAATATGCCATTGCAGTAACCCAGTACTGTATACTAAATGTTCCTTATATGCATCTGCACAGCTGCTTTTGCAATGGAAAATAATGATAGCTTGTGGTGTGATCGCGTTTCACAGTGCATAGATTAGACTTCAATTGCACGTTTCCGGCTAAAATGTTAAGCCCACAGTAATATAACTTAAAAAAAAAAAAAAAAACACACAAAAATATGATTAATTCACAAATAATCGAGGTAGTGTTGTCATCATTTACAAACGCTGAAGCAGGATACAAGTATATTTATTCACAGTATATAGTCATGAACAAGCGCTTGGCTTTATATTTATATACTGTACAGTAGCAAATGAAAGGGAACGTCAATAATTTATCCTGTCTATGTGTCCGCTTTGCTGACTCCACAATAAAGTGTGCGCGTTGTTTTTGCCGCTTGCAGGCCGGCAGCCCGACTTCCGTCAACGCCCCCAGCAGCTTCTCCAGAACGTCTGTTTCTCCCTCCAGCCAAGACATCTGCAGGTACCGGCAATGTGGTGTGATGAGTTTGACGCCAAAAAAAGATGGGGGTAATTGTAAGAAATTTCTGGGTGCAAGCAAAAAAAAACAAAAAAAAACTACCTCACGTGTAGAGAAAACTAGGGCCTCCATAAACAAAACAACCACTCCACTGGAACCTCTTCATTTCACTTTTCTTTTTTTTGTGCCTTTCCTGTGTCCTCCCCCTCCCCGGTGTCCTTCACGTGTCTCACGACATTTACATTCAACACTCGCACACAGTAGTGGTGCAGACGAAGACGGTCTGAAGCAGACGGCGGTGGTTCTCTTGGCCCCAAATGGGAAAACCACTGAAGCGGCGGTGACCACCGTGCTGGCAGACAAGCAGCCCGCCGCCGCCCCCAAACAGCGAGACTGGCTGTCTGTCCTGCGGGGTCCCCGTCCCCCCGGCCCTCTGCCTTTCTCGGTCTCGCTCAACGATGTGGGCCAGCGGATGGACGGCCTGTATCGCGGCTTGCGCTTCATCGACCGCACCTGTTCCGAAGGGGAGCTGGAGAGCAAAGCCGAGGACGCCGCTCAGACTCGGGGCTCCCCAGCGAGAACAAACGGCGGTCCCGAGCAGGGCAGGGTCTTTTGGTCGCGGTCCCGCCCGGTTCCGTCAAAGCAGGTGGAGGGCCCCTTTGAGGTTTCGCCGCCTCGGTCCCCGAGCGCCCATTTCCTGCGCCTGCTCCTCCCCTTCTCCCGATCCTCCACCTCATCCAGCTTGCCCAAATCTTCCAGCGCCATCTTGGAAGGCAGCGAGTTGGAGCTAGCCAAGGGCGTCCATTTGGCGCCGCTTTGCTACATGGACGAGGACAGCGACCTGGACCGCTGCCCGTCCCCCGTCTTGCCCAAAACGGAACCGCTGTCACACTTTTCGCTGTCTGCCGACTGCTGCAGGTGGGTGACTCAACTGTCTGGATGGTGCCCGCTCGCCCGCCCTCCCTCCCCTGTCAACGTGGTAGACCTGATGTCAAGCCTTGTGATGCAAGTGGAGTAGTTGACGCTTCCTATAGTCTGACACCTGCACATGCACAATATACGCACAACACTCATTTGTCCTCATTTAAGTTCACCCTGCATATCACCCACAATGGTTTATTAAGGTTCAAATGTTTTTTCTTAAATCAAATTCCTTGCCCTGATACAAAAAATTAAAAATCGGGCTCAGAGAATCCATAGATATTGACCCATGCTACATAGCTGGCGAGTCTCAAGGTGATCTGTTCTTGAATAACAGCAGATTGAGTAAGGCTGCGTTCAGACAGCAGGCACATCTGAATCCAGTCAGATTTCTTCTCAAATCTGACTTTTGGGCTGACTATTTTTAGCAAGATCTGGGCCTGTTCAGACTGGACAGTTTGCCGTGGCAGTAAAGGCGTCGTCCAGCATAGTGATGTCACGGACGGTAAAAATCCATCTGAGATGTTTCAGACTGAGAAGCATCTTGTCTATGTCTGATATAAACTTCAATCTTTCTGGCAAAAATCGGATTTCTGTGCTTTGTGACTACAAAAGAGCCATCCAGTTTCAGTCTAGATGGGCTAAAAATCAGATTTTTGCTGCCCGTCTGAACAAGGCAAGAAGAACAAGAACAACAACCTGAGCGGTGCCTTCAATAAGACATATTTCCGACGGCGGGTTCGAAAAAGAAGATTTGACCATAGTTTTATGGCAACAATGTCACGAACAGTGTTATTAATCTTACTTAAAAAAGTAATTAATTACAGTTACAAATTCTCCCGAAAAGTAATTGAGTTAGTAACTCAGTTACCTCAACGTAAGAGTAATTCGTTATTCGGCTAAGTAACTGGCGTTACTTTTCTACACGTTATTACATGACCCATTCTATAACGTCTTTCACATTGTTTATAGTAACTAATTGAAGTCATCTCTTTATGTTTCCTAAAAAAACATAGGTCACCCTTTTTACATTTTTTTAAAAAAATTCCACCTATATAAGAGTGTAATGGTATACAAACTTAAACTTTCAAATGTGAGGAAAAAAGCCTTTTTCCTGTTGTACTGACCCGTGATTTGAGTGTACCGTCACACCCCAAAATATATATTTTTTTCAACATGCAGGTGAGGCTTGAATCTTTTCCCTATCTACTTTTTGCTCTAAATGTTTTGATTAAAACAAAAACAAAACACATGTTTTATGGATGCGTCAGTCAATAAAAGTTTAGGGCAAGTGACTATTTTTGGTAATAAAAAACAAAAACTATTATTACCGTATTGGCCCGAATATAAGACGGCCTTGATTATAAGACGACCCCCTCTTTTTCAAGACTCAAGTTTGAAAAAAGACTTTTTGAACACCAAATTCATTTTTATATAGAAAATAATTACAGTACATCAGAATCAAGTGATTATAACAATATATTTGAGCGAAAAAGCATGTTATTTTGCCTCATTCAAATCTTAATATCTGAACATTTAAATATGTAAACTAAAGTGCAATCACATTCGTAAATGAATGGCTTCTGGGTTTTGAAATGTAAATATACCAATCTATTGTGATAAAACAACAAAATTGCAATAACTGCATTAACCATCAAAGTGAAGTCTTACTAACTGTAGTCTTGAAACAAATCTGAATAAGGAAAAACATTGCAATAAAGTAATGCAAACTGGTTAAACTTGAGAGTAGCTGAGATCTGTCATGACAGAACATCGCTTCAATGATATCTGGCGCCATCTAGCGTCGTGAATAGGTATAATGTCTACACCGCGATTACATATCTTTTTGAGTCTTATTTCAATACAAAAAACACTGTCTTAAATTCTGAGCTACCTAGCATCGCATTTGCAACGGTGTTACAAACCCCTTCCCCTCCTCACCTCTCCCGCTCTGCTCTCTCTGTGTTTCTCAGACATTTCTCCTAACGCATAGTAACACACGCTTTTATGTTGGTACGAAAAAGTATCTGAACCTTTAGGAATTTCTCTCATTTCTGCATCAAATCACCATCAAATGTTATATGATCTTTGTCGAAATCACACAGATGAAAATACAGTGTCTGCTTTAACTAAAACCACCCAAGCATCTATAGGTTTTCATATTTTAGGGAGGATAGCATGCAAGCAATGACAGGAAGGGGGAAAATAAGTGAACCCTTTACCTAAGGAGACTTAAAGAGCAATTGAAAACAATTTTTACCAAACATTTTAAGTCAGGTGTGTGCCCAATCACTGATGAGTGGTTTAAAACTGCCATGCCCACTATAAAACACGCACGTGGTAAGAAATGTCTTGATGGGAATCATTGTCTGATGTGATTCATTGCTCGGTCAAAAGAGCTGTCTGAAGACTTGCGATCAAGGATTGTTGATTTGTATAAAGAAAGGATACAAAACCATCTCTAAAAAGTCGATGTTCATCAATCGACAGTCAGAAAATTATCTACAATTGGAGAGCATTTGGTACTGTTGCTTCACTCCAAAGGAGTGGCCATCCACCAAAGATGATGTCAAGAATTCAGTGCAGAATACTAAAAATAGTAAAAAAAAAAAAAAAAAATACTCGAGTGTGTGCTAAAGACTTACAGAAATCACTGGCACAGTCCAATATCTCTGTGCACACATTAACTATATGTAAAACTATGGCCAAGAATGGTGTTCATCGGAGGACTCCACAGAGGAAGCCACTGCTGTCTAAAAAAACATTTGTGCTCCTTTAATGTTCGCAAAAAGGCACTTGGACACTCCACAGAAGTTTTGGTAAAATATTTTGTGGGCTGAAGAAACCAAAGTTTAGTTGGGAGTAACACACAACATCATGAGTGGAGGTAAAATGGAAAAGCTCACCAACATCAACACCTCATCCCCACTCCGAAGCATGGTGGCGGGCACATCATGATTTAGGGCTGTTTTGCTGCCTCAGGGCCTGGACAACTTGCAATCATTAATGGAAGAATGAATTCAAAAGTTTATCCAGATGTTTTGCAGGAAAATCTGAGGCAGTATGTCAGACAGTTGAAGCTAAAAAGAGGATGGATGCTGCTACAAGACAATCATCCAAAACACAGAAATAAATCAACTTCACAATGCTTTTAGAAGAACAAAATACACGTTCTGGAGCGGTCAAGTCTAAGTCCGGACTTGAACCCCATTGAGAGGCTGTAGCATGACCTAAAGACAGCGATTCATGCCAGACATTCCATGAATCTGACTGATCTACAGCAGTTTTATAGAGAAGAATGGGCCAGGATTTGTCCTGATCGATGTGCCTGTCTGATCTGTAGCTACAGGAAGCGTCTAGCTGAAGTTATTGCGGCCAAAGGGTGGGTGGGGGTGGGGGGGGGGCACAACATATTAAATGTGATGGTTCATTTACTTATTTTTCCCCCTTCCGTCATTTTTTGCATACTATCCACCTTAAAATATGAAAACCTATAAATGTTTGGGTGGTTTTAGTTAAAGCAGACACTGTTTTTTTCATCTGTGTGATTTTGACAAAGATCACATTTCATAGTGATTTTATGCAGAAATATGAGAAATTCCAAAAGGTTCACTTTTTCAGACCACTGTACATCCTCAGTAACGGCGTTGCAAAGATGGGGAAAGTAAATAATTAAATTACTCACTATTGACAAAAATGACGCTGTTAGTCACGGCGTTATACTCTTAACGCCATTATTAACAACACTGGTCACGAAACGATGAATCGAGTTAAAAATGTCGATTAGTTTCAGCAGCTGTAATATGTTGACTTTTTTCTTACTTGCATCTGTGTTTTAATAGAGCATATTTGAACTGAAGTGTGCCATACTGTTTTTTTCCAATCTATTTCCAAGTTGTGCTTCCATTTTGCTTCCGCCGCCTGCATAGAGTGCTGCCCATATGACATTTGAAATACAGCTAATGCATTCGACGCCTTTCTGTGTCCTTTACGTGGTCTGAAAATAGCCATTCCGCGGAAATGGCACTTCCTCTGCGCCCGAGCGGTAAGCGTGTGTTTTGTCGCCGCGTTCAGGATCTGCCACTGCGAAGGCGACGAGGAGAGCCCTCTGATCACGCCGTGCCACTGCATGGGCAGCCTGCGCTTCGTGCACCAGTCGTGTCTGCAGCAGTGGATCAAGAGCTCGGACACGCGCTGCTGTGAGCTCTGCAAGTACGAGTTCATCATGGAGACCAAACTCAAGCCTCTGCGCAAGGTAGGCCAGGAAAATACATAACACGGTGAAAGGCGCCCAGTCATCATAAATAGATACATTAAATATAATATTTCATTTTCTGTAGCACTTGAGGGTGCTGGAGCCTATCCCTGCTGATTATGGGCAGCAGGCCGTGATCTGGTTGCCACTAGCCAATGACATCATCATGAATAATACATTTTAAGTTATAAAGGAAAAAGGGTAATGAAATTAAATCAATGTAAGTACATGCAAAATAAGTTATTCTAATATTTTTTGTAAATAAGAAAAAAAAATAGAATGATATTATATAGATCAAATACAAAGATGAACATTAATAAACTAGAGGAGCACGCTGTGAGAGCAGACAGCCTTATGTGTAAGCAGACAAATTCAAATTTTTGATATATTTGGTAAAGTCCCTCGTACTCTAAAATGAATCAAATCACTCTCTCTTCTCACCATGTCAACTACACTGCAAATTTGAGTTAACTTGATAACGGATTAGCCTATTTATTAAGGGTGTAATGCAGGGGTCGGGAACCTATGGCTCGCGAGCCATATCTGGCTCTTTTGACGGCCACATCTGGCTCGCAGACAAATCTTGAATTATTAAAAAAAAAAAAAAAAAAAAGCTCCGTTATGCTCCTTCGCGCATTGCACAAAACGGCGACGATCCCCGGCCACGAGAAAGCCGTTTCAGTTATTTTCGTTTGAAAGTGGCAAACATACATGTCGTTGCATCTATCTATTTATATGTCTATCAATTGCATTGGCAATGCAGATGAGGCAGAGACACTGATCGGGTGGGTTCGCCGTATTTTGCTGTCAAAAAGAGCGGCTGATGTGCGCATGTGCTTAGTAATTTCCCCGCGGTTTTAGTTTCGTTTTTCCCGCTAATTGTAGAAAACCTTTTGAGAAGATGGCAAAAAGAAAAAAGAGGAGGAGTATCGTACTTTTCAATAGGGATGGACAGAGGAATTTGCCTTTGTGGAGAGAGTAGGTTCTGCGGTGTGTCTAATATGCAATGATGAAATTGCATCTATGAAAACGTCAAATATAAAACGGCACTTCGACACCCGCCATACTACATTTGCATCGAAATATTCAGCGGGGGACAACAGGAAGAAAGCATGTCAAGAGCTTCTATCAAGAGTGCAAGCTAGTCAGTAGCAACTCTGTGTTTGAACCAAACAAGGTGACTGGAATTTGGCTAGCTTTTCTGGCGCTTTAGCAATTGTGAGAAACGGGAAGCCATTCACAGATGGGGAGTACGTCAAAGCATTCATGCTTGATATTGCCAAAGAACTTTTTGACGACTTTTCGGATAAAGACAAGATTATTAAACGGATAAAAGGCATGCCCCTGTCAGCAAGAACTGTTCACGATCGCACCATCATGATGTCAAATCAAATTGAGGCAACGCAAGTGAAGCACATAAATTCGACTCCATATTTTTCACTCGCTTTGGATGAGTCAACGGACGTAAACAATTTATCACAGTTCAGCGTGATCGCAAGGTATGTTGTCAGTGACACACTACATGAGGAAAGTATGGCAGTTTTGGCTATGCAAGGAACAACAAGAGGGGAGGATTTATTCAAGTCCTTCATTGAGTTCGCTAAAGAAAAAAAAATCTACCAATGGACAAACTTGTTTCGGTTTGCACTGATGGTGCTGCGTGTATGATTGGAAAAAACAGGATTCGTCGCGCTTCTTCGGGAACATGAAAAGACGCGTATCCTAAGTTTCTCAATGCCTGCATGACGCTTAACCTCACCATGTATCAACCAGACTACAAAGCCATCAGCAACACCATGCAGCACCAGAAGTCACATTAATGGTAAGAAACACTCATCATTGATTAGCGACAGCATAAGAATGTTATTTAAAAGAATTTAGAGACTTATTGTACTTTGAAAGTGTTGAAATTACATAACATGCACACATTACTTGTATTTTTAGTTTTAAACATATTGTATGGCTCTCACCGAATTACATTTTTAAAAATGTGGTGTTTATGGCTCTCTCAGCCAAAAAGGTTCCTGACCCCTGGTGTAATGCTACATGTATTTGTATTGAACCGTTTCGGTACGTGGTGCTCGGTTCGGAAAGGTGGCGTACCGAACGAGTTTCTGACGTAATGTAACCCTTACTTTTCGAGGCTGTGAGTCGATCGGGTTACAGTTTCTTTGTGTAGATTATATTTACTCAGTCTTCTCTACTATAATGAGGACCAACACGGTAGGACAGTATAACCCAGAAATGTCAACGGCCCGACAACGTGGCTGCCGCGAGAACCCAGTGAAACGGGGCCGTTAAAGTCAATCAGCTAATGCACACCGGTCGCACTGCGGCCGTGTGTTAGACGCGTCCCAGTTTATTATATGACGCAATACGCGACCCTCCTGCGTCAATACTACTACCGGTAGCTAGGATTGGGCAGACCGGAAGTCACTCGAGTAAAAATACGGTGGATCTGGTCGATTTTCAAGCTAATATGCAATCGTAACCCACTTTTTGAGTCCATCAGATCTCTTGAGTGGTAGATGGGGCACAGTTAACTTATCTTTGTTGATTTACTGCTGTCTTCTCTGCTATAATAATAACCAACACGGCCCTGTGTTCAATACAAAACCCTCCTACCACAACAAAACAAATAGTACTAATATTCACATAGGAACTAAAGTTATACAACATAAAATATACAATATAAATGAATACTACATCACATTTGTAAAATATAAACACATAATAAAATAAATAATAACCCATTTAAATAAAATGAAATAAGCTAAAACACCTGTAATTAAATAATAAGAATAATACACAGATCCTGCTTACACAATTAAATTTATTAATTTCTGTGTGGCTCTTTAACTTGAGAAAATCCACCAATAAAGCTTTTGAGGAACCGTTCATAAGAGAAAAAAAAAAGGATTCATTGAGGCATTTCATTTGTAAAATACATGTTAAAATCTTTGTCATTGGGATTGCTTTTCTCTTTAGCACAGGACTTCCTTTTTCTTCTTTCTTTCAGAAAGACAGATGACCAATACGCGGGGTCTGAAAGGCAAATTGTTGTTGGATTATCTTTAAATACCCGCTACTTTTTGAGCAGAATTCTAGCTTAGTATAGGCTAATGTTCCTATTGTTGAAAACACAAAGGTGTGTAATAAACAACTAGCACATTTATATTTTGCATTTTGTTTTCTTACTGTACCGAAAATGAACCGAACCGTGACCTCAAAACCGAGGTACGTACCGAACCGACATTTTTGTGTACCGTTACACCCCTACTATTTATGGTGAAATCCTTTTTCTGACTCCAAAATTGAATCACCTATTTTGCTTCATATTGCATATATCTCAAAGGTTGGATCATAATCTCTTTATTTGTACTGAAGTTATCCTGAACAAAAATATTTCTGTCCTTTGACCCTGTTACGTCCCAAGGACGACTCGCGAAGGGCATAACATAAAACAAGCCACACAAGTTTACAAGTGGACACAAATTTATTCACAATAATCAAACTCGCAATGAATATATACAAAATGCGGAAGAAGCGTGGCTTCAGCGTAAACCCAGGCCAAAACAACAAACAAAAGGAACTACACTTTAACCCCAACCGCGAGCTAAACCCTGATCGTAAAAAGGAAAGAACAAAAAGACAGCCACTACCCTAGCTTCTACTCTAAACAAAACAGGAGAAAACGGGTTGAACAGAAATGGCGGCTTACCCCTACTGCTTTAGTGCTGTTATTTACAATGGTGAACAAAAACGTTCCAATAATGAATAAACACAAAAGACCTCACCGAAAAAGCGGGAGTGTATCAAACTCGCCATCAAAGCACACGACAGTGAATGGCGAGCAAACAGCTGGCGAGGAGGACCGCGGCACGAATGCTGTCAAATGCGACCTCACCTGTCAGTTGACAGCGTCTGGTTTTTGAAGCCTGGCGCCCTTTCTTCGTGGCCATGCCCGTCCGGCGCCGATCATCTTACGTCACGGTGGGAGGGGAAGCAGCCAGCTGGCGGAGGTGACAATCAGCTGACTGAAAGAGTCTAAAAACAATAACAATTAAACGGCCAGGGCCAAATGGACTCACATCTGTTTCATATTCATAAAGGTATCCTGCAAGTTTGAAACTAATCCATCATTCCTCTTTCATTGACGTGTATGCGTGTCATTCAGAATCCAAACGTTCACCTCCACAGACATATTGTTTGTTGTTTTTTATGGGTACACGTGGAGGACGTTTTGACAGCGCTCCGCACAAATTAAAACGGCATTGTTGCTCACAATATGTTTTTTTGCTCAATTATTTATGGCTCGTTACATGGCATTTTATTTTTATTTTTCAAGCCAATTCTCACTTGTAATGACTCACGTGACGACGGTAAACGTCTCAGTGTGTTTTGCTGGCAGGCTGCCACTGTCACTTCGCAAACAAGCTCGATTTTGCGTTGGCTCTGAGTCCCTTCTCAAATATTAATAACACGCTTTGGGCTATTCCGCAAAAAAAAAAAACTCTAAAGACCTCATCATATTTGTGAGACTTTTTAAACCGCTTGAATAAACATGACTTGAGTTTGCTGGAAAGCAAGTTTTACGCAGTCTGCCACTCCTTCAAAAAAAACAAAAAAAACAACTAAAACTCAATATCAGAATATTGATATTTTGATCAGGGGTATCCTTTTTATTGGCCTGCAGTGCAGTGAATGATATAAATGTGGCCCCGCACAAGAGGCTTGCCCCCCACTCTTTTCTTTTGTTTGAATCCAAATATTTTTAAGTGGAATTCAAATACATTAAAAAATAATTAGCAGATTATACCGATTGTTATTTATTTATTTTTTAGTATACCAAAATATACAATACAATACACAATATACATTTAAAGCAGTGGTCCCCAATCTTTTTTGCACCACAGAGCGGTGTGACGTGGGCCTTTTTTTCACGGAGTGGCAATGTATGGCTGAAAAATACAGCCAGCAAAAATACACAACGGGGGCTAAAAACGAACGTTATGTGCAGAGAAAATGTAACTCACCATACAGTAAATCAACCTTTTTTAACAGCGGCCTCTCCTAAAACTTGACAAATATTCTTGGTCGCAGGCATAAAAAAAGTTTCTAAGCTCTAGCAATGGTTCACCACGAGGTATGATATTCTCAGTGCATTGGTGTTAAGACTATGTGCCAAAGCAGCTTTGAAGGCTTCATTGCCTCATTTGCTAGCTTTTGGCCAGATACAGTATTATGCAAATGCAGGGACACTCTTATGAAGGCGGAAGTACAGTCAGGTAAATAAAACAACTTAAAACGTTTGTCTGTAATAAAAGAAAAATTCAACTAGTATTATGCAGAGCTGCCTTAGCGCCTGAGAATCACCTGTTGCGACAAACCCATGTTTTAAGGATGATTCGTATTCTTCGAGGTAGTACAGCGCATCTTCTGGCTCGTCTAGGCATGTGCCGGTATGAGATTCTGATGGTATGATCACCTTAAGCTAAAATATCACAGTTTCACTGTATCAGAGTATTGCAATTTCAGCTCTAAAATGTGTTACTTTGAGATATCTGGGTTTTTAAAAAATCCATTGAGCAGCATTTTTTTCCCAAAACATATTACCAAATTGGAACATAAGTATAATGTTCAGTTAAAACAAATAAATAAATAAATACCAGATATTCTAAATGAAATTAAAATACCATATTGGCCCGAATATAAGACGGCCCTGATTGTAAGACGACCCCCTCTTTTTCAAGACTCAAGTTTTAAAAAAGACTTTTTGAACACCAAATTCATTTTTATACAGAAAATAATTACAGTACATCCGAAACAAATGATAATAACAATATATTTGAGAGAAAAAGCATGTTATTTTGCCTCATTCAAATCTTAATATCTGAACATTTAAATATGTAAACTAAAGTGCAATCACATTCGTAAATGAATGGCTTCTGGTTTTTGAAATGTAAATAAACCAATCTATTTTGATAAAACAACAAAATTGCAATAACTGCATTAACCATCAAAGTAAAGTATAACTAACTGTAGTCTTGATACAAATCTGAATAAGGAAAAACATTGCAATAAAATAATGCAAACTGGTTAAACTTGAGAGTAGCTGAGATCTGTCATGACAGAACATCGCATCAAGGATATCTGGCGCCATCTTGCGTTGTAAATGGGTATAACGTCTAGACCGCGAATATAAGACGACCCCCTCTTTTTCAGTCTTATTTCAATGCAAAAAACACTGTCTTATATTCGGGCCAATACAGTAAATGCAGTGCTTTAGGTGAGCTTAAACCAACAGCACATCATTATTACCATTAGAACAAAAATAATTGAATTATTTTCCATAAAAAGCATGAGTGTTTGACTCGTATCATGTTTACATTATACACACACACTTTCTCAACACAGACAGCTGCCGGAGAGAAAAAAACACGTTTTAACACCGCTAGACACACTAAACACGCTGGATTTCAGGCGAGTAGCTGATGGGAAACATTCATGACAGTGTTTACTATCCTTTCACTATGTATAAATGCAAAATCAAATTGGAGGTATTGCCTCTTTCGGCAGTCACCCTCCGCAAACACGTTTTACATGTCGGTTGGTCCTCCTCCTCTAAGCCGTGACCATCTGGAACTTTTCTGTAGCCTAAGTATTCCCATACCAGCGATTTTGTTTTCTTCGATGGGGGAAAAAGTTCAGGAGTTTCACCTCAAGCGAGGGATTTCTTAATACATTTTTAAGACATGAATAAAAACCTAATACAGTAGGGACGGTATGACGAAAAATTTTGCGGTTTTGAAACCTTGACGTTTTTATACCACGGTATATCTTAAAACCAGTAGTCGGCACATGTGTAGGCTTGTCAGGTGGTAGGTGGCCTTTTCCTTGTAAAAAGATGTCTGTTTTTCAGTCATCTTTGCTCGTGTACTTATTATTTCTGGGAACAAATCCGATACTCCTACATCATCATCGAGGACAGGTGCACATAGATATGAAAAAAATTGATGCTAGATCCAACAAATTTCTATGACAACATCCTTTCCAGTTTTATCACAATATCTAGTATACAGTAGAAAGGCAGATTGATGAGTCAAGAGGCACAGGCTAGAATGCAGTTGTTAATAAATTACCGTAATTTTCGGACTATAAGCCTCTACTTTTTCCCTTCCTTTTGGATCCTGTGGCTTATAGTAGCTTATTTGTTGATTTGTTTGAGTTAATTGGTAACACTTTCTTTGACAGTGGTGTCCTAAGATTGCCATAAGACCGTTATAATTGTGACATGACACTATCATGGGCATTAATGACATTATGAATTTTGTCACTAACTCTATTTATGTTCAGCTTGGAGCTTTACATCCATTCAAAACACATAATTTGCCTAATGATACATAATGACTTCTGTCGTAAGCATTCATTAATACTCATGGCAGTGTAATGTCATAATTATGATGGTCTTATGACAGTATTATGGCACCACTGTCAAAGTGTTAAAAAATACCATAACTGGCAATTAATGAAAGAACTGGAACAGTAACTGAAGAAATAATTAGCACAGAACAGGAGTTTGTTATTATCATCTGTAGCGCTGCAATGCATGTTAAGAGGCATGTTGGACGACAGCTGTGTTGACAGCAGGTGGCAGCAGAAGTTGACTGTCTCCCCCAAGGGAGCAGTGATGGCCAAATGAAGCTTCTTGAAGCAGTGAATTCATGGTGGTTCTTTTGATCTTATGACAGTCTTATGATGCTGCTGTCAAATATAGCGTTACCGGTTAATATCTTTTGGTGTAAATATCTCATAATACAGTGAGGACAGCTGCGGCTTATAGTCCAGTGCGGCTTATCTATGAGCAAATGCCATTTTTGTGTCAAATTTGGTGGGTCGCGGCTTAGTCAGGTGCGTCTTTAGTACGAAAATTACGGTATCTCTTATTTCTATGCTACTGGGAATTGTGTCTTACTTCTGTGCGGCCCAGTAGCAAATGTGCCACGGACCGGTACCAGTCCCCGGCCTGGTGTTTGGGGACCCCTGATTTAAATAAAAAGAGGATTTGGATATTTTATGGGACAATATGGACTATCAAAATGAGAGAATGTTAAGTGTGGCATGGCGTTGGAGCGGTTGGCACTTGGCACGTCCACCTCACTCACACTTCGGAGACTGTCTGTTCGGTCCCGGCTCCGGCCTGTGCAGTTTGCCTGCACACGTGGGTTTTCTCCGGGTACTCTGGTTTCCTCCCACATCCTAAAAACATACATAGTAAGCTCATTGAAGGCTCTTAAAAAGTTGTCCCCAGGTGTGAAGCAACCAGTTCTGGGTGTACTCTGCCCCCTGCCAGTCATCTGCTGGGATAGGCTTTAGCACCCCAGTTACCCTCTTGAGGATAAGCGGTTGGTCCAGCAAATGAATAAATGTTCTTTTGGCTATTTTTGATCAAATTCAAAATAAGTGTAAGATTTTTTTTTAATTGTTAAAAGTCTGTAAAATAAAGAAACATTGACTTTAAAGAGGCACCAAAAGAAGATTTGCACAATAAACGATGAATCTACGATCAAAACAGTTCACAAATCATTGAATTTTCGTTTATTTTTTTAAATGAAGAAAAAAATTAAATAAATTAAAAGATATTGTTTAAAAGAAAAGCCTGAGAATATCGTTTTCTTTTATTATTTAAACCAAAACGTCAAATTAATTTTTATTTTTATGTCAGCAATGTCTAAACATATCTGCCTTTGTTGGATTAGAAATGATGAGTTTGTGACGTTCCCCCATATTTTTTGGATGCGAACGGCCACATGCAGTGGGAGAAGCTCCAGATGACGGCGAGCGAGAGGAGGAAGATCATGTGCTCGGTCACCTTCCACATCATCGCCATCACCTGCGTGGTGTGGTCGCTCTACGTGCTCATCAACAGGACGGCCGACGAAATCAAGCAAGGTCGGTCGCCGCGCCGGGGTCGAGCTTCGACTCGTCGGTCGACGTCGAGTCTTTCGCCGTCAGTGGCGCTGAAACAATAGCTCTGCTAGTAATCCCTTGTATTCTCTGCACTCATGCAGCCAGGAGTATTCCAGGTAAATATTTGCGCTTCTAAACTTGCTCATCTAACATTTGTACCGTTTTTGTGATATTTACCTCATGTCACCATAGTATAAAAGCAATATTTTGATATACAGTGGTGCCTCTACATAAGAATTTAATTCGTTCCAGGATCTGGTTTGTAGGGGCGTGACAAAATATGGAAATGGTGATATATCGTGATACTTTGTATCCCAGAATGTTATCGATATGATCCTGCAAGAAACGAGATATTATTTTAAAAAGGTGTCAATGTCTTTTTAAAAAAAAAAAAAAAAAAAAAAAGGAACCAACAAGTTGCTACCAAAATCTTCCACCATAATGGTGTCTCAGTTAACTCTAAGGCTGCTTTGATGGTGCTCGCCACCCAATCCATTTAGACTGGGAACGTTCGTTCATTCGAAACCAGAGCATTCACAGTCACTCTGTCCGATTTTCAGGGCATTTATAGGTCACTTGCTGTTCATTTTAAGGCTATTCCAGGTCATTTCGTGTTGAGTTTGACTCACTGCCTATACATTTGGGTGATTCCCAAGTCACTTCCTATTCTGTAACACAAAATGAACAGGATGTGACCCATAAAATACTCCAAAATCAACAGGAAGTAACTGAAAATCAACAGGTAAATGACCTTAAATGGGCCAAAATTACCTCATTGCCTGGCATTGGCTGCCACTGACTGCCATTAACGTTCAATCCGTTTGAAGTGGGAGGGGTGGCAGCGGATGAATGAATGTCTACTCGTGATAAACTCATTCCAATTCACAGCAGAAGCTTGTTTTTCTGTTTATTAGTTGTTTTTAGAATATCCTAGAAAGATTTCCTGACCAATGTATCGCTAATCGTTGTATCGCCATATCGTCAGATTGTTATCATGAGCTTTTTAGCGCAAACCGTATCGTATCGTGAGTTACCAAGAGGTTCCCACTCCTACTAGTTTGTAATTTTACAATTTCGATTCCATGTGTTGGTGCCCTGACCGCCGATTGGAAAAAAAATACCTGCCGAAAACCACGAAGACGAAGGCACATGAAGTGTGCGTTTGTGCATTGCAACTTGATTTCAACCATGGACACGGTGCGGCGGCGCTCAAAAGTTTGGCTCACCA
The DNA here is from genome assembly GCF_030265065.1 of Corythoichthys intestinalis. NCBI lineage: Eukaryota > Metazoa > Chordata > Actinopteri > Syngnathiformes > Syngnathidae > Corythoichthys > Corythoichthys intestinalis. The sequence goes on along the minus strand of NC_080404.1, from coordinate 23,927,973 downwards.
ACTTTACAAAGAAAAATGACCTGTCAGCTCAGTGCAACATTTGCAACACAGCTATATGATGCAAAGTTGGCTGCACGACCAATATGATTAAATACCTCCGGCTTCATGGAATACAAGTGCCGATTAGTGCACAGCTGAGTGTCGCGTATTTGACATGCTGCGCCGGTCCTCTAACCAGTCAGAACCAGGTAAGTAAAACAATAATCTATGTCTGTCATCTGCTGTCCCCGCGACCCGACCCCGGATTAAGCAGTAAATGATGGATGGATGGATGGAATAGTACAAGAATAAATTGTATTATTACGTCAGGCTACAGTAGATATCACATGTATATAGAACTAGATGTGAAATGACACTCGGCGGCGTTAGCACATGTATAGAGTACTAGATGCGAAATGACAGACTCGCCGGCGTTATTAAACAGCGGCCATCTTAAAGCAGTAGACTTCTCCGTCTAAATCGCCTATATAAGCACCTACGTAATCCGTTAAAATCGACAGTATTCAAAGCTCATCAAATTATAATCAATAAAAAAAATTATACTCATGCTTCGTCGTAGCTCCACGCTATGGTACATGTATGTAAAGTGCGTAGCAGCTCACAGCTAACTTTACCCCTATGTAATATTTGTGACTTTTTCTCGATTTCTCATATTTATGCGTTCAAGCTTCATCTGCACCCAGTAAACGTGTGTTCTCCACTGCAGGAGACATGATCTTACCAGAATGCTCACTCCGGGGGTCGGCAACCCGTGTTTTGAGAGCCGCATGCAGCTCTTTAGCACTGCCCTAGTGGCTTCCTGCAGGATTTTCAAATTTTTTTAAAATGGAAAAAGAGGCAAATATATTTTTTAATTTAATATGGTTTCTGAAGCAGGACAAAAATGACACAAACATTCTTAACATTTTCCAATGCTGTAAAAATGTGTAGAATAAATATTAAATGTTCACATTTCCGTCATCTAAGATTTGCGTCATAGCCTGAGCTACACGTTTCTATTAGTAGGGCAGGATGCCTGGTGGCTATCGTAAACAAACCGGCAGCCGAGTGAGGGAAAAAGTGTGATTCAATTACTTCTGAAGAACTTAGAATCGCGCAAAAATAGATTTAAGAAGTGGATTGCATCGTCAAACTCCACTAATGCTGCAAGTTTTATTGGGGGAAAAAAAGTATGAAAAACCGTTCGCAGATGGTGACTACATGAAGGAGACAATCATCAACATATTAAAACTAGGGTTGTTCCGATCATGTTTTTTTGCTCCCTATCCCATCCCGATCGTTTTAGTTTGAGTATCTGCCGATCCCAATATTTCCCGATCAGTTTTTTTTTTTATTATTTTTTTTTGCTCCCGATTCAATTCGTCATACCCGATAATTTTTCCCAATCATATACATTTTGGCAGTGCTTAAAGAAAAAAAATGAATAAAACTCGGACGAATATATACATTCAACATACAGTACATAAGTACTGTGGTTGTTTATTATGACAATAAATCCTCAAGAATTGCATTTACATTAATAACATTCTTTCTGTGAGAGGGATCCACGGATAGAAAGACTTGTAATTCTTAAAGGATAAATGTGACTGTGTATATTGTGACTAAATATTGCCATCTAGTGTATTTGTTGAGCTTTCAGTAAATGATACTGCAGCCATTTAACTTCTGCCCAAATGCATAATGGGAAGTGCAACCATGACTGTGCGTAGGGGCACCAATTGATATAGTCTTCTCTACGTTGGAAAAGAACATAGGTGTTAAGAAAATGATCAATTACTACCTTTCTTCCCCACATTGCCTCCCACGTCATTTTTAATTGCTGAGAGAGGTATTGTAAGGCTTTAGCCACATAAAAAATGGCTCCAAAGGCTGTCAAAATTCTCTTTGCTCATTATATGCTGCCTATTAGCGCTATCTATAGGTAAAACGGCGTCTTTATAGATTGAACACGACAATGCGTGAGTGGGTCGTGCAGCGCATGCATTAATTATTTGACGTGATGAATTAAAAAAAATTAATTACCGCAGTTAACGCAAAAAAATTGATAGCCCTACTTTAAGCCAAAACTACTCTGGATGAGTGTAAGACAATTTGTCTGTAACGTTAAATACAATTAGAAAACGATTTAAAAAAAAAAAAAAAAAAAAAAATTTAAAATAGGCATGTCCGATATTTTTTTGCCGATTCCGATACTTTGAAAATGATCATGACGTGATCGGGACATCGCACCGCCCTCTGGTGGTCAGGAGGAATGAAATAGAACACCTATTTACAGACTTGGAAAACAAAACAGAGATAATAAAGAAAATCCAAGACATTCCAAGATAAAAATGACATCAAAATCAGATTTGTTTATTGCATTTCTATAATTTCATCAAAGCAATAAAACAATTCATTAATATTGTAATGAAGTTAAACTTGAGGTGGCGTCATACGACATAGTAGTCACGTGGTGCGTTGGATGCACTGCGGGGAAAATAAAGATGAAGGCTCATTATGTATTTTTAGCCGACTTAGTCATTTTTCTTAGTAGGCTAATACAGATACATACAGCATGTGTTGCCTTAATTATTACGCTTATTTAAGGCTTTTAATTTTTATGCGGCTCCAGACTGTTTTTTTTTTCGTTTTTCCAATATGGCTCTTTCAACATTTTGAGCTGCCGACCCCTGGCTCACACTTACTACCTGAGAAGGCAAATATGATCATTTTCCTCAACAAAAACTGTTTCTGATTTTATACTCTACCCGCTGCTAGTCTTGACTGGGTTTTAAAAGTTGTTTTTTTTGTTTGTTTGATATTCTGCACCAGGTTAGCTCATTAGTGGGAGCTCTATAACATGTAAAATGCCTGCAGCATAAAAAACATAAGCAAAGAATGTGTAAATGTTTTCTCCTTGAGCTTTTGAAAAATAAACATCTTTGTGAAAGTGCACTCCTTTGGAAAGTTCATCATATTCAAGTTTAAAGACTGATATTTATATACAAATCCTGTGAGAAATCCATAGATAATTGAAAGCTCATATGGTTTAAAAATAATTGAGAATATAAGAAATTAATATAAACTATGCATTTTTTTTTACCCTGCCTATTAAAAGAATCGAGATGGAGAATCGTTTGGAACCGGAATCGAAACGTGGAATCGGAATCGGAACCGTTCAAATTGAAACGATGCCCAACCCTACCAAAAACCTACTCTAAATCCTTAGTAAATACTGCAGGTACAAACACAAGTAGCAATTACACATAGCGAAACAAATAAATTATAAATACAAATCGGAATAATAATGCGACAAATCGGGTTCTAATGTGGCGGTTGTGTTTTCCATGCTGTTTCTGATCACACCATGTGACTGACAACAGGGTGAGAGAGGTGCGTTTTTATTTCCTCTTTTCGTGTTCTGTTGGCGTCGGCTACGGCGCACTATAGCAGTGTGGTGTTGGACAAGTTATAAAATAAACCATTAAAAACCTGACGAAGCTGGTGACTTCTTTGCCAATGTTACAATAATAATAAGTGTCACCTTAATTTACAAAGAAAGGTGAACGGAGGTCGGAGAGGACCGTCAAGATCATAGACATATTCCGGCCGTATCGTCTAGTCAACTTTCTTGGGACCCAAAGTTGATTTCTCACAAGAAAATCCGCTGTGCTGCCATCTGGCGGGAAAACAATGAAATTGCGACGCTGTTGTAAATCGTATTTCTAGCATGACGTCAAATTGTACGTCGGATGTCGAAAGGATCGTGTGTCGAGGTGTTTGTATGTTGAGGTTCCACTGTATTTGTTATTTTTATTGTTTAGTTTACTGGATTCCATTTTTTTATGGTATTTGATTTGTTTTACGAAACAACACAGGTTAACAAGATTGGAGGGAAAAAAATACATTTCTATGTAGAATATTTGGTTTTGTATGAATACTGATCTTTTTAGTTATTTTTTTGTTTCTGAAAGCAGTATTTAGTTTTGTTTTCATAAACTGTACTATGAAGTTATTAATCTAAAATTTGTAATACACCACGGATTTGTTTGCTATATTGACTTTTATTATTGTCTCTAGGTATATTTTTCTTTTGACATGCAATAGTTTGTGTTAATTCAAATTTAATCACATCTTTTTAAATCCAGCATTTAAAAAAAAATATATATATATATATTTCAACCACATATTTATTTTATGATTTTAATGTGATTTGTCTTATTTTTATATACTATGTGAAATATTTAGTTTAATACGATTTAATTTTTCATTTAAAAAAATCCCGAATCCGTATTTACCCTTTTAGTTATCTTTAAAAAAAAAAAAAAAATTGTATAGGCCATTAAATTATTTAAAACATCCGCTTTTTTAAATACTTTGAAAATTCACTATTGTTTTCAGTATTCTTATACAGCAATTTCTGTAGTTTTAAGGTATTTTTTGTTTGTTTGTTTTCTTATACAAGTTTTATTTTTACATTATTTTTTAAAATCAGTGTTCTTTTGTTTTATTTATTTATTTTTTTTATAGATATGCATGCCTGGTTTTTATTTATATATGGTCTTGACTAAGTATTGCAATTTATTGTTCATATTTTCAAATAACTGATATTTTGAGTTTGTTTTGTGAATCGAAAAGTCTCCCTCCCTCTCGTGCGCTCTGTCAAAATCATGTTGCCAATGATTTTTTTCCCCCCCTCCTCCTCAGGCATCATGGAGTGGTCGTTCTGGACCAAGCTGGTGGTGGTGGCCATCGGCTTCACGGGCGGCCTGGTCTTCATGTACGTCCAGTGCAAGGTCTACGTCCACCTGTGGAGGAGACTCAAGGCCTACAACCGCGTCATCTACGTGCAGAACCGGCCCGACTCGTGTAAAAAACCCAATCCGGAGAAGCCGCCGCTCCTGGAACCTGGCGTGGAGCACAACAAGGACACGATGGCCCCCGCCCACTCCGACACCAACTCCTCCCACCACACGGAGACTGACGACTACAGTATGGACGTCCTCCACGTCTGACTGGTATCGGATAGGGGATCCATATCGTCGTCTCGGCCTCTTTCGCCGCTTCCTTCGAGGGACTCGGACAGACGGGAAGATGAGTGCATCAGTGCCGTCGATGAAAAACGATTTCAACTTTTACAAAAAAATCGCAGTCAAGCAGCCTTAGACGTTCCTTCAACCACAGATGGAAAAACTTTGGCACTGGATGAGATGACAATGGCAAAAAATGTGCCAGTCATTTTTGTCACGGTAAAATAGAAAGACAAGAACACATACATGAACACAGAGAGGGTTAACACTAAAGGCTGATTCATGCGTCTGCGTTCCGGTGACGGCGAGGCTACGTCGTCGACCTTACGGCATCATTGTGCATTCGAAGTTCTGCGTCAAGGGAACGTGTTGCTCTGTAATTCACCGCCATGCCACTAGAGGGGTGTGGCTTTGTACGGTTTTGGGAAACTTTGTCGAATTCCTTTAGTTTTCCTCCGGTCATTGACAGCAATGGCAACGGAGATGGAATGTGTGTATTTGCAGCCGCAGCTAATCAGTATTGAACAACAAAAGTTGTTAATACAAATGTTGATGCATAGGCGACACAGAAGACGTTTGCGAATGTTCAAAAACGGCGGCGTTGTTGTGCTAATTCAGAAACGACGTTCTGAGTGGACCAATCACAGTCCTTCGACGTTCACATCGTGGCACGTAGTCAGAATTTTTTTTGAGGAACGCGTCTGGCAGGGCCGGCCAAGGCCATTTGGGGGCCCTAAACAAAATAATGCCAAGGGCCCCAAATTTTTGGCCCACCATTTTGTCACAGTCTACTGTGAAACTCTTACATGCAATCCAACCAATATGTCCATATTTTGTATATTAATCAGATTTTGTTGCACTGCATTCTTCAAACTTCTCACCCCAAATGATTGTCAGTACTTACAGTAGATAACGCCAAACCTTTTTCTAAAAGAGGAAAGAAAGAAGTTAAGGAAGAACTTTAATTTTTATGCTTGTAATCAAGTATCAAAACTCAAAAAAGTCAAATAAAGCAAACTGTAGTAAACAAAATAGAATATAAATTAAACAATTGCCAGATTGCCCCCTATCTGGGCCCCCTAGTGGTCAAGGGCCCTAAGCAGCTGCATAGTCTGCGTATAGGCTGGGCCGGCCCTGGCGTCAGGCTACGGCGAAGGGTCGTAAATCGTGTCTGCGTTAACGGCGTGGGTCCGCCGTCACCGCTACGCAGAAACATAAATCAGCCTTAACATGTATGCAGTTTAACTGAAAACTTGACATATTTTAGTCAATGCGTCCTCCCAAATATAATATGATTTTGTCAAAATGTCCTCACCAAGATTCCCCACAAAAATACAAAGACAAGATTAAAGACACACATACAATTTAATGAAGTAAGTTGAGATCATCGTGGCAAATTTTTTGTCCAAAAAAAGACACACTCAGGCATTTTTTGTGGGGTCAAAATGTTCATAAAATGTTCAATTTGGTGCTCCCGAAAGATAGAAGACACGAGCAACACAAATGTGCAGTTTCATTAACGGAAAAGATTTTCAGTCAAAATGTTCTAATGTCTGGCTAAGAAAAATGTCAAAGTTGATGCCCACAAGCACAGGCAGTTTTATAAAGCAAAAGCAAAGGCAAATTTCAGTTAAAAAGTCAAAATGTCCTTGTAAAGAACAATGCCTCACAAAGCTAGCAAGACGATAAGGCACACGCGGACAGTTTCATAGTTGAAATTTTCAGTCAAAGCACACAACCCAGTTTAACTCATTGCCTGCCATTGACAGCAATAGCCCTCCAAAACATGTTAACTGTGAGGACTGGCTGTGAATGCTCATCCTGCACCGTTGACGGCGCTTGACATCCAATCCATAGTCTGAATGGATCGGACGATAGGGCCGTCAATGGCAACCATTGACTTGTCCTCAACTCAAAAAACAGTCCCACGAAGATGGAAAGACAAGAATACGCAGACAGCTGGTTTTTTTTTTTTAGTTTTCAAGTCCGTCGGTGGATGGACACGCATTGAGGCACTTTTTTTTGTCCGAAAGGAGTGGACGACGCGGGCGTCTTGACGTACGCCCTAAAGAAGTGAAGAAAAGGATGTCTGTTGACTTTGAACATCCCCATTTCCGATAACTTTCTGAAGAGAATGTACACTTTTTTGCAAAAACAAAACTTCAACAACAACAAAAAAACATTTTTAGATCTTTTCTATTGTCTTTGAACTCACCGTGACCACTTTGTATGTTTTCATTCAGGAGCGCGCGAGAGTGTGGCTATCTTTACGTGAGCGTCGTTTATCGCTAGCAAGCTTTTCCAACTTTTCTCCCACTGCGAGGGGAAAAAAAAAACCGGACGCTTTAAAACGAGCCTCAGGAAAATACGCGTGCACGGTCACGTAAATGCGCCGCCGCCACAGGATTTGCTAGACGAAAAATCGGGTTTAGAAGCTTTTGTTGCGTTTTTATCGAACGCCTAAAGTGCTAACATTCATTCCCAATAGTGCTAAATGTAACTTGGTTTTGGAGTGCAACAACTTTTAAGATTTTCAATTTTTTTGTGTGTGTGTTGCGAGCCAACATTGTACAAGCACACTTTGCCGTTTCATTTCCCCAAAAATTGAGATGATTTACAAACATTGACGGAACAAATTTGGTACACTGTTATCGTCTACGGAAGCTTACTATTCTAAATGTATTCACAGTTTGGGATATGAGTACACCGATTTATGAGTTCAGTCTCGGGACAATTAGAACTCCTAAGTCAAAAGATCACTGAAACAATAGACACTTTTCCAATTCCTAACCTGTTCAGTGGTACCTCAAGATACGAAAGCTTGGCTACAAGAAAAATTCATTCAAAGCTTTTTTCGCTCCGTATTACGAAAAACGATTCATCATGAGTTCAATATCTGATCCGGACCGACTATCCCAGAGGTCGGCAACCGAAAATGTTGAAAGAGCCATATTGGGCCAAAAAAAATATTTGTGGAGCTGCAAAAAACCCATTAAATCCTTATGTAAGCCTTATAATGAAGGCAACACATGCTAATTGCATCTATATTGCTACGTTGGCCTACTATTGACATGACTAAGTTTCAGGGGCCGTTTTCATGGTGACGCTCCGGGAATACTGCACATTTCATTTATTCATTTACATGGTTTCGTCTTGGTTCAGGCTCCATTTGAACGATGTCGCAATGGCGTACCGCAAGCAACACGTCACTTTTGCTCTTTAATATTCATGGCGTTAGCAATTGTTGCTAGGCGGGTCAACTCGTGTTTGTCCCAACACTAAATGCATGTAAATAGTGTACGAACGACATGTTTACTAAGCAAAACCCACTAATTCTGTCTGAAAATGACGTCCCTGGTGCCAAAATCACTGGTAAAGATGTGGAAGAACATACAAGTGTTCAATTCGAGATGGCTTGAGTGTCGAGGGCTGAAAAAGACTCCACTGACAATGACATTCTATCCTTTACCACCATATACCCTGTCTTTCTTATATATTATATCCTCTGGTTGTCTTACATCTCTGACCGTTCTTGGGGGCAATTTACATTGCTATTTTTCTGTAGCAATCAAAAATGATACTCCGTGACAGTCAACGAACACTTAATTTTTTTTTTATTCATAACAAATCTTAATTCTATAAGTTATTTACACTTCCCCTTACTAAAGTTGTTTTTTACAACAGAAAAGGTAACAACAGCCGCAGTCAGATACCATTTTGATTTTTTTCAGGTCACTCATTGTCCGACAGAAGCAGCACGGCAAAACGCCACGCTAAAAAATAAGTAAAAATATCAAAATGGCTTACCTCTTCATCCTCTGTAGGACTATAGCCCCCAACAAAATGTTTACTGCATACGAAGGTGAATGGCTTCACCTTGCTGGCGTTAAACTGGTCTTTTGGACATCCGCAAAAGTTGAGCCATTGTTCACATTTTTTTCTCTTTTTTGGCTTCAGGAAACGTATGAAGAAAACATCCTTCATATATCGTACTGTCTAGAGTTGTTTCTTCAAGTTCCATAGCAGCAGTGTTTACTCGGCATGTTCTTTTTTGAAAGATTACCAGCAGAAAACAAGTAGTGATAAAATGAGTTGAATGCGAGGGCGTGTCTTATGTTGACCCACTTCTGGGTTTCGATGGCGAAGTCACTGTCTAAAAATAGCATCCATGCGGTACGCTATTCCGCGTGAAAACAATGTAGTATTCAAGCCAGGCCCTAGGAGGCAGTGTAGTTTTACAAGACGACAGCCAATGATGCACTTCCCTGACCACAACCTCCTCAGCCCAGAAGACAACATACACGCCCACTCGAAGCAATGGCGTTCATGCATTTTTTCACTTTTGCTTCAAAAGGCACAAAAACACAAACATAAAACATATATATATATATTAAAAACTATGATTAAAACAGTACATTAAAGCCGACGTTCCACCATGATTGCTGTTTTGAATGTTTAGCAGCAGCGACTGCGCATGCCCAAAGTGACATGTGAAAGTGTTGACATTGTTGGCACGAGAACATTCCATTCATATGGTTGCGAAGCAGTCCCAGCAATCAAATCGTTCTGCTTTGGAGACCGGAATCAAAAGTTTGCGTCTTTGTTTTCTCTTTTCACCGTCACCGTGTAAGGCGAGGCCATTCCGCAACACAATCATTTTGTCTCTGTGTCGCAACGTCACCATGTAAACGGTTCCTAAATGGGCTACAAATACATAAAGAGCCTTCATGATTAAATTTTTTCTGCAGTGCATCTTAATAGAGAATGAAGAATCACGTGACTACTCTGTTGTACGATGCCCTGAGGTTTTTCATTACAATATCAATGAATCAGAATCACGTTTGTTCTACAGAAACCATATTAAAACTATATATATATTAGGGCTGTCAAACGATTAAAATTTTTAATCGAGTTAATTACAGCTTAAAAATTAATTAATCGTAATTAATCGCAATTAATCGCAATTCAAACCATCTATAAAATATGCCATATTTTTCTGTAAATTATATATATATTCTGCAAAAATAAATTGTTGGAATGGAAAGATAAGACAGAAGATGGATATATACATTCAACGTACTGTATATAAGGACTGTAGTGGGCATTTCACTCTACTGTCATTTAAATCTGTCTATGCTATCCTCACTCCGAAGCGTCTACTTTTTCCAAAGCTAGACAGCTAGTGAACGACGCCTTAATAATCAGACTTCTTCCTTTTTCATCTGATTTATTAATAAAATGGCCTCAAACCATTGTTCTCTTTAGACCGTAGTGAAACTACAAAAAAAAAAAAGTACACAAGCATTGCATTTGCAACAACGTTAGCTTAGCACGCTATACAGGTTCACTAAACATAAACAAAAAGCGTCTCATACAAAAAGTATAACATTTCGCTTACTAGCATAATATGTACATTCTTTACAACAACCATACTTACGGACAAATCTTGTCCAAGGATCATTTAAGCACAACATTACAACGTAGGCGTCAGCCCGAGACGTCATGCAGCCATATTGAACTGGCAAGAAAGCAATAAACCATGTCGCAAAGCGACCACAAGAGTTCGCTGTTAGACAGCACAAACAACCTTGCTGTAAAACTTACCAAAAGGCAGAATACTGTCTGACATGGGACAGTGCGGGAGATGTGCGTTAATTGCGTCAAATATTTTAACGTGATTCATTTTAAAAATTAATTACCGCGCGTTAACGCGATAATTTTGACAGCCCTAATATATCCCTCCCCCATCTTTTTCCATTTTGAAACATTTTTGAAAAAGCTCCAGGGAGCCACTAGGGCAGTGCTAAAGAGCCGCATATGGCAAAAGCCATGCTGGCACGGGGATAACATGCTACTCCACACAGGAAATCCGGAGCTGGAATTAAAGCCCTTATCCCAGAACATTTTAGGCGGACATTCTAACCACTCTTTCTCCGTGCCGCCCTAAATTATTCATCATGTGAAAGATAATATGTACTGTTATAGATTATTCCTAGCTCGCAACAATGCAATAATGTAACTACGTTTGACCATAAATGTAAACAAAGGAAACAGACATGAGCATTGTAGCGTGTCTGTGAAATGAGAATATAACTTACAAGGCACAAACAGTGAGAGGAAATGGCAAGCAACGGCTGCCAAAGTCCACTGGTCTTTTAGTACTCCGTGGTAACATCCGTAGAATGAGCCTAATAAACTAGTTCGTGGAACTACGGTGCGACAAAGCATTACAAATAAAGACAGCAATCAGAGGACATGGCAGCAAATTGTATTTCGTAGAGCTCGGACCCAATTAAACTGATTACCAGAGTTGGGTAATAAAGTGTTACATTTACTTGAGTGACTTTTCAAGAAAAATGTAGTTGTACCACGCAATACTTTTTACTTCAGTAGATTTGTGAAGCAACACTACTCTTACTCCACTACTTTTGGCTACACCAGAGTCAATACATTTTTCTTCTTTATTCTACATATTTTTATTTTTGCCAGAGATGCCAACAGTGGCCGTCTCAGTTCCACCATTGAGACGTCGGAACAATCACCACATGACTCCATTATACCAATCAGAAGTTTTCCCCTTCTAAATGGCGCTCATGCGCTTTGGACGGGTCATGTTTCATAGTATTGTTCTGGTCTAAATTCAAGGATTTTTGCGACATCGTTTAGGTCTAATATGGTTATATAATCATTTATAGTATAGTACAGGGTGGGACAGAGCAACTTGCTTATTTAAATTTGGGGCCCTGAAGCGATGGTAGCTCTGAATATGGTCGGGATGGACTTATTTGAGAGGGTGGGGCTTAAAGTTTGGTTCTTAACGTGCGTTATTTATTTCGTGTTTGTTTTTCAGGAACCCCAGTGACCATCATGGCGTGGACAAAGTTGGAACGCGCTTTTGCTGTTGAGGCATTTTTTTCCAAGCAGTCGCTCAATCGTCGCAATGCAATGTGCATTCCGTAGACATTTCCAATATTGCCCCGAGTGATTGTGTTCCTGGCCGGCAGTCGATTGCTTCATGGGTAAACAACTTCAGGGAAACGGGTTGTGTAAAAAAACTAACAAAAAAGAAACCTGGCTTCCCACGAACACTCAGGTCACCCCAAAACATTGATGCAGTGAGACAATCTGTTTTGAGATCTCCCCGACGGTCTACCTGCAAACACGCATCTGCCCTTTGGTTGTCTGCTCGTTCTGTGAGACGAATCCTCCATGAAGAATTGAAATTTCATTCTTCCAAATTAGCTATTTTCCGAAATTTCCAGGTTTGCTGTGAATCTGTAACAGGCACACTTTTGTTCAGTAGACAATGTTTATTGATTAGAAAATGCAGAATAAATGACATTTATTGATTACAATCCCACAAGAGCAAGTAACAAGCATAAAAAACAAGCATAAAAAGGGTAACGATGACTCTAGATTTGAGTTTGTCAATCCCAGAATCCCCGCGCTACGTTACAGCACAACCAGGTGTCCCTTAGCAATGAAAATCGCTTACCGTGACAAATGAGCGGGAGCCAACGCTCCGGTAAGGCGGCGAAGGAACAAAGCCAGGCGATCCTTACGTGACCCGCTGGCAGATTTCACTGGTCGCCCGGAAATGCCCGGTTTTTGTAGGAACGCGCCACACGGGGGCGGAGACGGCCAACCTCTGCCGACAAAGCTACTTTTGGTTCATCCCCTCGAAAAAGGGGCTTTTCTTTGCGTGGTTCCCAGGTTGCGCCGTCCGGTAGCAGATGTTGTGTTCCCACGGTAAATATTATGAGTGCAAAACAAGTTATCTCGTGAGATTCCCTCCTAACTATGGAACCCAGGCGTGTAAGAAACAATCAAAACAAGTTATCTGGTGAGATTCCCTCCTAACTATGGGACTATGGTGCAAAACAAGTTATCTCATGAGATTCCCTCCTAGCTATGAAACTCAAGGTAAAAAACAATAGAAGTTGTTACAATCTAGGTCACAGAAGCAATCATACATCACAAAGGCATAATGTAATATTTTCCCCCATCAGCTATGGTCAGAAACTTAATCCATGCGATTTTATTGCTCGTGAAAATGCATGTGAGGCGCTTTTGGGCTTGCCTGGCAACACACTTATTTTCTTCAGTGATGAGGCTCACTTCCATCTTTCGGGATCTGTAAATAAGCAAAACATGCGCTACTGAAGTTCTGAAAACCCCAGAGAACTTCATCAACGTTCTCTACACGCATGACGTGTAACTGTTTGATGTGCACTTTCGTGAGTTGGCATAATTGGCCCATGGTTTTTTGAAGAAAACAAATGGGCAGTATCAGTGACATCTGACTGTTATGTCAACATGATCAATGAGTGTTTCCTGCCAACACAAAAGCAGACTGGTGTGGAACGGGGGGCAATATTGAAATGTCTACGGAATGCATGTCGCGTTGGGACAATTGAGCGACCACTTGGAAAAAAAATGCCTCAACAGCGAAAGCGCGTTCCAACTTCGTCCACGCCATGATGGTCACTAGCGTTACTGGAAAAATAAACATAAAATAACGCACATTAAGAACCAAACTTTAAGCCCCACCCTCTCAAATAAGTCCATCCCTACCATCCTCAGAGAAACCAACGCTTCAGGGCGCCAAATTTAAATAAGCAAGTTGCTCTGCCCTACCTTGTATTATAATAACAGTATATAGATAATATAAGTAACATATACAAATATATATAATATAAAGTTGTGCTGAAAAAAAAAAAGTTTTAAAAATCGGACATTGTAAGACGTTACTCATTACTTGAGTATTCTTTTCAACGAATACTTTTTTAGTAAATTTTTGTATGACTACTTATACTGTTACTTGAGTATTATTATTTAGAAGTAACGCTACCCTTAATAAAGTGCAATTTTTGGCTACTCTACCCACCTCTGTTGATTACACAAAATATGATACAAAAGCAAGTCCGGAATCCATTCATTTCGTACCTTGAGGTACCGCTGTTTCTCCTGATTTTTCCACATTTTTAATTACTTTTCTGGCGCCCCTCTGTGGTACAAGGTCAGCATTGCAGTAAGGCGGCAATTGATTTTCATTAGGGAAATAACGCGTATTTTCCCAGAAAAGCAAAAATCCGCACAACACACACGCTTATGACAACTGCTCAGCAGCAATAAATAAAACCGACGCTTTTGTTTGTTTGCTGTATTTTGTGAAGTTATGTCAATGTCTAACGGTGGCTCCATTTCAATAATAAGCAGAATAAGGATTTTCCTGCTTGTTGCGAGACTGCTTGCAATGAGATGATTTTTAAAAAGTGCAATTACCTTCTGGTGTTGTTTTATTCTTCAACGGTTGTGTTTCTCGTCCACTTTGTAGACATTCGTCTTTCGGTGTGTGTCTTGTATTTATTTTTGATTGTTAATTAGTAGGGGTGTAAGGAGACAATCGATACGTCCATTGGTAAAACAAGTCGATGGAAACGCAAAACATGAAGCGACATCGTCCTGTTTTTATTCCAATCTTATGAAATGTTTCAGCAACAAAATGGTCCAAAATGTCGAAATTACTTTGTGTTTCCTATTGCTATCTCATTGTGTTTTATGTGCTCATGACTTGTAAATTTGGCAAATATCGTATCGCCCTATACGGTATTGTTGGGATTTTCAATCCTGTTAATTACACTTGCACTTACTAAAGAAAAGAAACTTGTTAAAGGGACCAAAAAACTCATTTATTAATGAGTTTTTAAGTTAGTGTCATTTTTCGTTTCATTCATGCTATATTTCTTTGGCTCTCGTCATTTTATTCTTTCAAAACAAAAAACAATAGGGCTTGTCCTCCCTCTTGCTTTTTTTATTTATTTTTTAGCAAATTAGCTGCCATTGACTGATCTAGACGTCCAATCTAATTCATTTAAAGAGTTTTTTGCTCGGATAAGCCATAGACTTCATAATGTATTGGCGGGGCCGATAAATAGGGGCCCTGCAGTGTTGGCGAGGCCGTCAAAGCTGACCGAGTGGAATCACAAAGAGCTTTTTTCGTTGAAAATTCTTGTAAATAAATGCCTAAATCCATGAATTCTTTATAGATATGGATGTAAAACAGTTGGTTCTTTGTTAAAAGCCCCCCCACCCCACCCCAAAAAAAAGTGCAGTTAGCGTTTATTTTAGGTAAATATGTCAAAGTACAATGCTAGTATGTTGGCGAATGTAGCTAGCAGCCGCCTGATGTAAAGAGCTTTTTTGGTTAAAATTCTTGTGAATAAATGCTTTAATCCCCGAATTCTTTATAGATGTGGACGTAAAACTAAATTTTTGTGTTGAAAGCAAAAAAAAAAAAAAAAATTCGCAGTTAGCGTTTATTTTACGTAAATATGTCAAAGTACAATGCTAGTATGTTCGTGAATGTAGCTAGCAGCCGCCTGATGTAAAGAGCTTTTTTGGTTAAAATTCTTGTGAATAAATGCTTAAATCCCCGAATTCTTTATAGATATGGACGTAAAACTCAATTTTTTGTTGAAAGCAAAAAAAAAAAAAAAAACTCGCAGGTAGCATTTATTTTATGTAAATACTGCAAACTATGAGGCTAGTCTGTAAGGAAATGAGCAGCCGCCATATCTAAACAAAGAGCTTTTTCTGTTGAAAATTCTTATGAATAAATGCTTAAATCCCTGAATTCTTTATAGATATGGACTTAAGAGTCTCATTTCTTGGTTAAAAGCAAGAAAACGGGCAGTTTGCATTTACTGTACGTAAATATGTCGAAGAATGATGCTAGCCCGTAGCTGTTAATTTCTCCCATTGTTTTTTTTCACAACGTTTCAAAATGCGTGCATGGTACGAAAAAAATAATATTTACCTTGAATCCTCGAAAAAATTACTCCTGAGACAATCCTTCCTGTTTGTATGCGGTACAGCTTTCGTACTTTTTCAAACCTAAATCAGGCGTTAGATTACTGCATGTGTTGACCTATTGCGAATAACTGAAGCGGACTGTAGGGCGGCCCGCAACTTAAAGGTGTTGCGCAGTGAAGGTGGAATCTGACCCGTCAATAATTATGAAGTCTATGGATAAGCCACATGGTTATCTATCATTGTCAATGGTACTAATAGTTAAATTCCTCTTGTTTATCTTGTTTGGTAAAAAAAAAACATGCTATATTTTTCAAGTTTTTTTTTGTTTTGTTTTGTTTTTTTCTCACAAAAAAATCAATCGGGCCACGCGTCCACCCAGGCATTTTTTTTTTTTTTAAACTCATTGGCTGCCATTGACGCTTCTAGCCGTCCAATGCATTTGAAGGGTTAGCAGCGGATGAACGGACGTTTATTCACTGCCGACCTTCCTCTTCAATTGGTTTGGATGTTTACTCGCGATAAACTGTTTTCAAGAGCCACCTGATTGGACATCTATCACCGTCAACGGCACTAAAAGTTCAAATCCTTGTTAAAATGTGTTTTAGCATGTAATTATTTAATGTAAACGCTTTAGGTGGCTGCTAAGCTGTAGAATGATTTTTTGTCGTTGTTTTGATTCTTGTAGTTGTTGAAAAGGGAGCTGGCTCCTCGCGTTAAGCCTCCAGATGGAAACATTTCTTTTAAAGAGCCCTAAAAAGTTGTTTCCCCACGTACTTTGCTGCTTCGACTCGTCACGTCCAGATGACGGAGGGGCCAAAACAAAGCGACGTTTGTTTACTACTGACCGGACTTGAACATTTAAGATGACTGTTGCCGTCTATATCATTCCACGAGTTTATCTGTGAATGCTGTTTAGGAAAAATGGTGTAAAAAGAGGAGGGGAGAAGGAAAAAAAAAGTCCTGTTTTTAAGCTAATTCTCTTGCTGTGTTTTCTGTTCCCTTGTTTGAACAAAAAGTGTAAAATTCGAAATGAACCAAATAAAAGTTGAGATGCTTTGAAGAATGTCCAATGTTTTGAAGAAAGGATATCGGTTGACTGTGCCATATTCATAGAAATCTATTTTGACAGAATCAACTGGATTGATTAATTGAAAAAGGAAAAACTAAAAATGCAGTAAATATTCTCCATGTACGTATTTTAATTGTAATTATTTAAATTTCGATAAAGGGAGAAAAATGTAAATATTCTCTTGTATTTTTAACTTTTTTCAGTGCCATTTACGATGATACATGTCCATTCATGTGGCGTTTGCACATATGCTGCCGTCCCTCCCACTTAAAATGGATTGGACATCTCGCACCGTCAATGGCAGCCGATGAAAGTTTGCAAATGAAATGAGGACTTGTGTTGTGAATTTCAATGAGTTTATGACAAGCAGTGTGGTTAATCTTACTTTAAAAAAGTAATTAGTTACAGTTACAAATTACTTCTCCCAAAAATTGAGTTAGTAATTCAGTTACCTCAATGTAAGAGTAATTAGTTACTCGGCAAAGTAACTTACGTTACTTTTCATGTTCTACACCAGGGGTCAGCAACCTGACACGCGTGTCAGCACTGGCACGCGAAGGGTTAACCAAAGACACGCGAGCGCATCGCAAAAAAATTACCTGAAATTAAGACATTTTCAGTTGAACGCACTGTTATTTAGGGGTTTTACGGGAGCCCCCCTCCCACCCCTCTGCCTATTCTTGCAGTCAGCTAGATGTCAAGATGACGTCATCTCGCATAGCAAAGAGTCGCCATTTTGAGAAGGGGGCACGCACAGGTAAACATTAGTAGACAAACGTCTGAAATTCATATATTTCAGCTGTGTTTTGCGTCTTTTTTACATAAAAACGTCTTAAACATGACTTATTATGATCACGAGTCACTGCCGACAGATGCAAGGAGGCGATACAACTTAAAATTAGCGTGTATTGGCTTGAAAATATGCCCATACAAAGTCGCAGCTGATAGCTGGATAAAACAATCCAAAGGAATGGCCTGCAGTGGAGTTCAGAAACATCTACAACTACCTCATTAAGTCACCCAGTAAGTTGACCTTTATCAATTCTAGGCATTTTTTGTTTTTCAACAATGAAAATAAATGGGAAGGTATTTCAATAAATGGATGCATTAATGGATGATTATTTCTGCCTTAACCGGTAATTCGCCTCCAAGCGTTATTTAGCCATGAACCGTTAGAACTAAATGGGGTGTTACGAGGCAAGAACGCAGTGCATGAGTCACGTCACGGCAAAATAACCAACTGCCACCACGCCAATAATATACCGATTGACAAATCAGAGCAGTTCACGGCAAAAGAAAAATAACACTTTGTGAGTTGACGGTTCCGGTAATAATAACCACTGCCTAGTCGATTGAATCCTAGCAGCTAATTTGGGCAAAAAAAAAAACTAAAAATTAAAGTTTACTCACCAGTAATAAAATGTCGGCTGCAAACGTAAATGTGCCTGGATTTAGGTTCCCACAGGCGAGAATGGTCCACCGTCCACGGAACCGTCTTCTTTAACTGTTCCTCAATTGATTGCTTTTAGCAATTTGCTTCTCCTTTTCTTCTCACGAGGAAGAATGAAGAACTTGAAATGCGGCTCCGAACTCTTTCTTGTGTTACAACCCGCAACACAGCAACTTTTAGTCATTCCGACAGAAAAAAAGACCACAAATAAGACAAGTTTAACGTGTTTGTAGTACTAGTGTTGCACCGATACCATTTTTTTGCCCCGATATCTGGCTGTGCAGTATCGGCCGATACGATACCATACTGATACGCCGATCCGGTGCGTTCCGGCTCACTTTCACTCCTGGTTCCGTCACATTGTATTTCTGTTGTGGAAAATGGAGCAGGGAAAACGCAAGTTCTCTTCCGTGTGGGACCATTTTGATCTCATATCGGAGAATAAGGTATTTATTTCAATCTTCACCCAGTATCACAGAAACTTTCCACTTGCCATGTTTAATTCTTCTAATTCCAATGATTTTCAAGATAACCACATTATTTTATGCAGGTGAAATGTCGCATTTGTATGTCCGAACTGTCATTCACTAATACAGTGCCTTGCAAAAGTATTCGGCCCCCTTGACCCCTTGCAACCTTTCGCCACATTTCAGGCTTCAAACATAAAGATATAAAATTTTAACTTTTTGTCAAGAATCAACAACAAGTGGGACACAATCGTGAAGTGGAACAAAATTTATTGGATAATTTAAACTTTTTTAACAAATAAAAAACTGAAAAGTGGGGCGTGCAATATTATTCGGCCCCCTTGCGTTAATACTTTGTAGCGCCACCTTTTGCTCCAATTACAGCTGCAAGTCGCTTGGGGTATGTTTCTATCAGTTTTGCACATCGATAGACTGACATTCTTGCCCATTCTTCCTTGCAAAACAGCTCGAGCTCAGTGAGGTTGGATGGAGAGTGTTTGTGAACAGCAGTCTTCAGCTCTTTCCACAGATTCTCGATTGGATTCAGGTCTGGACTTTGACTTGGCCATTCTAACACCTGGATACGTTTATTTTTGAACCATTCCATTGTAGATTTGGCTTTATGTTTTGGATCATTGTCCTGTTGGAAGATAAATCTCCGTCCCCGTCTCAGGTCTTGTGCAGATACCAACAGGTTTTCTTCCAGAATGTTCCTGTATTTGGCTGCATCCATCTTCCCGTCAATTTTAACCATCTTCCCTGTCCCTGCTGAAGAAAAGCAGGCCCAAACCATGATGCTGCCACCACCATGTTTGACAGTGGGGATGGTGTGTTCAGGGTGATGAGCTGTGTTGCTTTTACGCCAAAGTTATCGTTTTGCATTGTGGCCAAAAAGTTCAATTTTGATTTCATCTGACCAGAGCACCTTCTTCCACATGTTTGGTGTGTCTCCCAGGTGGCTTGTGGCAAACTTTAAACGAGACTTTTTATGGATATCTTTGAGAAATGGCTTTCTTCTTGCCACTCTTCCATAAAGGCCAGATTTGTGCAGTGTACGACTGATTGTTGTCCTATGGACAGACTCTCCCACCTCAGCTGTAGATCTCTGCAGTTCATCCAGAGTGATCATGGGCCTCTTGGCTGCATCTCTGATCAGTTTTCTCCTTGTTTGAGAAGAAAGTTTGGAAGGACGGCCGGGTCTTGGTAGATTTGCAGTGGTCTGATGCTCCTTCCATTTCAATATGATGGCTTGCACAGTGCTCCTTGAGATGTGTAGAGCTTGGGAAATCTTTTTGTATCCAAATCCGGCTTTAAACTTCTCCACAACAGTATCTCGGACCTGCCTGGTGTGTTCCTTGGTTTTCATAATGCTCTCTGCACTTTAAACAGAACCCTGAGACTATCACAGAGCAGGTGCATTTATACGGAGACTTGATTACACACAGGTGGATTCTATTTATCATCATCGGTCATTTAGGACAACATTGGATCATTCAGAGATCCTCACTGAACTTCTGGAGTGAGTTTGCTGCACTGAAAGTAAAGGGGCCGAATAATATTGCACGCCCCACTTTTCAGTTTTTTATTTGTTAAAAAAGTTTAAATTATCCAATAAATGTTGTTCCACTTCACGATTGTGTCCCACTTGTTGTTGATTCTTGACAAAAAAATTAAACTTCATATCTTTATGTTTGAAGCCTGAAATGTGGCGAAAGGTTGCAAGATTCAAGGGGGCCAAATACTTTTGCAAGGCACTGTAAGAGCAGAGCACCTCCTCAATGCTGCATTGCTGAGGCATTATCAAGCCAAGCATGAGAATGAAGTTCCCGATACACTCAGGATGAACACCGGTATAAAGTCATTCCCAGCTGCATTTTTGATAATTAGAAATCGGTAATTAAACTGTGATTTTTTTTTTGTACAGTCCCCTTCATCCTTTGATTTTTGTTTTTCTGTGCTGCCCACTGCATGTTTAACAATCCAGCTTCCAGGAAGCAGTCAATAGACGAGGCACTATTGAACTTCATTCTCAAGGGCTGTCAGCCCCTCAGCATTGTGGAGAGTGAAGGTTTCAAGGAACTGATCCAGGTCCTTGAACCCTCATATGTTTTGCCAACCAGGAAGGTTTGTGTGGAAGTTATATGAAGTACTAGTTGCTATAACTAAATTATGTCAACTGCAATTTAAATTTGTATATTTGTGTTTGATTTAAGTTTTAGACCATCAAACAAATTGTCAGGGAAATCCAACTTTGAACTCCAAGACAAGTGTTACCTCGATAGCTCGATTAGAGAAATAAATACGACTCCAACCTTGGATTGATTTTCTTCGAAGTCTTTATAAACAAGAGCTCTTGGGTACAGAATGATGTGACCCAGCCAGAAGCTGTGATGACCCAGAAAGTACAAAGCAGTACAAGAGGCTGGAATTCACACCGGTAACACACCAGAAACGTGAACGTCGCGTCAACGATTCCGCCGCGATAACGCACCAGTGACGCTCAGCGGCAATTCCCATAGGACGCGTTTCACGAGCACCGCGTCAGTGGAGAGGCTCGATCGGTTCACGCAAGGATCGCAAGATCGCGCGAAAATAGCGGGTATTTAAAGATAATAAAACAACAACCATTTGCCTTTCAGACCCGGCATATTGGCCAGCTTTCTCTTTGAAAGAAAGAACAAAAAAAGTCATGTGCTAAAGAGAAAAGCAATCCCAATGACAAAGATTTTAACATGTATTTTACAAATGAAATGCCTCTGATTTTTTTTTCCTAATGAACATTTTTCTAAGCTTTATTGATGGTTATTCTCAAGTTAAAGCACTACGCAGAAATTAACACATTTAATTGTATAGCAGGATTTGTGTATAATTCATATTCATTAATTACAGGTGTTTTAGCTCATTTCAATTTATTTTATTTATATGGGAGATTATTTTATTATGTATTTATGTTTTACAAATGTGATGTAGTATTCATTTATATTCTATATTTTATGTTGTATTACTTTAGTTACTATGTGAATATTAGTTCCTACTTGTTTGGTTGTGGTAGGAGGGTTTTTGTCACATTCTGCTGCTGGTTAGATTTTGTTTTCCGTTACAGAGCCGGTGGTGTGGGCGTTCCCCTCATCGCACCTGCGGCTAATTCCAGCAACTCAACATTAGTATATAACGCCGGTGATCCATGCCAACGTTGCCGAGATATTTGCTTGCTGTTCACCATTTGACACCTGTACTTTGGAGGCTCGCTGCCCACCGCTTAGTTTAGTGTTATTTGATCCCCGTCGACCTCTTGTCACGGACTCCTTTTGTTATTCTCCCTTTTTCCGCGATCGCGTGTTTTTTTAGTTGTATTAAAAAACTCTTGTTACTATTCCCTCAGTTGTTGTCTGCTCTTGGGTCCAATCTTGTTTTCCGCGTTCGTGGATCGTAACAGTTTTGTATTGAACACGGTTGTACTAATGCGCCGAGATTAAAAGCAGAGGTGATACTGTCCTGCCGTGTTGGTTGTTATTATTATAGCAGAGAAGTCAGCAGTAAACCAACAACAAGTTAACTGTGACCCGATCTACCCACAACATCAAGAGAGCTGATGGACTCAGAAAAGTAAGTTACGATTGCATATTATTTTGAAAATTGACCGGATCCACCGTATTTTTACACGAGTGACTTCCGGCCTGCCTGATCCTACCTAGTAGTATTGACGCAGGGGGGCCGCGTCTCGCGTCAAAAAACAAACTCTGCTATTCTTTTCATGTGCAACGCGTTGAGCACTTCTGGGACGCGTCCAACACGCGGCCGCACTGCAACTGGTGTGCATTGGCTGATTGACTTGAACGGCCTTGTTTCACTGCGTTATCGCGGCGGGATCGTTGACGTGACGTTCACGTTTCTGGTATGTTACCAGTGTCAGAATTTATACTGTTGAAAAGGGCGGTGACGAAGCCCACCGAAAAACGAGACTAAGAAACGAAACTTATTATATCACAAAGCTGGGTATTTTTCCATACAAAAACATCTTTGAGCTGAGACCTTGCGCACCGGTCCCAGCTGGAACAATGATAAGAAACCTCAGTCCTCCTTTGTATTCATTCAGGGCATATTGAAAAACAACGGAACATAACAGTCCATATTTGGGCATATTGATACTGTCTACAATTGTCAAGGCCATGAGAAGGCCCACTCAAAAAGATTACAACAGATTATTATAACAATGATACTCTATGCTATAATGTTCTCATGCAAGGATAACAAAAGCATTCAACATATAATGTATAATGGTTGTGTTTTAAGCATGAATAAATTCTCTCACACAAATAGTGGCCAAAAAGTACCTGGAGGAACGGGAACATGTGGAAATGGAAGTACAGAAAGCTGTGGCAGTAAGTATAACAGCTGACATGTGGACATCTGTGAACATGGAAGCTTACTTGGCTTTGACCTGTCACTACATACATTTGTGGTCAAAAGTTTCCATACACTTGTGAAGAACATAATGTCATGGCTCTCTTGAGTTTCCAGTTATTTCTACAACTCTTATTTTTGTCCGATAGAGTGATTGGAACAGATACTTCTTTGTCACAAAAAACATTCATGAAGTTTGGTTCTTTTATGACTTTATTATGGGTGAACAGAAAAAGTGATCAAATCTGCTGGGTCAAAAATATACATACATGGATCTGAAAAAGCGAATCAGTAGCCACGTTTACATGCTGACTTTTATTCATACCGATTCAAATCATTCCGAATGGAAATTTCACATCAGCTGTTTACATGTCACTTCATCTATTCCGATCCAGCGTTTACATGTGACTGCCTTTATTCCGAAAGGACGTTTGACAACTGCCGTCTGACATGCGCAGATTAATCAAAACAAAGCGTCACGTTGCAAAACATGGAGATCGATCGTCAGATCAGCTGCTGTTTTAACTTTTCGAGTGGAAACAAAACTTCAGAATGATACGCCGTTCATTTAAAAAGTTGTGTGGGTGCGCTGTGCGTGTGCTTGGAAGCCATGTTGCAAGTGACGTTACTTACGTCACCAAGTGACGTCACCACGTCAGTACGGAGCATGCGCAGAAAGAACGCAACCAGACACCATTCCGCTTCCCTGTTTACATGATATAATTTTTCTTCTAATCGGTTTGGGAAAAGGAATATTCCACCCCTGTGAATCGGAATGAAATTCCATTCGGTTTGGGCCTGTTCATTCCGAATGAGGTGTTTATATGGAACACATTTATTCGGTTTGAACAAATATTCCGATTGTAATTGGAATATTTGGCTCCATGTAAACGTGGCAATTGACTTGAACAAGTCAGGAAAGTCGCTTGGAGCCATTTCAAAGCAGCTGCAGGTCCCAAGGGCAACAGTGCAAACAATTGTCTGTAAGTATAAAGTGCATGGCACTGTTTTGTCACTGCCACGATCAGGAAGAAAACGCAAGCTATCACCTGCTGCTGAGAGAAAATTGGTCAGGAGGGTGAAGATTCAACCGAGAATCACCAAAAAGCAGATCTGCCCAGAATTAGAAGCTGCTGGAACACAGGTGTCAGCGTCCACAGTCAAGCGTGTTTGTCATCTCCATAGACTGAGAGGCTGCCGTGCAAGAAGGAAGCCCTTGCTCCAAAAGCGGCACCTTAAGGCTCGACTGAAGTTTGCTGCTGATCACATTGACAAAGATAAGACCTTCTGGAGGAAAGTTCTGTGGTCAGACGTAACAAAAATCGAGCTGTTTGGCCACAATGCCCAGCAATATGTTTGGAGGAGAAAAAGTGAGGCCTTTAACCCCAAGTACACCATGCCTACCGTCAAGCACGGTGGTGGTAATATTATACTTTGGGGCTGTTTTGCTGCCAATGGAACTGGTGCTTTACAGAGAGTAAATGGGATAATGAAGAAGGAGGATTACCTTCAAATTCTTCAAGATAACCTAACGTCATCAGCCTGAAGATTGGGTCTTGGGCGCAGTTGGATGTTCCAACAGACAATGACCCCAAACACACATCAAAAGTGGTAATGGAATGGCTAAATCAGGCTAGAATTAAGGTTTTCGACTTGTGGACAACGCTGAAGAAACAAGTCCATGTCAGAAAGCCATCAAATTTAACTGAACTGCACCAATTCTGTCAAGAGCAGTGATCAAAGATTCAACCAGAAGCTTGCCAGAAGCTTGTGGATGGCTACCAAAAGCGCCTAATTGAAGTGAAAATGGCCAAGGGACATATTAGCGCTGCTGTATGTATATGTTTGACCTAGCAGATTTGATAACTTTTTTCTGTTCACCCATAATAAAGTCATAAAAGAACCAAACTTCATGAATGTTTTTTGTGACAAAGAAGTATCTGTTCCAATCACTCTATCAGAGAAAAATCAGAGTTGTAGAAATAACTGGAAACTCAAGAGAGCCATGACATTATGTTCTTCACAAGTGTATGTAAACTTTTGACCACAACTGTAAATGAGAATTTGCAGTTGTGTACGTCAGTGTTAGGTGTGCAATACTTTCCACAAAGTCACACTGCAAACAATTTGGCCCAAGTCAAAAGGGGCATGATGGAGGAATGGGCCATAAGCAATAAACTAAAGTGTCTTGTGACTAATGCAGCCACTAACATGATAGCATCCACAAGACAACTCCATATTCGCCACTCAATTTGCATTGCACATACTCTTAATTTATTACGAAATCATGTGATCAAATCCACACACTTACAGCCATCAGACACAAAGCTGTAGTAGTGCTGGAACATATTTTCGTTCCAGCACTACAGCCAAGGAGAAGCTTGCTCAGGTGCAGCAACAGATGGGACGGCCAACACTGAAACTCGTCAATGAGGTACCCACAGTACTTATGATATGCTATTGAGGCTTAATTATGAAAGGGAACCAGTGTGGGTATCTCTCTCCTCTCTTCAGACTGATTTGACTCCACTGACAGCTGATGAGTTCACCATCATTGGAGAAGCACTTGTCGTGCTTGCTCCATTCCATCAAGCTACAGTGGAGTTGTCTGAAGAGAGGCGAGTTTCAGGTTCAAAGGTCATCCCGATGATGAAAATGCTTTATTTTGCACTTGAGCGTCATGCTTCGACCTTGCACACATAGACAGCCATGCAACTCCATGATCAGCTCAAGCGTCGAGTCACCGACACTGCTTCTAGTCTGGAGTCTATCAGTGTGTTAACACTTCTAGACCCCAGATTCAAATCACTTGGGTTCCGCAGTTCCTCCAGGTGCGCTGAGGCAGTGACGAGACTGCGGTCTGAGTGTGCGCGGGTTATCGGCATTGGCGGAGTTTGATTTTTGGGGCAGGGGGGGCACAACATGTTGATGACCCCGAAACGTAGTGTCAGCAATAAAATTAACTTACAAAAATATTTATAATCATAAGTTGACAATGAATGTTTTTTTTCCCCCATCATTCTTGAGGGGAATTCTAAATCAGGCTGCTTAGGAAATACTTTTTGCCAAGATTGTCATCCATTGAATAAGGTACGCCCTCTGGTGTCGTGCCAATGTAGTTACCCCAGTCAAAAATTGTATCCCCTGGGCAGAGCCATATAGAGGTAGATTTGTGTCTTTATTATTCAACCCCAAAAAATGTCGCTTCAATTAAAAAAAAATGTGTTTGAATGCAAAAATAAATTCGAAACTCCATGTGTTTGAATGCAAAAATTAAAAAAATTAAATTTTAAAAAATGCACGTGAAAGCTATTTTTCTTTGATTTTTTGTTTTGTTTTGTTTTGTATTTTTGATTGATAAGTAATGTTGATGTGTTTTGGGGCCACATTTTGGCTAGGACATTTGTGTCTATATTATTCAATGAAAAAATAAGTTGCTTCAAAAATAGATTTTAAAAAAGAAAACCATTTCAATCAAAAAAAGAAAAATTTCAATCATAGAAAAAGTTTTTGAATGCGAAAAAATATTTGAGATTGAAAAATTTGCATTTGAACACTTAATTTTTCATTGAAAAAGTTTTCTTTGATTGAAACAATCCTTTTTGTGTTTGGTCCATATTATGGTTAGGATATTTGTGTCTAAATCATTCAATCCCCCCCAAAAAGTTGCTTCAATCAAAAAAAAAAAAAATTTTCGGTCAAAGAAAAAAAATCATTTTTTAGCATATTTCCAAAAAAAAATATATATATATATATGCTAAGCAAATGACCATCTAAGGTGCTCGAAAAATAATTTGGACCCATTATAAAAATACATTTTTGTTCATTTCATTCATTTTTGTTGCAGTTTTATTGCTTTTCAACTTTTATATATATAGGAAAGTCAATTACAAGCAATGACACTTTTCGGACACCAGGGGGGCCTGCCCCCCCATAAAATCCACTTATGGTTATCGGGTGCACAAACGAGGCCCAGCCCAGACCATCATCTCAGCTCTCTGCAACCATATCTGGCATGTTGTTCATCATTATGTTTTATTTGGAAGTTGTACTAAAATGCTAGTACATGCTAAAATGCTATTGTGTTTTTCGATGGCCTGCGGCAGCATTTGGATAAAGAAGTGGGAAGACAAGGAGGGAATGCTACTGTTGATGCAATATCAGAAGTGCAGCGATACATGGCAGAGCCAAATATTGCACGAAATGCAGAGCCACTCCAGTATTGGAAGAGCCAAAGATCTTCCTATGCACATCTGTTTGAACTCGCAAAGGAATTCCTGTGCACACCGGCATCCTCTGTTCCACGCGAGCGTGTATTTTCAGGAGAAATTGCAAGCAAGAAATTGGGATTTTCACATTACTTTATGTTCACATTATTCAAAGATGTGGAATAATACAAAATGAATGCAAAGATTTAAATGATTTTAATGAACATACTAGGTCGTCAAATCAGTGTCAGTCTGTCAAGTGGGTTGCCTGTAGGATTTTTTTATGTCCAGCAAGTGTCAGTATTCAATGACACCGTACCAACACTGTGTGTCAATGTGTCGACATGCTTCACGAGGCCTCACGGACCCGTCACTACTCTCAGCACCTTGCTTCGCTGCCTTTTTCTCGCGCAAACGCCCACTTCTCCTTCTACGCTTAACTAGTAAGCATGTCATATTGTAGGGGACAGCGGCCCCTTGGGGATGCCGGTAACAACTGGTTGGCTGGTTACTTCCGCTAGCTGTTTGTGCATTATGCCTCGAAAGTGTTGTGTCTCACAACAAGTGTCAAATGCCACTAAGAGACAAAAAATGAAAATTCATGGAAAACAGGGCAATGGATCACATAGGCATCTTTTATATTTGTAATGTTTGTGAACAAGACAAAATCTAAGAGTTGCCTGTTCTGACTTTGAAGGTTAAAACAGCCCACTCAGTCCTGTGAGAGACCTGCACTGAGAATCACACCTGTTCCCCTTTTCTTGTTGCTGGGGTGTGTGTGTGTGATATGTTTACATAAGATGATCCTGCTGGACAGTTGTTATTACTGTTGCACTTATTTTCAAGTTTTGATATTTTCTACAATGCATTTATTTTTTTAGTTAACTGATTAAGAAGAATGGTAGTTGTAGGATTTTAATGTATGTCCATGTTGTTTTCTTTGGAGTAAAATTACAGCTCTGTTGGAAATAAAACTTCGGATGTGCATCATTAATCTTGGTGTGGCACACTGATTCACAAGAAAATTTGAAAGTGGCACTCCACACCAAAAAGGTTGCTGACCCCTGTTCTTTATTACATGATCCATTCTATAACATCTTTCACATCAAACATGTTTATATGAACTGATTGAAGTGAACTTTTTCATTCCCCAAAAACATAGCAACATACCAACATTTTTTTTTTTTTTTAACATTTTTTTCACCTATATAAGAATGTAATGGTATACAAACTAACTTTGAAATGCCTTTTTCCTGCTGTACTGAACCGTGACTTGTGTGTGCCGTCACACCCCTAATATATAGATATATTTTTCAATATATTGGTGAGGCTCTGAAACTCTTGGTAAGATAAAACAAAAACATTATTATTATTATTATTATTATATTGTAGCATCGGCAAGTACACCCACTACTGACAAAAATAATGCTGTTAGTAATGCCGTTATACTCTAACGCCGTTATTAACAACACTGATGGCGAGTAGATGTCCAATACATTTGAAGTGGAGAGGGTGGCAGCAAATGTTTGTTCATTTGCTGCCAACCCTCCTACTTCAAATGGATTGGAAGTTTAGCGCAGCCAATGAGTTGTTAATGGATTTCCTTAGTCTGAAAGGGCAGGTGAAGACTTAAATTTATGGGCATTTTACTTTGTCAAATTGTATTGAATGCATCATTCGCTGTCTCAAAACTCACATTACCAAAAAGTTTTTTTTTTATTGGCCACGTAGTTTTTGAGTTAATGCCATAGCAACACCTTAGCAACGAGGGACGCGCCTTGCTGCCGGCAGCTACCTGATGACGTCAATTCCCGAACTCCTCGACAGCACTCCAATACGAAAGTATAGCACCATGCTATTCTCACCATTTATTGCAAACATTTTTTGGGTTTTACTCGCGAGATTCCTTATGCCATCTCGATGTGTAGCGATGAATTGCTCACACGAAGGCTCGAGGCCAAAAAAAACTTCTGCTAGGATTTGGACATCTTTTTGTGAGAGTGGAGCGGAAGAACTTCTCCACGGCTCTTCGATCGCATCTTCGTTTTAAACATTTCTGCAACGACAGCTTTGAAAGCCTAAGATGATACAACCTTGGTTTTTCAAAGACGTAAGTAGACCCTTACTGGCTTTTCTGATTCTAAAATTTGATGCAATTTTCACTATAATAGGAGGGCAAAACCAACTGCCTGTTCCTTGAAGTGCGACCTGTTTTTTTTTTTTTTTTGTTGCTTGCCTGTCATTAGACAGCTGACAGGTTGTCTACTCATGTCAATTTGATACGTTTATTACTTGAGCGCAACCTGTTTTTTTGTTGCTGTTGCTTGCCTGTCATTAGGTTTGTCTATTCATGTCAATTTCATATATAGATCTAGTAATAAATGTAACGACTTGTCTGTTTATTCGATTAATGATAATTATATCACAGAATGACATGGGAAACAAAGGTTAAGTGAGAAATTACGATGCTAGACATAGGCCTTTCGCCAAGTGTCGAGCTGCCAACCGGCGTCATTACCAACGTCTGCTGTGTCGAGTAAATCATTGTCATCTGATGCCTCAGGCTCAAACGGAATTAATGGTGGATGATCTTTCCTGGTAGCCTTTGCCATCGTTAGCGTCACGAGACAGCGATCCTGAAGGTTACTTACGGAGGAAATATCACTGATATCGCTGCTGCTGCTGCTAGGCTCGCTGGGGATAGTCTTCTGTTGCGTTCGGGAATTTACATCACATTTCCGGGTTTGGTAATGCAGTAATGACGAAGTGCTAAAAATTTTTTTTTTAAATATCCTTGCAGTTACACGTTAGAAATTACATGTTTTTTTTCGACGAAATTGTCCAAAGTTTATATTTGTAAAATTACACCAAAATCCAAAAAGCTCTTCACCTGCCCTTTAAGTGTTGCAGGTGTTGTAGTGTGTGCTCAATTCAAAAAGTTTATTTTTAACAACGACAGCCACTAAGTTAAATAGCGACACTGTTGGGTATCTTATCAGGCGACATGTTGCAGTAAGGGAATTTCAGTTGGCAGTTCCTCGCCTTGATGTCGCAGCTGATCTCTTTCAGAGTCTTCCGGAACTTCTCCATAGAAGCTTTCACCGTTTTTTCCAGGAAGTGCTCATCAGGGTACATTCCCAAGTAGAGCTGTAAGTACAGAAAGGAAAATGCGCAAGTGGTGGCAAGTTCTTCACATACCGACGCATCAAGGAGGTACCTCGTTCTTCTGGAACTGGCTGAGTGCCCAGACAGCCCCCAGGTGCCAGCTGGAGCGTCCTCGATCCGGAAGACTCTCCATGATGAGGGTTATATCCGCAGAACCTTTCCGATCGGGCGGGGGCTTCCGCATGGTTGATGGAGCATTGGGAATCCAGGAATACCAGTCGTACTTTGCAAACGGAGAGAGATTTGACATTTAAGCAATTCTACTGAAAAGTAGATGTATTTTAAAATCTCCATGTTGATGATGAAATACTTGGACTGAAATCTCTAATCTGTAGCGTACTTGTCCGAAGTTGACTGCTGCATGTTGGGCCGAAGCCGTGAACACGATGACGGTCAAATATTCGATCAGTTCCTCGCGGGATTTAAGCGACTCGGGGAACTCTGCGAAGAAGGTTAGCGTGTCAACAGATTGCTATTGTGTACGATGTCTCGCAAACATTGGGTTACCCACCACATTGATGGAAGTCTCTCATACCATAGTCACGTACGTCTTTGACAAAAGCCTGAATTTCTTCGTCTACCTGCACTGTTTCATCGCTACTGTAGTAGATGTCGATCACGTCGGACACAAAGCTGCAGGAGCAAAAGCCAAGTCAAGAATGCGCAAGAAATCTTTGTTCCTTCAAATTGTGTTCACCTCTTAGTGGCCTCCCACACTTTGTTGCCGTCGTCTCTGTAGAAGTAGGAGGGCAGCTCCTGCTTGCTGTCCACACCCCGAGCTTTGATCTCATCCGGGAAGCAGAGAGACCTGAAGGTCAGGGTCTTCATGACTTTCTGAATCAATTGGACGTGACCGCCTCCACCTGTGGCATTTGCCTTCATATGGGGGAAAGAAGGAGATTCTTGGGATGTTTTCAAAAGTAATAGCAGCTAACCCTTATTTCTCTTCTCTTCAGTTTCCCTAACTTGAAGCTGTGTCAACCTTGGATCTTGTGCCTGGTACTAGGTCTTCAAAGACCCCTACGAGACCTTCAGAGTCAGGCAAGAATAGCCTTACAAGCCTCTGAGACTGAGCACTGGCATACCCTCACATTTTTAGAATTTGATCCTGCCTCTTTGGTCTTTGAGCTGCTGCCCCTGGTCTCTGAGGGCACGAGGCATGGCCAGTTCCTGTCAGGCCTTTGGATGTTACCTCAGACAGATAGTTTTCAATTAACTCTTTCGGTCAAAGTATGAAGCCCTGAAAGGCAAATTCTGCAGTCTCTCTGTACCAACTGTATCTCCATTGCAGCAAAGTGTGCTCTCTCCCATAATCATCAGAGACTACGTCGCCACTAAATTTTCTTACCAGAACTTACTTTTCTAAGGCTATCCTCAGGCAAACAACAACCAAGTTAGTTTAAGGAACTCACCTTATCAAAGAGACCCCGCTCACAGATAAGCTCCTCTCTGGCCTTGGTGTTAATGGCGATGGTGAAACGGATGTGTGGAATGAGTAGCTGTGAAGAAGCACATCGGCTGCTAGATATGCCAGTCCTCCATTCAAAATAATGAGCAAGAGTTTTCACCTTGAAGACGGGGTGGACAGCAGGGAGCTGTCTGAACATGGCGATAGCAAACATCTCAGAAATCAGATGTGTTCTGAGCAAGTGCGTGACCGTCTGGTGGTGCTGGAAGTCGGATGAACGCACCCAGATCTTTGCCAACAGCCAGTCGTGCTCACTGTCTGTAGGCAGGAAGATGGGGTTGTCCTCACCTGGAGTTTGACCCAACTGTGACGCGAGGAGAGAAATGACGGTAAAAGTAGCGCAACACTTGCTCATCTTCAAAACAAGAATACCTGAATTGCTATTGGCAAGATTTCGTTCTGTGTGTTCTTGTACAGAAGACAGATGGGAGCGGTCATGTATTGTGGGGTCAGGGCGTCTGTATCGTTTGCTTTGACGCCATCTAACACGTCATAGTCCACTATGTAGATGTTACCGGCCTGGATCAATCAAAGAAGCACGGGACACAAAAGGTTAGGTAGCTTTGTGCCAAAGACCAGGCAGACCTAGACTTGCCCATAATGTCAAGATTTTGGGAATAAAACCAAGTCTACCTTCACTTCCTGTTCAAGGGTCAATTCCCTCTCCAGACTGACGGCCACCATTTCATTGGTGACGGGAAACTTGTCAGGAATTTTGCTGATCTTTTGGATGAGGACAGGATTGCAGCCGTTCAAGAACTGGTAGCTGAACAGGAAATCCTCTTTCCAGTGTTGCATCACATACTCTGGAGCCCAATTGAAGGAAAATTTGAAATTTCAAGTGTGAAAGATTCAACAAAATATCAGAGGCTGACCTGAGCTAGTGTTTTTGATCCTCCTGAAGATCTTTTTAAAATCATCGAAGTCCTTCCAGGATGACTGGAACTTGTGTATGAAGTGGTTCAAGAATAGGTTCTGGATTCTGCAACGTTCATCATCAATTCACTGTAACACCTTTCGATTGGCTGAGGACCCATCTGTGAACTAAAATGTTTGTGAACCACGCTAGCGCGGTTATGTTACTTCTGGAAAAGGGAGTGTGCAGTTTCAGTTTTCCAGGTGAGTGTTATGCACTAGCTGTCAGGATATTTCAGCTTCAGGCAATTCGATGCGATACATACGCTTTGTTGTAGTTCAGCACGAAATCCACTGATTTTTCACTGTCAAACTGAACGTCCCGGGGCAAATCTCGGTGTCTCTTTGCATCAATGCTCATAGGAAATCCTGGCTGCCACTCCATCCATCTTCAAGGTATGAAAGCAAGTTAGAGTGCGTGGTTCTCGCTAACTGACTGAGCAATGAGATTGAGCATACCTGAAAGCTTTGCGTCTTATTTCCAGCTCATTTTCTCTGTGTTGCTTGAGCAGGTTCGTCTTATCATCCTGAGGCAATCGAGCTACCGACCCAAAGAAATGTGTAATAGAAGAATTAACCAAAATCTGCCATTTTTTTTTTACTTACCTCGCCCATCCCGCAGTACAACTTCCTTGTCATCCACCAGCCAGCGATAGCATGGAAATTCCATGTTGTCTCCGCCTGGAGTCCTCACCGAGACGTACCTACAGTACCAGTCGTCCTTTGCTAAGTACTTTTTCTTCTCCAGCTTCACCAACATAATCTCACCCAGGGCCTCCTCCACAGTTATCGGGTAGGAATCCACCTGTGAGCAAAGATGTCAAGGTTTGCAGTGGCATTCATAAGTTTTGTTCCTCTAAAAACTGCTCAATTAACTCATGCTGTATATATGATACTTTTTTTCCCTTTGGAATGACTTGAAAATCACTGATTTACAGTGGGGCAAATAAGTATTTAGTCAACCACCAATTGTGCAAGTTCTCCTCCTTTAAAAGATTAAAAAGGCCTGTAATTGTCAACATGGGTAAACCTCAACCATGAGAGAAAGAATGTGGGGGAAAAAAAGAAAATCACATTGTTTTTTAAAGAATTTATTTCCAAATTAGAGTGGAAAATAAGTATTTGGTCACCTACAAACAAGCAAGATCTCTGGCTGTCAAAGAGGTGTAACTTCTTCTAACGAGGTCTAACGGGGCTCCACTCGTTACCTGTATAAATGGCACCTGTTTTAACTCATTATCAGTACGAAGGACACCTGTCCACAACTTCAGTCAGTCACACTCCAAACTCCACTATGGCCAAGACCAAAGAGCTGTCGAAGGACACCAGAGACAAAATTGTAGACCTGCACCAGGCTGGGATGACTGAATCTGCAATTGGTAAAATGCTTGGTGTAAAGAAATCAACTGTGGGAGCAATTATTAGAAAATGGAAGACATACAAGACCACTGATAATCTCCCTCGATCTGGGGCTCCATGCAAAATGTCAAACGTCAAAATGATAACAAGAACGGTGAGCAAAAATCCCAGAACCACCTGGGGGGACCTGGTCAATGACCTACAAGGAGGGCTGGGACCACAGTAAAAAAGGCTACTATCAGTAACACTATGTGCCGCCAGGGCCTCAAATCCTCCACTGCCAGACGTGTCTCCCTGCTGAAGCCAGTACACGTCCAGGCCCGTCTGAGGTTTGCTAGAGAGCATTTGGATGATCCAGAAGAGGACTGGGAGAATGTGTTATGGTCAGATGAAACCAAAATAGAACTTTTTGGTTGAAACGCTGGTTCTCGTGTTTGGAGGAGAAAGAATACTGAATTGCATCCGAAGAACACCATATCCACTGTGAAGCATGGGGGTGGAAACATCATGCTTTGGGGCTGTTTTTCTCCAAAGGGACCAGGACGACTGATCTTTGTAAAGGAAAGAATGAATGGGGCCATGTATCAAGAGATTTTGAGTGAAAATCTTCCATCAGCAAAAGCATTGAAGATGAGACGTGGCTTGGTCTTTAAGCATGACAGTGATCCCAAACACACTGCCAGGGCAACAAAGGAGTGGCTTTGTAAGAAGCATTTCAAGGTCCTAGAGTGGCCTAGCCAGTCTCCAGATCTCAACCCCATAGAAAATCTGTGGAGGGAGTTGAAAGTCCGTGTTGCTCAACGACAGCCCCAAAACATCACTGCTCTAGAGGAGATCTGCATGGAGGAATGGGCCAAAATACCAGCAACAGTGTGTGAGAAGCTTGTGAAAAGTTACAGAAAATGTTTGGCCTCCGTTATTGCCAACAAAGGGTACATTACAATGTATTGAGATGAACTTTTGGTATTGACCAAGTACTTATTTTCCACCATGATTTGCATATAAATTATTTAAAAATCAGACAATGTGAGTTTCTGTTTTTTATATTGTTTTTTATATTCTGTCTCTTATGGTTGAGGTTTACCCATGTTGACGATTACAGGCCTCTCTAATATTTTCAAGTGGGAGAACTTGCACAATTAGTGGTTGAATAAATACTTATTCGCCCCACTGTATATATTTTACATATTTGGCGAACATTGACGGCGCTAAACATCCAATCCATTTTGCCTGGGAGAGGAACAATGAGCATTCTGTCATTCTCCCAACATGGATT
The DNA here is from genome assembly GCF_030265065.1 of Corythoichthys intestinalis. NCBI lineage: Eukaryota > Metazoa > Chordata > Actinopteri > Syngnathiformes > Syngnathidae > Corythoichthys > Corythoichthys intestinalis. The sequence goes on along the minus strand of NC_080404.1, from coordinate 23,892,368 downwards.
AGACTTTTACCTCTGTCAATGGTAAGTATATTAGGGCTACCGTGATCATTGACGAATCGAATAGCAAATGAATCGTCATATACGGTATTTTGATAGTCATTCAGAGACATTGTTGATCTCAAAATGGTCTAAATCCATTTTGTTGGACCCCCGTAACTTATTCTCAGCCATTGACTTGAATAGACATCAAATCCATTGATTTGATTGAATCCAACTGATTTCTGGACGATGGAAATTTCACATATTTACTTCCACAGGCCACACAAAATGATGTGATGGCCCCTGAGCCACATGTTTGATACCCCAACCAAACCCATAGCAACACATCTGTTTCCCTCAGGACAGTGACTGAGTGACCTTACAAAAAAGACAAAAAAGACCAGGGACTCATTTGACCCCAGAGTGATAAAATGACTTTGGCCATTGAGAGTTTCAGTCCAAACAGTGCAAAACTTGAAAGAACCTGAACCAATCAATGTTCAATTCCACAAAAACTGCTTCAAAGTTGTTTGCTTTTTTTTTTCTATATAAAAGCGTAGGAGGGGATTTGCGAGGCCTGTCCGCATACCTCCTTCAGGCAATACTTTGGAGCGTAACATGACACCGACTTGCATTTTTGTTTTTACATCTGCAGAGGTTTCCTCGCAGTCAAAATGATTTTACTGCTGAAAAACATAAATATGATCAAAATATGGATCAAATGTCACTTACCGATCCTCTTTCAAAGTCATCGTGCTGAGGTTTTTCCAATCGAGTCCTCTGACTAAACCCCTCGGTGCCCACCAGCGTTATGGAGATGTAGTTATCGGTCCCCGCCCGGCCTTGCGTCCCTGTGGCGACGGTCACCGTGTACGATGGCATCGCTGTCAACGATTGAAAAGTCCAAAGAGAAGTGAACGCAGAAGTGGGAGTTTCTCTGAGATGATAGTCTCCTCCTCTGCACCCCTTCAATGCTGCATTTGGCACCGGAAGGCACTTTCTTGCTCACAATGTACTAGAATGCATTCACAGCAGTATTAATCGCGCTTTATACAGCCAATGCCACAAAATGTAACAGTCCTAACTGCGAGCTGTTCTGCTCTGTCAGGCTAAGGAAAGTGATAAAAAGTACCAATTTTAACTGCATCTGGTGATAAGTTTGAAAGTAAAGCAATGGTAGCTTATAGTCGATAATGTTAACAAAATAAACCTGTCTCAGTTCTCTGCCATTGCACTGAATTGAGTTACATTTTTGTTATTGTTTGTTAAAACTTCATTTCAGGTTTGTGCTTTTTGTTAGGTTTGTAAAAAACTATGGGAAGTATTGATAGGGAAATGTTGTATCCGGATATGATATTTGAATGCAGAAGTATCAATACTCAGTTATTTGTTTTTGTACGACCACAGGTCACCAGAATTCTGTTTTCAGATTTTAATAGAGGTTATGTTCGCATTTTCCTTGTTGATGTGAACGTTTGTTTTAATGATGTATCTGAAATGGTGTCAATGGAAATGTAGTATCGAGTTGAACATTTTAGTACCAGGACAATGCTACTTCATGTAAGACAATAAATAGCTCATCATAACACATCAGATCATAGTTATGATTTCAAAATTCATGTCAATTAAACTCTTTGGCTTCCATGAGAGTGCTACTAGACGTCCGTTCTACTTGACGTCCGTTCATTCGCTGCCACCCTCCACTTCCAATGTATTGTACGTAGGTCTACTAGTGATAAACTCATTTAAATTCTCAGGAAAGGATGATTGGAAGGAACAAAACTGGACGTCTAGCATCGCCAACGGCGCTGAAACTGGATTATTCAATCCCAGCCATCCCAGTTCAAATGGATTGGATTTGATAAACTCATTTCAGTTCACAGCGAAAGGATGAAAAGAGCCACATGATTGGACGTCTATAACCATCAATGACAATCATACATGATCATTCAATGCTAGCCATCCTAGAGCAAATGATTTCGACATCTATCGCTGTCAATAGCAGTCAGTGAGTTGGTTGTTTATCAAACATGTTCAGTGAAAATTTCGAATCGATGCTGTCATCTATTCATGACTAAAACATGAGTAGAACGCAGCTGTTTAAAAAAAAAAAAAAAAAAAAAAACAGTTCGAATACTGTATTGGATAGTTTGCATACCACTAGAGGGAGCCAACTCCCAATATTTTGTTGCCTGGTACACCAGACTCACCGCTTTTCCAGCTATAGACCCTACTCACGTGACGTCACAGCCACGCCCCCGCGCCATGTTGTCCGTATACTCGTCATGTTAATGCATTAGCGCTTCGTAAATTCCTTCTATTATGGCGTGTTTTTCTGCTCGTTAACATTAATAATCAAAATGGTGAAGTCGTGTGTGGCGGTCGGTTGCAAAAACAGAGAAGATAGACGGAGAGACTTGAAGTTTTACCGTATTCCGAGAGACCCGGAGAGGGGAGCGAGATTGACTGCTGCAATTCGACGAGAAAACTGGGCTCCAAACGACGACCACAGATTATGTAGTAGTCATTTTATATCTGGTAAGATGCATTTAATATATATTTAGAGGGTTTTGGGCTGACAACCACAATTAAGATCATTGCTAGGCTAATCGCCAACAACATACACTCAGACGTTGTGAACGAACTACCTGAAAATATATAATTATAAGGGGATAATCAGACAGTTGTCATACAATTAATTTAAAATTTCACTATTGAGGTCAAAAGCCAAAAAATAAATTCAACTAGGGACAATCTGGAGTAGTGCTATCGCACTTCATATTTATTACATATTATATATGTATGTAGTGAGAGTGCTATCGCTAAACCATATAAACATTAAAAGCCCTAGCTCCATTGACAAATGACATGAAATACATTAGACTTGACAGTGGATGTTAGCAAGAACGAAAGATTTTGAATTGAAAATTTCGTAACTCACCTTCCCGAGCACAAGATTCTTGCCGAATTTTCGTGTACGAGGACCTGTTTCACCCAACCAGCAACGTAGCATTTATAAGCCTCCAAGCTCTTAAAGTTTTTCAAATTTTCGTGAGAATAGGCTGATTTTGTGTGGACAAGATAGTTGTAAATATCAGGGTCAGGCAAAGACGGCGAAGACAGCGGGTCGAAAAACATCGATTTAGGCATCAAATATGGATCTGGCGAATGGATAAACTGAAGCTTTTCCATGTAACGCCTTTTATGCAACGCATCCAATGAGTTTACAGCGTCAGATAACACCGGGGCTTCCATGAATTGCTCTATAACTTGCACGACTAATTGAAAACAATGAGAATAGGTCTAAAAAATACGGACAATATGGCGGCCGGATACAGCGACGCGTCATTTTGTGACGTAGGTGAGTAGGGTCTATAGACCCCACTCACATGACGTCACAACCACGCCTCCGCGCCATATTGTCCGTCAGGTCGTCGTGTTTACGCATTACCGCTACGTAAATTCCTCCTATTATGGTGTGTTTTTCTGCTCGTTAACATTAATAATCATAATGGTGAAAGTGTGTGTGGCGGTTGGTTGCAGTAACAGAGAAGATAGATGGAGAGACTTGAAATTCTACCGTATTCCGAAAGACCCGGAGTGGAGAGCGAGATGGACTGCTGCAATTCGACGAGAAAACTGGGCATCAAACGATCACCACAGATTATGTAGTAGTCGTTTTATATCTGGTAAGATGCATTTAATATATATTTAGAGGGTTTTGGGCTGACAACCACAATTAAGATCATTGCGAGGCTAATCCCCGACAGCATACGGTTTCAAATTCAAGATGCTTATTTCTTCCACCATCATTATATTTTGAATAATATTTAGCTGGTACCAAGTGAAAGAAGCTGGCCTCGTCTACGGATCATCAGTTAAACAGGTGTGTCCAAACCTTTTGCAAAGGGGGCCAGATTTAGTGGGGTAAAAATGCGGGGGGCTACCTTGGCTGATTTACATAGAACAATATATTTAAACAAATTTTAGCAAGCCCTTCTGTGTGTCACATTTGCTTTATTATTTTTTTTAATTCATAATGTCAACAATCTCGTCTTTGTGGCGTTCTCTTTTGACACTCGGGCTCTTGCGAAATACTGCTGCTGTGAAATTAAACTAGCTTCAAGTTGCTATAATTTCTCGCTGTGTATCTTCCCTGTAATGTTGTCGTACATGTCAGCGTGTCCTGTACGGTAATATCATTATCGCGTCACATCGAACTCTTTGAAAACAGCGACTTGTACGTTGATGGATATATATCGAGAGTGATGACTGACGGATCGAATCCCGGGAGCGACCGAGAGGCAAGGGCTGGGACAGACGGCGGACCGTCAGCTCGATCCCGAGATCCAACTACAAACTTTTTATCTGCAGCAACTTTTTTTAGTGGCGGGAATAGGCTTCCATAGATACGCTATTGGAGCTGGAATTACCGAGGACAGCGGGAGAAGGCCCGTCTGAATGCCACCGAGGGTCTTTTAATGTCAGGTGAAAGTTTGGCTTCCTTAAGCTCTGCTGTCTGATAACACATTCCTCGTATCCTCAACCTTCGTTAATATTTTTCTAATCATTTTATAAATTGTGATTTATTGACCTGTTTTGCACATGCACCAATCGTTTTAAATAAAACAATGGGATCATGTTGTCCAAATGTTTTTATTGCGATCATTATCTGCAATAAAAAAGAATGACATATGATTTTTGTTTATACGTACATACCTTTTATAGTATTTCCTTGTAACAACAAAATCCATGTCAGCCCTTCTGCATTCGGCAAATGTGATATAATGTGTAATTTCATCGCATTTTGGTCACTCAAGTGGCCAGCGTATCAATCTATACCTCACATCAACAAAGGCTTACAGGTTGTTATAATTTTGTCCACAAATGATCAACGAAGTGATAAGAACAATCATACCATCTAATCGACGTCGTGCTGAATCCATTTATGGAGATTCCGTGAGTTCCTCTGCTTTAATTTTGCAGTTTTAACTTTGTAAAAACACTACTTACTTACATATTACAACCGTAATTCATCTTGTTTTTTTCCTGAACCAAAAGTTCGAGGCAGACATTGTCCAAGATTGCGTCGCCCATATTTTGCTCAGGAAACTTGTCTATAGGGCTTTCAAAAACATTTGCTAATGATATTTTCAGTTTCCCTCGTGACATTTTGATGTACAGTGATCCCTAGTTCTTCGCGGTTAATGGGGACCAGAACCTGCCGCGATAGGTGAAAAACCGCGAAGTGGCAAAAAAACATTTTTGTGTGTGTGCTCAGTGTATTTATTTAGATTTAGCATTGTAAAGAGATACGTATAAGACATTTTTTTCTTCTTCACTTTTTTCCCCCCAAAGTATAAAAAAAACAAAAATAAAACTTATATATATACATATTAATAAATGGTTTTTAAGCACTACAAATGTAATAATTATGATAAGTTTTAAACATGTTTCTGTCCCACCGAATTATTTTTATACACGAATAAAGTAGAAAAATGTTTGGCTATATTTAATGCTTCATTGAGTGAGTCCACTCAAATCTGCTCAAGCTGCTCACTTACATACTATGAGTTGCCACAGCAACTGTTTAAAAGTGAAATAATGATTGATGCGTACGGCGCTTTGAAGTTCGCGTCTCTGGCAAGATCAAACCCAAACATCTGTTAATCATCGTTAATTTTAATAAGCAACTCCAGTGCACTGCCTGACCAACAAACAGCAGGGAGAGGGAAGGAGAGTGAGACTACGTGCTTGGCTCGCAACAGCTTATCTGTATTTATTGATTTTTTTCATCGAAAAAAAACATCCGCGATGGACTGAGGGCGCTAATTTTCAAGTGCGAAGTAACGAGGGATCACTGTAGACCATTTTTCTCAATTTGTGTTGTGAGACAAAAATTTCCATCATTTTGGTGATGTCATTTAAAGGTAAAACTGTCTTTTTATTGTGAAAATTGGGCAATATTTAAACGAGAACATCCTCACACGGCGACGCTGTTGGGTATCTTATCGGGGGACATGTTGTAGTAGGGCAGTTTCTTCCTCTGGTTCCTTGTTTTGATGGCACTGCTGATGTCGGCCAAGCTCTTCCGGAATTTCTCCATGGCTGCTTTCACCGGCTTCTCGATGAAGTGCTCATCCGGGTACGTTCCCAAGTAGAGCTAGAGGGTGTGAGACGTTTAGGAAAGCTTAGGCAAGTCTCCTAACCTAGCTATGATGAAAGGGATTTATAGAGCCACCTCGTTCTCCTGGTACTGACTGAGGGCCCAGACGGCCCCCAGGTGCCAGCTGGAGCGCCCTCGGTCCGGGAGGCTGTTGATGATCAGGTCCACGTCGGTGAAACCCTTCTGCGTTGGGGGAGGTCTACGCATGGTGGAGGGGGCGTTGGGAATCCAAGAACACCAGTCGTACTTGCTCGGAACCACATGTGACACTTGATGTTATTAGATGTTTCCTTTTTTTTTTTTTTTTTTTTTTGTGTTATCTGATTGGCTGCTATTGACAGCACTGGACGTCCAGTTCATTTTGACTAGCAAAGCGCAGATGAACAACTCTCCCACTTCAAATGGATTGGACGTCCTCAATGGCAGCCAATGCGTTATGAAATAAAATGGGTTCTTCAAATGGTAGAGCGCTCACTTAGAATGCGAGAGGTCTTGGGATCAATACCCACATTCTCCACCTAACTACCTCCGAATAAACCTGTTGAATTTTTTGCAGATGAAAATATTTTGAGTATTTGTCAACTAAGACTAGATAAATACTGTTTGAGTATTCGTCAACGAAAACTAGACGAATACCAACAAATTTTGAAATGACTAAAACTATTAAGCATTTTGTCCAAAAGACAAAGACGCAAATAAAAAGAGCTCCCAAAATCAACCCTGCAGTAAAGAGAATATGCATTAATTGAAAAATTAAAAGAAAAAAATGTTATAATTTTTTTTTTTTAAATGTGGGTCCGGTATTAGGGGCAGTTTACATGGCGAATCTGCGAAATGACTGTGTTATGGAGTGGCCTCGCGTGCATATGGTGTCGGCGAAGACGGAAGGCGAACACGAAAAATTCTGAATCCTGCCTCCAAAGTGGAAGAATTTGATTGCGGGGGATAGAGGGGGGCTTCCTCCGCATGCATATCAAAGGCTCCCGATAACATCAGCACTCGTACACATCAAATTGGGCGTGCACAGCGGTGCTACTAAACATTAAAACTGGGGTTGCGCCGATCATGTTTTTTTGCTCCCGATCCGATCCCGATCGTTTTAGTTTGAGTATCTGCCGATCCCGATATTTCCCGATCCGATTGCTTTTTTTGCTCCCGATTCAATTCCAATCATTCCTGATATTTTTTCCCGATCATATACATTTTGGCAATGCATTAAGAAGAAAATGAATAAAACTCGGACGAATATATACATTCAACATACAGTATATAAGTACTGTATTTGTTTATAATGACAATAAATCCTCAAGATGGCATTTACATTATTAACATTCTTTCTGTGAGAGGGATCCACTGATAGAAAGACTTGTAATTCTCAAAGGATAAATGTGACTTTGTATATTGTGACTAAATATTGCCATCTAGTGTTTTTGTTTAGCTTTCAGTAAATGATACTGTAGCCATTTAACGGTTCTGCCCAAATGCATGATGGGAGGTATTCCTGACTGTCTCAGGAAATTAGAATATTGTGTATTCTAATTTCCTGAGACAGTCCTGTATATATACACAGGACTGTCTCAAACAATTAGAATATTGTGTATTCTAATTTTCTGAGACAGTCCAGTAGTGGCACCAATTGATATATCTTCTCTGCGTTGGCAAATAATACATGGTGTTAAGAAAAAGATCAACTACTATCTTTCTTCCCCACATTGCTTCCCACGATAGTCCTAATTATTGAAAGGGGGATTGTAAGGCTTTAGCCAATTAAAAAAAGGTTCTAAAGACTGCCAAAACTCACTCTACTCATCTTACGCTGTCTATTAGCTCTATATATAGGTGAAATGGCGCCATTATAAATTGAATGCGACAATACGTGAGTGGCTCGTGCAGCGCATGCGTTAATTGCATTAAATATTTTAACGTGATTAATTTTAAAAAATTAATTACCGCCGTTAACGCGATAAATTTGATAGCCCTACTTTAAGCCAAAACTAAAGACTCTGGATGAGTGTAAGACATTTTGTCTGTAACGTTAAATACAATTAGAAAACGATTTAATTAATAAAAATATATATATTAAAAAAAGGCATGTCCGATATTTTTTTGCCGATTACGATACTTTGAAAATGACGTGATCGGACCAGATCCCGATCGATTGGGACATCTTTAATTAAAACAGCAAATATGGCGGAGTGTCGGCTTTAATTTCTTGTTTTAATAATATTTTCAAATTAAATATGTTGAATGTTTCCGTTTTTGTGCCTTTCTGAACAAGAGAAAAATGCCATTGCTTCGAGTGGGCAGTTATATTTTTTTTCCACGCTGAGGAACTTTGGTGGGGTCAAAGTGCATCATTCACTGTCGCCTTGTAAATCTGCACTGCCCCCTAGGGCCTGGCATGAGTACTACATCGTTTTCATGCGGAATTGCGACATTGTTCGAATGGAGACGGGCCCATATAAATGCAAATTTGAAATTTTTTGTATTCTCGGAGAGTCACCATGTAAACGGCCCCGTAGTTGGTGCTACAAAGTCGGGTGTTGGAATTGCTATTGGAAACCAAAAAAATGGCATCGGTGCAACACTATTAGGAAATGATTTACTACAGTATTTTGATTTCACGGTAAAAGAAAATGGGCAAAAATCAAAAGCCACTACTTTTTTCTCTCCCGCTTTGAACCATGCGCCTTACAGTTCAGTGGGCCTTTTACGAATAAGAATTTTTGCAAGCTAATTTGCTGCATGTCTTTTAGTGTATATATACCATATTCAAAGCCATATTTTTTACTTGAGTAGATTTCTGAATATGAAACATTACTCTTACTCCGCTACTTTGGGTCACACTAGTCGTTACATTTTTCCTCTTTATTCTATATATTAGATTTTACTTTTTTTTTCAGCGATACTAACAGTAGCTCTACCTGTTTCACCAATAAGACATCGCAACAATAATCACATGACTCCATTATACCAATCAGACTCAAGCTTGCCGTTCTATGATCAAGCTGGCCTGTTCAATCACGTGGTGTTTTTAAAGCTCGGTAAAAAAATTAAGCATTTGACAAAGAGCGCTGCCCTCAACATGACTCGAAAGTGTGAATTTTAATTTCTCTCCCAGATTTGATTTGGCATCGATTGACACGGAATACCAGAGATAAGATCCTTTTAATTTCATAATTGCAACTATTCAACTATTCAAACTAGGAACTATTTTTTCCACTAGAGGGTACCCATGCTCTTTGGATGAATGATACTTCAGTTATGCAGATTTTTTTTTTCTCGCCGGAATTCAGGGATTTTTTTTTTTTCTGACTTTTTTTTTTTTTTTTTGCTTGATGCAGTTATGTAATAGGGTATAGTACAGTATAATACTAAGAGTTCATATAGATCAGGGGTCCCCAACTGCCGGGCTGCGGACCGGTCCCGGTCCGTGGCGCATTTGGTACCGGGCCGCATAAGAAATAATCATTTATTAACGACTGCATATTGGCCAAATTAACTTTGGCCTGTTCCCCTTAACACACCAGTATCCCGGTCTACTCTAGATATAATACTACAGGATGGAATGTCGTCATAGAAATCCCTTGATTGGACTGCTAGCAGTACATCTTGTTCTGTATATCTATGTGCGCTTGTCCTCGATAATAATGTCTGGCGTAGGGTGGGTGCATCACATTTGTTCCCGGTGCTTTTGCATTGAAATAAGATCGAAAAAGAGGGGGTCGTCTTATATTCGCGGTCTTGACATAATACCCATTCACGACGCTAGATGGCGCCAGATATCATTGAAGCAATGTTCTGTCATGACTGATCTCAGCTACTCTCCCCATTCTCGACGCTAGATGGTGCCAGATATCATTGAAGCGATGTTCTGTCATGACAGATCTCAGCTACTCTCGTTTAACCAGTTTGCATTACTTTATTGCAATGTTTTTACTTATTCAGATTTGTTTCAAGACTACAGTTACAGTTAGACTTTACTTTGATGGTTAATGCAGTTATTGCAATTTTGTTGTTTTATCACAATAGATTGGTTTATTTACATTTCAAAAACCAGAAGCCATTCATTTACGAATGTGATTGCACTTTAGTTAACATATTTAAATCTTCAGATATTAAGATTTGAATGAGGCAAAATAACATGCTTTTTCTCTCATATTGTTATAATCATTTGTTTCGGATGTACTGTAATTATTTTCTGTATAAAAATTAATTTGGTGTTCAAAAAGTCTTTTTTCAAACTTGAGTCTTGAAAAACAGGGGGTTGTCTTATAATCAAGGCCGTCTTATATTCGGGCCAATACGGTAATTAGCCCCCACACTAGAATGACTGAAAAACAGACGTCTTTGGACAGATTTTTTACGGGGAAAAGGGCACATGACGAGCCAGAAGAAAACAAAATCTACGCAATTTCCCAATCACCCACAAACTGCAAAGGAGTGGATTCGTGACCCGTTTGTGAATAAACCGAGTGATTCGAGCATGTCTGTGCAACAGGAGGATCAATTTGTAGAGATCACAAATGACGGCGACCTTAAACGTACACTTGAGACAACAACTCTCCCGAGGTTCTGGATTAAAGTCATTCCAGAATATCCTGACTTCGCTAGGAGAGCATTGAAAACCGTGCTACAATTTCCAACATTGTATCTTTGTGAAGCGGGCTTCGCTCACTCTCCCATCAGACTTTGATTGGACCATCTCGTCTCAACGAAACAAGCTCAGGCCTCCCACTGATTCAGCAGGTGAGTTATTTGTACTTAACACAACGGGTCTAAAAACAAATGTTATTTTATATTTGCTGTATTTTTTTGCCGCACGTTGCCACTGTTCTGACAAATTTTCCATGCGCGTAACGTTAAAAATGGCCGCGAATGCAGCAATTCCAAAGTACACACTACAAACTTTCTTTTGATGGTTTGCCATGTTAGCTGCACACAACAACTGCACGCAGTGATAATAATAATAATCACATCAATCACTTAACGACTTCACTGTGTTGTTAAGCATTAATTTACGCCATTTTCGTGTTGCACATCTATGGTTATGATGTAAATCGTTTTTTAGCACTGTTGGATAACATTGAGAGTCCAACTGAAAATAAAAGAGGGCTTTTTCAACGTCACAAAAGCTTTGGGAGCAAAGTTTTATAAGGGTGCAAAATTTCAACACCAGTCCATGAAAAAACAACCCAAATCACACCGGTCCGTGGTACAAAAAAAGGGTGGCAACCCCTGATATAGATAATGTGTTGAGAAAAAAAATCCAACATCGGAAGCAGTTAATCCCAATGTTACCCATTACTTTACGAGTATTTTCACCAAATCTATTTTTTACTTGTACTTGAGTACATTTTTTGGATGATACGTTTACTTGAGTAATATTTTGAAGTATCGCTTCCGTTACTTGAGTAAAATTTTTGGCTACTCTGCCCACCTCTGACCGTAATACACCCGTAATTAAACGTTTTGGAAAATTTTCTCATCCAACAGAATGATGAAGCAGGTGTCTAAAAACCTTTTGACCGTAGGTATACTATCTATACACCTGTAGTTTATAGTCCATTGCATCTTACAAATGAAAAAAAATACAAATTTTCTCGTAAAATACGATTAGTCAGGTGCAACTTATAGTCCAAAAATGATGGCAATTTGACTGCACAACGTGCTAATTATACTAGTACATGCATGACATTCAGAAAAACAATGTTTCCGATTGGCAGAAATGTTCTGCATCGGGTTTTACGTACTTGTCCGAAGTTGACGGCGGCATGTTGCGCGGATGCCGTGAACACGATGACGGTCAAATATTCTATCAGTTCTTCACAAGATTTCAGCTCAGTGGGGAACCCTGCAGCCAATTGACAAAGATGCCATCTTGTGAAAGACGCATTGAACAAATGCAGAAAGGCCTTTTTCCTAACATCCGACCTCATGAGTTGTACCTACCGCAGGAATCTGAGTTCTGCATACCGAACGTACGCACGTCTTTAACGAAAGCCTGGATTTCTTCGTCTCGCTGCACCTTCTCGTTGCTACTGTAGTAAATAGTGACCACGTCGGATACAAAGCTGCAGAAAGAAGACGGGTCAAGTATAAGGATGTCCCCAACCCGATCGAGAAAACGGGGAAAAAAGATGTTTTTTTTAAAAACTTATTTCTTTTTAAGTGTGAACTCACTGGCTGCAACTGACGATGATAGACGTCCAATCCAATTTGACGCATTAAACCGTCGACAATCAATCAATATGATTGGATTGGACATTTATTCCCGTCAATGGCGGTGAAGCATGATCACACTATGCCAGCGTTCCTAGTTGAAATATGTCTACAACTGTTCATTGCAATCAATGATTTAATGGCAAATATATGTATATATTTTTAGGGATTTCCCAATTGCATATTTTCAGAGTCACCTGATTTTGAAAATCTGCCGATACAGAGTAAAAAAAAAAAAATGTCCAAAAACCCTACAAACTTCACATAGTGTGACCTGCCTTAGAGTTAGGGTTAGGCAACCTTATTTTGTGCTGCACAACTGACTTGCTGAAAAAAAAAACAAAGGATGTGATTTTTTTTTTTTTCTTTGCTTCGTTGAAACTACTGCTTTACTAATAACCCTTTCATATGGCTGTAATGGTGGGATAGCTTTGTTCAAACTGGTGGGGAAAAAAAAACATTTAGATGTGCCCTACACCTCCAATACATTTCCGAGGTATCCGATCGGGACTCTTTATCGGCAAATCTTCAAAATCAGGTGACTCGCATGCAAAAATACGTGATGGGACCTCCCAAGTCGAGTGAAGAAACCGAAACACTGAGTCATTTTGTATTGATGGTCCTGACCTCTTGGTGGCCTCCCACACTTTGTAGCCATCGTCTCTGTAGAAGTAGGTGGGCAGTTCCTGCTCGCTGTCCACTCCGCGAGCTTTGATCATGTCGGGAAAGCAGAGAGATCTGAAGGTCAGGGTTTTGGTGGCCTTTGCGACCAGCTGCATGTGACCGCCTCCACCTGTGGCGTTTGCCTTGACGGCCGTTTAGGACACAGGAAACTTTTTTTGGGATCAGGAGCGACTAAGTGTTAACAATCATTATTTGCAAACATGTCAACTTTAGTAGACGAGCTATAGAGCAGCAGCAGCAGGCAGTGGGCGTCGGTTTAGCTTTCTTGTGGAACATCTGGTTCTGTTCCTTTTTTCAAGCAAATAATCCTTCATATCACGTTTATACACAAGACGCTTCACAGTTTCCTTCCACAGTCTCTAATGTGGTATCAAGAGCCACTTTGTACTTGGATTTAAGGCCGCAACAATTAATCCACAACAAATGGATTAACAACTGTTTTTTAGTTCATTCATTGTTGGAGGCAATGTTGACCTCGAAATTTTCCAGATTTTTTGAGAGGCCCTTAAGACCAAATATTCTCTTTTCCCCCCCCACAAAAAACTAAAGGTTAAAAAAAAAGGTTAATATTATTTTTTTATGTATTCTTTTAATATCATTTTCCTTTTTTTTCAATTATTTACATTTTTTCAATAAGAAAAAAATTTGAAAGATCAAACAAATCCTTTTTTGAGGCCCTTAATAGCAAATATAAATATTTCAGTTTACTTTGGGGGAAAATTAGGGGGACAGTGAATATTTTGTTTTTATCTATTTTAATTAAATATTAAATATGAATTACCATATTTTTCGTACTATAAGTTGCAGTTTTTTTCATAGTTTGGCTGGGGGTGCTACTTATACTCAGGAGCGACTTATGTGTGAAATTATCAACACAATTTTATATCATTTCACATGTTATTTTGGTGTTTTGGAGTGACACGGATGGTTTGGTAAACTTGTTAGCATGTTCTTTATGCTATAGTTATCTGAATAACTCTTAATACCTATGGTCATGTTCGCGTTCTGCCTTTGGCAATGTGTGTTCAATTGTATTATTGACTTTCTTCTGAAATACATGCTTTTAGTTTGTGGCGCTTTCACGCCCAAGTGGGGGCGCACTCGCACTTGTTTACGCGAAGAAGAGCGCTCACACGTTAGAAGAAGGCGGACAGCTACGTAGCGTCTGAGCGAGTGGGCGAGAGAGAGAGAGAGAGAGAGAGAGAGAGAGAGAGAGAGAGAGAAACACGGCTGCGAACCTACGTTCATTGTTTATGCTAGTAAAATATCTCTACAGAGACAGCGCCTGTGTGTATCATCTTTTCTGTTGTTGATGTTGTGTGTTTTCCACCCGCGATCGGACACTAAAAGCCAGTTATGTGGTTGTTTGAACGTTGTGCTAATGTGAGCGAACGCATGCTAACCGTTTGTGTCATTGCTGTAATAGCAGCTAATTATCATTTATTTACGTTGATGCAAACCTGTTTGGTGTCGAGGATGAAATAGATTTGTATTATTTCTATTTTAGTTTCACTCTTCAAATGATGGTGTCATAACGACGGCCAAAATAAAGTCAGCAAATTATACGGACGTCCATCATCGTTATTTGGGAGTTTAGCTCGCTGTATAGCCAGGACTGAGCCGTAGCGTCCTGGTGAGGACAGTACATTCGCATTTCGTTGTTCATGCATCATGTAACATTATTATACTTTACACTTATTTAGCATGTTGTTCTCTATTGTATTTTTATTTTAAATTGCCTTTCAAGATGACATATCTGTTCTATGTGTTGGATTTTATTAAGTAAATTTCCCCCAAAAATGCGACTTATACTCTGGTGCGACTTATATATGTTTTTTCTTCTTCGTTGGGCACATATGGCTAGTGCGAATTATACTCAGGTCCGACTTCTAGTCCGAAAAATACGGTAGTTATTTTGCATTTTCCTTCTTACAGCTTTTTAACGAGAAAATATTGTTTTTGTTGTTGAAAACAGTATTCCTTTTAAAATTAAAACAAACCTTTATAGAGTAAGTGACTATTTTTAGTTAGTTTTTTTTTTTAAATTATAATTATAAATGTCTTTATGAATAATCTTCAAATATTTTAAATTAATAAATACAATGACAAATTAATACAAGTTACAACACTATTGAGTTGTTATTGTAGTTGTTTTAAATTTCATTGTATTTAATGTACACTAGGATGGTTGAAATTTAATGCGCCATTGATGGCACTAGACGTCCAATCCATTTTGTCTAGGAGGGGACGAATGACCGACCCCCTCCCCCCAAGTCAAAATGCATCAATGGAAGCTGATCAGTAGGAAAAAAAAATATTCTCACCTTGTCAAAGATCCCACACTCACAGATGAGCTCTTCTCTGGCTTTGGTGTTAATGGCAATGGTGAAGCGGACATGTGGTATGAGTAGCTGCGAAGAAATACATCTTTCGCTTAGCTCAATTAGCTACTTAGTTTAGCCAGCTTACCTTAAAGACAGGGTGTACAGCAGGGAGCTGCCTGAACATGGCGATAGCAAACATCTCAGAGATCAGGTGTGTCCTTAGCAAGTGTGTGATATTCTGGTGGTGCTGAAAGTCAGCCGAGCGCACCCAAATTTTAGCCAAAAGCCAGTCGTAATGATCGTCTGTGGGTAGGAAGATGGGGTTGTTCTCGCCCGGAGTCTGACCCAACTGGGAAAGAACCAGAAGTGATGATTGGCAACTATTTGATTTAGAAAATGAAATAAGAAAACACGACACAGCATTGACCTTTTTTGTTCCAATTTATTTTTAATTTTTTTTTATTCTTTACATTTTTATAAATGACTAACACAAATAAGAAAAAAAACGGGACCACCGGGCCCTCCCAGTTCACAAAGATTGGACGTCTATAATGGCCGCTAATGAGTTAATACGTACCACCGTACCTGTATAGCTATTGGCACAGTCTTGTTCTGTGTGTTCTTGTACAGAAGACAGATGGGAGCTGCCAGGTACTGCAAGGTGCACGGATCTGTACAGTTGGGTTTGATGCCATCTAACACTTCATAGTCTGCCATGTATATGTTACCCGCCTGCATTACATGACATGACAGACAATGCCTGACAATGAATATTCTACCATCATTAAATCCATCTTTTTTATGTGGTCCTCAGATGCATCACCTTAACTTCATCTTCTAGACTCAGCTCCCTCTCCAGACTGAGAGCGACCATCTCATCGGTGACGGGAAATTTGTCGGGAATTTTGCCGATCTTTTGGATGACGACGGGATTGCAGCCGTTCAGGAACTGGTAGCCGAACATGAAGTCCTCTTTCCAATGTTTCATCACGTATTCTGAAGCACAAGTGTTCAAATAACATCACACGAGGTATACGGTTTCAAAGACAAATTGAAGGCCGACCTGAGATGGTGTTTTTGATTCTCAAAAAGATCCTCTCAAAATCAGCAAAGTCGCTCCAGGACGACTGGAACATGTGCATGAAGTGGTTGACGAACAGGTTCTCAATTCTGGAAATGTACTTTTAATCATCTGCTTAATTTCCAAGTGTCGTGTAATTTGAGGACATACGTACGCTTTACTGTAGTTTAGTACAAAATCCACTCCTTTCTCACTGTCAAACTGAATGTCCCGAGGCAAATCCCGATGTCTTTTTGCGTCGATGCTCATGGGAAAACCCGGCTTCCACTCCGTCCATCTAAACAGGGGAAAAAGCTTAAGGCGTTTGCTAACAGACGGTACGGTCAGATCAGATTGCGCGTACCTGTAGGATTTGCGTCTCATTTCCAGCTCGTTCTGTCTGTGCTGTTTAACCAGACTCAACTTATCATCCTGAGACAAGTGAGCTACCGAGCCAAAGGCATAATTAGAGAATGAAATGAAATTATGGTCACCTAACCTGGCCACTGTTTGTGACTGTACCTCTCCCATCCCGCAGCACGACTTCCTTATCGTCCACCAGCCAGCGGTAGCACGGGAACACCACGTTGTCTCCGTCTGGAGTCTTTACCGAGATGTAGCTGCAGTACCAGTCGTCTTGCACCCAGTACTTCCTCTTCTCCAGCTTCAACAACAAAAGCTCACCCAGGTTCTCATCCACCCTCACCAGGTAGGAATCCACCTGCAACACGCCCAAACATGCAAATTAGGAACTGCAAAACAACAGGCTAAAGATTGGAATCTCTTAGTCTCACCAAAATTTGATATCAAAACGCCGCTATTTATTTCCAATGGCGCTATTCCAGTGGTTCTTAACCCGAGTTTGGTGAGTCACTTTAAGGGGATCGGCAAATGTTAAGACACGAAGAGCCCAATTTTCGTATTCTGACTAAATCTAGGCAAAGTAGTATTTTAGACCAGGTTTTGGACTGGGTTGCCCCCAATTTATTCCATTTCTTTCAACTGCTAGTCCTCTATCTGACAGGAGAAGAAAGTGGTTTGCTCAGTGTAAGGTCGGCTCGTGCCGGTGTTCTGTTATGAGGAAATACAACAGATCTACAGCCAATGTTGACTTTTGACCTGTTTAAAAACCTGATTTCAAAATGCGAAGATTATTATATATTTACTTTAATCATTCGCTGGTCGCAATGAAGACATGCTTTGCTTACTATTGCTTGCAATTAAATGTTTTTGTCTTGAACAAACTGGTAGGATGATACGAACGGTGCCAACCAGCTGCTCTAGACAGCGGGGCAAGGACAGCATTGCTATGTTGGAATATTTTGACACACATGTATTAATTCCACCTACACGCACACACAAAGCGAAACAAATTCACTCGGTGTCGCTCTTGCTTTTAACCCCAATCCCTTTTGAAGTAAAATAGCCCTTTGTTGATAGGGCCATCCGAAATAAAAAGAAAAGGAACGGAGGGTTTCAGTTAGAACGATTGTGGAATCTGTATTGTGTCATCTTAATAATGCATTGTATAGCTTCCCTTCGCTCCTTGCAAGCTGTTCACTTAAATCAAGTGCCTTCTCTCCTTATTTTCTGTAATGTTTATAAAGATCCTTTCAAGGATTTGTATTTGAGCTTGACAATTTGAACAGGAATTTGTTTAGATATTAGTGTGCAACACATCCTCTCAGACTGCAAGGCTGCACTGACACAGGGCCGGTTCAGGTGGCGCCATGATAAAGTCCTGTTCAAGCTGGCCGAAATCCTTGAGGCCCATAGGCTTGAAGCTAACAACTCCAGCCCGCTAACATCACACCAGGGTATCCAGTTCATCCAGCAAGGAGGCAAGAGGCACAGCAGAAGTACTAAACAGTGGTCCCATCCTTTCCCCTGGAGGCGAGTGGAACATGAGAGTCGACTTGGACCGGCAACTCTATTTTGGATAGACACCGCCTTCGAGAGAAAGACGGAGAAATAAGCCCACATGGCTGCTGCATGTCCCCAAGCAGGCTGGAAGGCAACAGTTTTACAAGCAGAGGTCGGCTACAGAGGCTTGACAGGAACCTCGACCCAGCGGCTCATGGTGTCACTCGGAGTCACGGGAATGATACTGAGGAAAGCCTTGAAGGACCTTGCAGAGGAGGCAGAGCAAGGTAGCTTCTGGCTCTGGAGGAAAGCTTGAGCATGGGGGAAACAAGGAGCTTAGGACCTGCGTGTTCGCTTGATATGCGGTCAGGCTTGCACTTGACTCAGGGACTGGGACTGCCCTGCAATGCATGGTCCCTTGAGGCTCAGCCCATAAGCCAGCTGCAGGGAGTGGCAGGGAGACGTCCCTGTCACTGCCTCACCACCGAGAGATGTTCCTGGATGAAAGGGGCGAACATTGATAAGGGGTGGGTCCTGGCTGACGACCCTGCAGCGGGCCCACCGGCACCGTAGGAGGTGCGACAAGCAGTGATGTTCAGCAGGTTCCACCTACCTGTACTCCAATCTAGCCTGCTAGCATAGAGATATTGGTTTTGAATTTGAAAAAAAAAAGAAGCATCCCAAAGTGTTCAGTGAATAGAAATGTGAAACTCGTGGGGTCCGGTACCTTTAGCAAGGTTAAGACCCACTGCTCTATTAATTTCCATTGGAAAACAAATATCAACAGGGAGTGAGCTCGGAATGCCCCAAAAATCAAAAGGAAACCGAAATGAACCCATTGACTACAATAGACATCTAATGCATTTAAACTGGGAGGAATGGCTGTGAACGCTTATCTTTCAGTGCTGGAATTGGGAGGGGCGAATGGGATTGGACGTCTAACAACATCAATGAAAGTCCATGAGTTAACAAGGAAGTGTCCTGAAAAGTCCCCAAATGAAAAGGAAGTGACCCATGGAAGAGCAAAGCATCTTCTAGTCTTATAATTGCTCTTCATGACGATAGAGGGTGAGAAGCTTGGTCATCCGTGAGGGACTCAGTGTCGAGCCGCTACTCCTCAACGTTGAGAGGAGTCAGTTTAGGTGGCTCGGGCATCTTGTTCAGATGCCTCCTGGACGCCTTCCTGGAGAGGGGTTCTGGGAATGTCCCACCGGAGGGAGGCAGACACCCAGGACATGCTGGAGAGAGGGAAGTCTGGGCTTCACTGCTGAGGCTGCTGCCTCCGCGACCCAACCCCGGACTAAGCGATGATGGATGAATGGATTGATGGATGGACAATAGAGGTCGTGATGTTAGGTTTAACTAAAGATTACTTTTTGACTATTCATCCAATTTTGGCACTTGGATAAGGAAGGGGACAGGAATTGTTTATGACTCATCAACTTAATGGAATGGATGTTCCTGCATCCCTAGAAGAGACAAAGCCTTTGAAGCAATTTTTTAAGGCGTGCGCGCATTCCGGCAGCTGCCAACACTTTGGCAAATCGGAAGCTTCTTTCAGTTTAAACACAGAAAGGTGGGGCCACTGGACAATTAACAAGTGTACAAAGAAGCAGTTGTTGGCAAAATAGTCTTTGCGTAACATGGTAAGCATACAGCAGAAACCTATTTCAAAATAAATATAAAATGAAAAACTTTCAATATTGTAATTTGTATTTATTTAAAGGAAAAAAGCAATGTACAGTAAATATTCTCTAGTTATTGTCATGTAAGTAAACGAGTCATTCTCATTTTGGGTCAAGTAGGCCACAGTTTTAACAAGTGTTGCCTCCACATATGCAGACACCAGTTCTTAATGAATTCTGTATATTTAAAAAAAAAAAATAAAAAAATCATTTTACATTAGATCTATTTATAATAAATGACTTCCAAGACAAATCTATTCTAAAATAAAATGCATGTTAGTAAAATATTAATTAAAAAAAAAAAAACTTGTTCTGGCCCACAATATATATATATTTTTTTGCCTGCCATTGTTGGCAACAGATGTCCAATTCATTTAAACTGGAAGAATTAGCTGGTGGGCCCCCTCCCAGTCAAAACGTTTTGGACGTGTAGTGCCGTCAATGGTAGCCAGTGAGTTCAATGACTTTCATATAAAAGGTTAAGGCTCTGCAAATACCTCATTTATTGGTGTGCAATAGATTGGTTGAAATGTCAACCCTGCACCTTTTATTTGATCTTCCTCTTTTCAGCATCATACATCACCTTACATGCACCTTTCTGGCTGATCTTCATCTAGACTCACTTACCGCACCCCTCTCAAAGTCATTGTAAAGCGGCTTGTCCAGCAGAGTCCTCTCGCTGCATGAATGCGCGCCCACCAATGTGATGTAGATGTAATCATCCGTCCCCGCAAACCACTGGCTCCCCGTAGCGACGGTCACCGTGTACGACGGCATTGATGGAAACGCTCCAAAATATGCTTTTACAGATAAGAACAATCAATTCAGTCGCCCGTCGACTTGAATGCCGCAAGTGCACTTCTCAAATTTGCAGATGTCCTCACTTCTCTTTCACAAATGCCACAAAAATGCGTAACTCTTAAAAGCAGATGTAGGCGGTGTGCTACGGGAACAGCACTGACACTCCTTCCCTCGTTCACTTGCAGACTTTACAAATAAGTGAATAATTGAAGCCTTATACGAGAGGTCAAATTTACAAGTCAAATCTTTCTGCGATACTAAACAATGCCTAGTAGTATACGGGATATGCAAATATCAGAGTACAGCGGTCCCCATTTTGGACTGTGAGGGTAAATGTTGTGCTTCAGACCAGACTAGCCGACAAAATCCAGTAATATATACATATACGTATATAACATTTGAACCCGGAGGACTACAACCCCTAGCAAAAAGTATGGAATCACCAGTCTCGGATGAGCACTCACTCAGACATTTTATCATGTAGAACAAACTAAAATATAGAGCTTGAAAAAATAATGAATTAGTTCAAAAGTTCAACTCTTTAGCATTCAGAAACACTAAAAGAAATGAATAAAAAACATTGTGGTGGTCAGTAAATGTTACTCTTATAGAGCAAGTGCAGGGAAATATATATGGAATCACTTCATTCTGAGGAAAAATAGATGGAATCGTGAGAAACAAATAATCAAAACACATCTCTAGTATTTAGTAGCACCACCTCTGGCTCTGAGGAATGGACTTGAGTATTCTTCATCAATTTGGTGCAGACTCTCTCTGATTGCAGTTGCCAGATCATCCTTGCAGGTCAGAGCCTTGCTGTGGCCTCCCCCCCCAATTTCTACCGCAGGTTTTCAATAGTGTTGAGATCTGGGCTACTTGCAGGCCATGGCATTGACTGGATGAGTCTTTCTCCCAGGAATGCTTTAACAGTTTTAGCTGAGCCATGATGCATTGTCATCTTGGAAAATGACGTATTTTGAATAGAAGGGATACGAAATCTGTCTAAAATTTCAATGTAAACATGTGCATTTATTGAAGATTTAACCACAGCCATCTGCCCAGTGCCTTTGCCTGAAATGCAGCCCCATATCATCAAGGACTGAGGGAATTTTGATGTTTTCTTCAGGCAGTCATCTTTGTAAATCTCACTGGAAAGGCACCAAACCAAAGTTCCAGCATCATCACCTTGTCAAGAGTCAAGAATCTGCATTGGACAAGGTGTTGAGAGTCAAGAATCTGCATTGGACTCTCTTGCAACGCTATTGAAAACCTGTGATGGAAATTGAAGAAAAAAAAAAAAAGGTCCACAGCAAGGCTCCGACCTGCAAGGATAATCTGGCAACTGCAATCAGAGTTGGTACCAAATTGATGAAGAATACTCATCAAGTCCATGCCTCAGAGACTGCAAGCTGTCATAAAAGCCAGAGGTGGTTCTATAAAATACTAGAGATGTGTTTTTATTGTTATTTCTTTGTTTCTCATGAGTCCATATTTTTTTCCTCAGAATGGAGTGATGCCATATATATTTCCCTGTACTTGCTCTATAAAAGTAACATTTACTGACCACCACAATGTTTTCATTCATTTCTTTTAGTGTTTCTGAATGCTAAAGAGTTGCACTTTTGAACTACCGGTAATTCATTATTTTTTCAAGCTTTTTATCCGAGTTTGTTCTACATTATAAAATGTGTGAGTGCTCGTCCGAGACTGGCAATTCCATACTTTTTGCTAGGGGTTGTAGTTGTGAATGCTCATCTTTTAATGCCAGTGATGCTGGTAGACATCCCATCCATTGTGACTCGGAGGGGCGAATGAACGAATGAGTGCCCTATACAAAATATCATTGCATATACTGTAATTGACTTTCCAATACTGAGCCACAACTGGGCGTACCATATTCAATGGACGTCCTTGGCCAAAAGCACAGCTGTCCTAAGGAGCCTGATTTAGAATTCCCCTAAAAAAGGATGGGAAACAAAAAAATGCTTATTTTCAATGTATGATTATAAATATTCCAGGCTGGAATATTTAGTAAAAAAAGATGCCGTCTCCTGTTTTGCTGCCGCCATTTTCAAACTCACCACGGTTGAGGATTCCGCAAAAATCTGCGTCTACTTCTCTATAGAAAAAGTCCTGCGCTCACACACGCACGCACAACCACACACACATAAATGGGATACCTGTATTTACGAGCGTGGGCTAAGCTACTAAACGAGCGTATATCTGGGAATTTCATTTTATTGCTGACGCTGTGTTTTTGGTGCATCAACATGTTTTCCCTCCCCCTGCCACAAAAGTCAAACTCCACCTATGGCCCTATAATGGGTTAACAGCAATAGATCAGAGACATAAATCAATCAAGACAACAGTTTTGAATGGACTGAACAGGACATCATTTAATGTCAGCCCCTGTTTAAAAAATACAAAGTAGCCAAACAGACACAAAATAATGCAGTATTTACATCCAAAGGCATCTTTCAGTCATTTCTGAAAACAAATTGATCAAGTAGCGCGGCACATTGTACTTTAAAAAAAAAAAAAAAAAAATTGTTACAAGTATATCATATACAGTATTAAATATATTTGATGATTTCATGATTTCCTGTTGTTGATACTGGAGAAAAAGAAACATGCTTTGTGAAGACTTATGTAAGCTCATTGTTTCTTAATCGGAAAGACTTTTTGGGGTAAGAAAAAAAACAAATCAATGAAACGGCAAGTTTTTAATTTATGAAAAACAAAACATTACAGCTCAACATTTTTGATATAATTTGTGAAAAAATAAATTGCCACATTTGATGATTATTTTCATAATTTAGCTTTTTTTAAAAAAAAAAGTGTGAGGCCCAATTAACTTGGATTAAATGAACTAATTAGGCGAGCCATTGATCATCTATTGCTGTCAATAGCACTGAATGAGTTAAAAAAAAATCTGACATGTTAGATATTAATAAATTTGTTCATCCAAAACTGTAAACCAACTGCAAGCAACACTGCCATCCAGTGCCAGCATGGAGCTCAAATAAATAGTAAACAGTTAAAGTGCAATTGTTGGATCTACATTCATCTTAGATCCAAATATGGACATCAGCATGAAAAATCACAAATGCTGTAGATTACAAATGAATATTTGATTTTTGGCAAAAGAGAAAGCATTCACAAAGTAGTCAGTTTTTGAAAATTGATAAATAGACTGCATATAAGGCAAATATGCTGATACTGGCACCCCAAATATTTAGAAAGCTGAACTC